>NC_051157.2:27187284-27553120 GCF_013339745.2 Dermacentor silvarum
TCATTACGTGCTTTGTCTTGCGCGTTGTATTAGTGTGTCAGTTACGTGCTTCGTCTTTCGCGTTGTGCTAGCGTGTGCAGCGTAGTGCAGCTTCCATATGCACGACGGTTGCTCATGGTCATCGACGTTGGTAGTCGTGATGGAGGAGACGTGCCACCAGGCGTCAGCGTGGGTGCATCACGCCTAAGGGCGCTTTAGCCACAAAACACCAATAGACATTATATATCAATGTGCAATAAACATTACACTACTTCTGTGAAGACACGTTTCACTTTCGTGTTCTATACCGATTCCTATATAAGAGGGATCAACCACATTTTTTTTATTTCTATTTTTGGAAATATTAAATCGGGCGAAGCGCGGGAAGTGGTTGACTTCGTGCGTCCGTCGAGCTTGCCTCCGCTCACCCTTGCCCCTAGCTCAGCGATATCACAAGTCGGATCGCGCTCGGTCATCTACTTCGGTTGTCGTGCCAAGTATGAAGATGGGAAAGATAAGACAAAAAATCTTGATCGGGCGTGCAAGGAACGGAACACTGAGCAAACCAGGTCGATCAAGCATTAGACGAAGATGGCTGAATAGGGGCATGCCACGTCTTGTACGGCTCTGTGGTGTTCCAACACCGCGATTTCCAGTTCTGCGAAGTTTTTCAGGTTTCCTAATGACAACAGGTAAGCACAAGTATTTCACTCCGTTTTCTGAGCAGGTATTAGTTTTGTATGAGTAAACCAGTTCTGTGCAAGCGTGAGCAGAGTGACCTAAGAGCAGTGTCACCTAAAGCCCCTCCATGAGCTTATGCTTTTTTTTTTTAAAGTAGCGCCACCGTTTGAGGAGCCGCCGCCGCCTATTTCTGGTTCTGCCGCTTCCGTTAGAAGGTTTCTGCGCTGCTTTATTCCGTTCTGGCCTTCCCATTGTTTCCGTGCTCGCTGAAAACACGCACAATCAAACGGCGGCGGCGGAAAGGCCGGCAGAAAGATCATGGCGGCACTACCGCTTCCGTCGGTTGGAGATGAGGGGAAAAAGAAGAGGGGGAGAGCAGGTTGGTGCTACTTAACTGCCAGCGGTAGTACTATGGAGGGACTTTAGGCAGCCCATCTGCTGCCGGTGAAATACTTGTAATCAATGGCTTGAGTGCGGGTTTGTATTGCTCATTTACTTTGCTTTATGCTCAGATTCGGTGTGTGCAGGTTTTTGAGCACGTGTGTCATAGACGAGGTGCAGGAGGAGGAACAAACTTTTATTTAAACCAGCAGTTTAGTTGGCTGGGCCTAGGCCTCCCACGTGGGGACATCGAGGTCTTGCCTCTTCGCCGCCTCGCAGGCTTGCTGGGTAGCCCAGAGTTGGTCGTCGAGTTGGGAGCTGCGCAGGGCGGCGTGCCATTTCGACGAGAGGGTCACGGTATTATTTGTCGGATATTGGTTTTCACATTCCCATAGCATGTGGGGAAGCGATGCTGCCTCAGTCTTACAGATCTTGCAAATGTTACTAGGGTAGGTGTCCGGGTAGATCGACGAGGTGCAATGTTATTTCTTTTGCCAACGAAATGTCTTCAATGATACCAGTAATGCAAGTATAGGGTATTCAATACTAATTAAGTACGAAGTAGTAATCCCCTTGCGATGCTGAGTGCTATGAAGTTCTTTTTATGAATGGTTGGCTTCTTGCATTGCTGTTGTATCAAAATAGTGTCTTAATTTTCGCCGTGCTTTTCTGTATATGGGACTCTTGCTTTGCCCAGGCGGCGCGGCGAAAATGGTGCTAAAGAGCGCCCTCTGTCCTGAACTAGGTAGTACCAAGCACGGTCGTCTGCTTCGGAAAGCACGTTTACAATGTGGACCGGCCACTTTCGGTTGTGTTGTACCATGGTCTGCAGCGAATAGGGGGGTGGCACGCTACGTAAAGGCAAGAAAGTATGCAACGCCGAATACATGTGCGGCCTTCAAGAAATCAGCGGCGAAGTTTTAGCGCGGTGTCAATCGCAACTGAAGTCAGTCGCGTACGAAGTTGAACATCAGGTAAGGTTTGCACGCTGCTAGATTCAGGCGCACAAACGCGAGGAAATGCTTGCTATAAATGAATTCACAGCAGCGATAAGCAGACATCACGTGTACGGTACTATTCGAGCGCACGACGGTACGCGCCGCGACGGCAGCGGTCTTTCAGCATGCCGCGAAAAGGCGGGCCTCCTGCAATCTTTGTTGACTGCATGCCGCTAGACAAGTAGTTATGCCTGCGCTGCAGTAGCGGCCATCTGTCCCTGTTAGCAACTGATAAATGATGCAATACATATGAGCTCGCAGTAACGTACGTACGAATCGCGCTGCAGCGCGAGCTCGTGCGCTGCTAGCTTGATGTAGCTTTTAATGACAGCGTTCGAACATCGATGTGCTGTAATCAATACTGCCTCACTGCGCTGCCTCAACGTGCTGGCTTGAGGTCAAGGATGAGCACATTTAACTCTCAAACATGTGTTGCTCGTAGCGGGGTAGCGAAGTTATCCAGCGCGCCCGACGCTCTGCTACGTGAGGCCTTGAAAGAAAACGGTAGTATCTGATGTTGGGATTCAGGTCTCCTTGCTCGTGGCAGCCCACGACGCAGCAGTAATGACAGTGACGCTTTTTCGAGGCTGAGCTAGGTCTCTCGGTCAGATCGGCGTCGTCAATTCCTTCTGCTTCCAGCATTACGTCCCACGGGATACGGAGCGTCCGTTTTCGTTAAACTAGGCTACGACCATCTCTCAGAGTGGTATGTGACAAGCGACGAGCCTTTTCGCACTCACAACAGGGCAGAAAAAAAAATGCGAATCGACGCAACACTCAGGCTAGAAGCGTGCTTCGCTACAGCCAGGGCTCACTACTACCCAACCTGGTACTACCCAGATATAACTTTTCTCGCCGCCACCAGGCGCCGCTACTATGCCTCAAACTTCTGCGCAAGACGCCCATAGGAATACGGAACAAAGTATGACAACAGGCCGCTTATATGGGCTTGTAAACACTGTATAAATTGAGCACAAAAGTACCAAAAGCGTGCTCCTTCATTTGGCATGTAATTCAAATGATGAGAGCAATTATAGGCTACTTTCTGATGTAGCCAGTTTAAAATTCTGTGGCTATTTACTTCTAGTACTGTCAGTGAAAATACACGTATTGTAACTAACCGTATATAAGACACAAAATGTGTGCACCGTCATAACAGACGGGATAGAGTTAAGTTTCGTGTGACCAGATCGTGATGGTTAATAAATGTCGCATTGGTGTGGAAGTTCTGGAATCTATTTTCGCCTATAAAGTACAAATTTCAGTTGTGCATGAAAACTGCTTCTGCAAATTGACACCTTCGCACTACGTGGAGCTTAGCCTTTTTTCCAGTACGAAATCTGTGAATAAAAACAAAGACGTTCAACTTTTACTTGTGTTCAGTTTTGGCTGACTGAGAAATCGGTCAGCTTTGGTTGATCCACTTCACAACAAGAACAAAATTAACGAATGATGGTGCCAGTGAAGTTATTTTCTTTACGCTGGTCCCCACTATATCTGTGGAGTAGTTGAACTGCAGCCCTAAAATTAACAAGTTCTGAATTTAAAAGCGGCCACTTCCACGAAATGACGAAATGTCAATTCCTTGCTTCCTTGCCTTCCTTCTACGCTTCCTTCGAGACTTAACACTACCCATCGCAGAGTTCACTGACGACCCACTTACGCTTGCGCGTAAAAGGAAATGCTGAACTCAGAAAACTTTTCGTTCGTAGAAGCTGCTTGGCATTAGCAGGCCACCTTGGCGAATAATGCCTGACATTACGGTTGGCTGGGACCGGATCTTAAAAACAATTATAACGTCAGAACTTCTTGTGATTACGGACCCAATTGATTCGGTGCTGGTGAAGCTGCTTTGCTCAGGTGGCGGCTTGCTAGAGAACATTGCGTAACACGCTGTGCTAAGACGTTCTAACATCACTGCAAGCGATAATTCAAGAACATGACTTCCTTCAAATTTCTCACTTGAATGGCTAGATGAATAGAAACTCTTGCTTGCTTGAATCCTGACGGGAATATCGGACGTGATGATAAGCTCAGTATGCTTGCCCAGAACATGGAACACCATGCGCGAGCTCCACGATTTTGTTGAAATAGTTTCTACGATGACGTACGTTTTGAATTGTTTAAAGAGACAACTTCAGACCACCAAGAAATGTGTTTTAGTTTTATTACATCTGTAAATTGATGAGCTACGCATTCTGGATAAGAGTAGAGGTGTAAATGCGTGGGTCGCTGTATTCATTACTGTACTGTAATGCACTGTAGTCTCATACATGATTTTATTACATACAAAATAATAACAGAAACAAACGTGCCGTTATCCGAGTGTTCAAACATGCACATTCATGAAGACACAAACATTAGTTAGCAATTGTCAAGGTATTATGTTCGAGGTGCGTTTATCGAGGAACGAATCTGAGCCTGTAATGGTCGAGCTCCTCGATGCAAACGTCGGCAGAGTTAAGACCTTCGATCTTGTCTCCTTCGGGCAGAACGCGGTACTTTTGAAGCACGTACGTGATGTACAGAAAAATCTCCACCAAAGAAAGTTTCTCGCCGGGACACATGCGTTTCCCTGAGAACAGAAAAAAAGACAAGAAAGTGAGATCCCAGTGTTTGTGTATTTTGTGGCGTTTGTCTTAAACGCTCATGGTTAATACAGTGTGGCACCCCGAGATCAACAGCGCGTTACCCATCCTCTTTCGGTGGCCACAAGGAAGAGCCACCTCTGCCATTGACACTGCCGACAAAGTTAACGTGCGGCGCAAGCCAGGGTACATGAGTAGTGGTTCCTGTTGAAAAAGAATCAACATCAACATGAACGCTTCGAGACTGCAGGTAGCCAGTGAGATGTTGGCTGCGTGTCGTCTGGATTTCAGACTCGTTTAGAATAGACACCCAAGTTAAGAATGCTCCTATCGCCAACCACCAGATTTCCTCAAAAGGCCTGGTTGGTTGGTAACAACTTTATTGATTTTATCGAATAGGGCTACAACTTTGCTTGGGTCAAATTTCACCACGTGGCCTTTTGAGCCATTCATAGAGGGTGCAATCGCCCTGTGAGCCCGCTGAATGTGCCATCTTGTCATGTCTGATTGCTGGACGCCGTCAAAATCGCCATTCGCCAGAGTTCAGAATTGCTCCCCAAGTTTGTTGTTTGCGTCATGTGCTTGTGCCACCATTACGCATGAACACAATTGGAGGGAGAGCGAATAAAATTACTAAGACTGTTCCCCACACTTATACACTTCCTGCAGCGACATTTCTGTAGTTGCTTGGTGAATAAGCCGCACTTCACAGCAAATGCACGGCCCGGCGAGATAAGTCGAACGCTGTCCGCTCCAAATTTTGCACTCTCAGCAGACGAACGCAGGTGCGCAGGAGCTTTGTCGATGACGGCTGCATGCACTTAGCTCGAGACGTATTATGCCTCCCATACAATATATATTAAAACTTCCATGGCCCCATAGTTTCATTCAAGCATCCACACACGAAGCGTGCGCAGAACAAGTTCAACGTTCTTCATCCACCTGGACGCTGAAAACAAAACTGTTACAGCAGCAAGATAGGAGAAAGCTTTTAACAATAAAGTGCCCATTTACTACAGCTATGTGATAGCCAACAGGAGAGTGTAGGCGTAATAAAATAGTTTCAAAAGCGAATTTTTTTTTGCTGGTTCACCACAGAAAACACAGTCAGGTCACTGCCTATTGAATGGTTACGCGCACAGAATAGAGAAACTGCAGTAAATAGTTTCAGACAATATTACTCTCTACCAGAAATATATGGTAGAGAGTAAATATATTGCATCTAATAACTTCTTGTTACAAAATTACAGCACATGTTTTTATTGGAAAGTTGAAGGAAATCGTCATATAAGTCTAGCTACGTGTTTTCAAAGATTTCAAAGCGGCCTTGTAGTCTGAAATAATTGGGCTCAAATAATTTGTTGATTTTGCCTGATTACGCACGCATGCAGCACTGTGAAGCCCGGTTCTCGGTGCAAGCCTGCTTTGACGTAGCATGCTGCAGGGCGGTGTAAAATAAATCTGGCCTATACGGCGAGACATAGAGCTATCCGTCTCGCCCCTGCTGTGTAAGTGAATGTGCATCCAATCGGGAATTTCGCACAATCCGAATAAGATCGTGGGAAGAGGGAATTGCAGACGATCGCTGCATTTTACGTCACCCTTCTTGCTCACAGGAGGGTTGCTCTGTGCGCCGCGCTTCGCAGTGCTGCGTGCGTCATTCAGGTAAATCCAACAAATAACTTGAGACCAACTATTTCGGTTTACATGGCCCTTTAGAAATGTTGAAACACGCACCTGCACATTTATGATGATTTCCTTCAACTTTCCAATATAAATATGCGTCGTAAAGTATGTGTAACTAAGCAGTTAATTGATGTAATAAGTTTAGTAAGTGAATTGATTGATTTGGCTTCTTTGAAAATGATGTCCTGATGTCCTGGGCACATAATTATTTTGCAGTAACTTGATTGGAGTAACTTTTGGGGGCTTGAAAAAAAAAGTGTTCCAAGTAAAAAAAAAAAAAAAAAGACGCTGAATTTGTTCTTCACCATTACTGGGTTACTGGATATATGCACCACGTGGTACCTATTCATGGCCAATATCTAAAATGGGTATGGTCCGCAGTGTGACAATGGGTGTAGAAGCTTTAATGTATCTTACACAGGCGTCGTACTTCTCTCTGCACACAACTCTTTTCACCATACTTCCCTCGGCAAACATCTAACAGTCGCTTCGTTCTCTTGGCATACCTGCGCCTATGTATCACGGTCTGCACCCGCGTGAACTGCTGTATGCATTTCGACATGCCTTGGAAACGGTGCAGTGCATAAACATAAACATTGCTTGACTTTACAGTTGTGGTCTGCCAGGTGCCTAAATATACACATTGCATGAAATTACAGTAGCATAGAATGCGAGTACAGACAATTCTACGCATTGCATAGAGTTTTATTATAGCGCGTCATTAACCTATTCACGAAAGCTCTGCTTCACATTGGTTCCAACATATGTGTTGGACGTGCATATATTTGTTTGTCACTTTTGCTTGCTTTTTATTTTGCACTATCACATTTCGGATTTATTAGCTCGAATCACAGCTGGCATCACTTAAAGCGTTTGTCAAGGCGCAAAAAAAAAAGAAAGAAAGAAAACAGAGGCTGCGGCGTGTGTCAAAGTGACTTGGTATCTAGGTGTGTTGTTCTATCCTGTTCTGGAGTCTGGACGCTGTCCAATTCCGTCATATTCCCAAATTCGCCATCTCGGCAGCTCTGATGGGCTTACAGGGAGGCTACGCCCTCACTGATGGGATCTAAATGCTAGCGCGGAAGAATTTGCTAACATGACGGAATGCATTTCACTAGGTTTTCGAACGATGAAAGTCAATATCGGCTCTCGATAATATCGAGGAGGCCTGTATCAACGCTGGCAGTGGAAGTACGATGAATGAGATCGCAGAAAAGCAGACGGGACGATATAGGAAGGAACACAGGTACCGCGTCTATACTCTCCGAGTGTTAAACATTACATAAATAACGCACCCCCCACATCCACAATGCTTCCCTGAATCTTAAAATAAAAGGGACATTTTCTTGCGACGGCGTCATGTTGGAAATGCCTCCCGTGCCACGCGTTCTTTTGTGTTCACTTGCTTGATAACCCTGTTCTGTATGTGTATGAAAAGCACGTCATGATGATAAATGCGTGCAGTTGTTGGTTAGCGCCGTGTCTGTGTGCTCCGTCTTGTGTCGTCGTCTGGCGCTGCTATTCTGTGATAACAAACCAACACGCCCGCCACTCAATTCTCGAAATAGCTTGGGTGCACCCCCTATTCTAAAGATGTATGTTCTATGGCGACGGCCAGGCGGAGAGCAATTGTGTGCGCCGCGGACCTCGCCGCTGACTTCAGCTATGCGTTCTATCATGCGGTGGCTCGCGTGGCATGTTCACTTCTCTGTGGGCGGCGAGAATGAATGAATTTTGTTTCTCTTGTTTCCTGTTTACAACAGAAAGAAAGCCGAAGCTAAAGGCCGTGTGGCCTGACAAAGGCTTCTGCTCCTATAAGAATTCGGCACGAAGGCCGTACGCAGCGCACATATCATACAGACATACCGAAATCATCTGGAGTGTCGCGAGACCGAATATTATTTTCGTGAAAAAAAAAAGAACACGCCTACAAGGAATATGAGGAATTGTGAGCAGTGGCGCCGCTACAAGACTTTTGTTCTAGAATTGTTCCGGGTCTGGTAGCAAATTTCAAGTAGCGACACAAAAAGAAAGAGAGAAGAAACACAGTTGCTCAACTCCCACTTCAAAAAGCACGTCCACGTCCTCTTTCGTCATGGGAACGAAAATAAATGAAGCCGACATCGCGTGCTATCTATTGCTACTACTGTTGGTTGGCCATTGGGCAAAACGAAAATAAAAATGACACCATACACCTCGCAGCAAAAGCTCAAAGTCTCCAACAGTGATGGAATGAAAGAAATATTTTAGTTTGTATATAATATGAGTATATTCTTCAGAGAAATGTTGCCTTACTTCCAACTGGCTTTTATTGACTTTATATTGATCTGAGCAAAGCATTCTTTGTGTGAATTTATTGAATGTCGAGGAATTCTCAGCGACGTGCATTCCGCCCTCAGTGCCTTGATGCTTTTGTAGTTCTCTGTATCTGTAGTATTCCGTGCTGCAACACTAAACTTGGACTATCACCGAAAAGCGGGAAACAGCTGCCGGTTTGCGCCTTTTCGTATAGCACAGCTTGTCTCAGTTTTTTATGTAGGGAATGAAAGAACAAGCTATGAGTTCGGCCTTTCGTAAATGTAAAACTTGAGAAGTGAACTCGTTGAACATGACCTGATGTACAAGCTCTAGCCGAGGGAGGCAAAAAGCCTTACCGACAAAGAGAGTTTTGCTTATAAGAAAAATTAAGATAGACAGAGACATGAAGTTTACCGTTTCGCAAGTGGCCATTGCGCGTGAAAGGAGAGACCACAACTCAAGAGATCGACAAAACACAGCAGGTGATTGAGCAACATGAAGAAATAGCAATAAGTGGGAGTTGCCGCAGAGCAAACAGGAAAGTAGCCATGGAGGACCTCAAGAAAAATGTACCTTCATCTGTGAAGCGCAGATCAAACGATCTTTTCTTGGTTAATAAATAAATAAATAAATAAATAAATAAATAAATAAATAAATAAATAAATAAATAAATAAATAAATAAATAAATAAATAAATAAATAGGCTGCCAAAGCTGAACATCAGTCTCACAGTTAGCCTGGTCCCCCACTTCATTTTTCTAATCCCTGCGTAGCTCGTCGCTCTGATTTGTGCTTACAGTTTCAGTGTTGCCATGGTAACCTTATGCGTAACTCAGGCGTAGAAACAGGTTTTGTTGTTAATGATGGCGCCAATTTGCTGGCCGGCTAACTTCCTATATACTTTTCTTTCCAAACTGCATTTATTGAGTGCATGTAAAATCAACGTCAATAATTTGTGGATGGTGGGATCTGAGAAAAAAAAAAAAAAAACTAAATACTTTCACACCCTGGGCATGCAGCTTGGTATCCGAGTGTACAGCTTGTACTAGTTAAACGAATGCAACAATGTTTTGTGGTTTTACTAGCTGCAGTCACAAACGGCGAGGAAATTTAACGTTTTCTGAGACCTTGCCGCCCGTAAACTTTTGATGCCGACCGAACATTGATACTCGGTTTTCCCGCCTATTTCACGGCAGTGTAGTTGCATTATATAAAAGTCCGATGAATGTGATCGCTTCCCTTAGAACTGCCTTCAAGTTCTATGACCCTGCATTCGCTTGTCGCTGAGCCTTTGTTGCCAATTTTTACCACAGCGATGCCGCTTGCCATTACGCACATAAATTCCCGCTTTCCGGAATCAATATTTGAGTTAAAATAAAGTGTTGAAAAGTGGCATTAACATGAATTATTTATCGCTAGCTGTACAGTACTTTCTAATTGTTACGAGCGTTGAATATATATTTAAAGATCCTCTGCGCCCCTATACCCGAATAAACAATGGAGGTTACGTAAGGTAGTAATTTATGTAGAGTGGCCCACGTATAAATGAACATGCGGACACGACACCTGTAGTCCTGCTGCCTTAGTTTCTTTCATGTCTAGTCTGTCAAACGTTTACTAAAAAAAAAAAAAAAAAAAAAAAAACTGTCAGCCCTTCCACTGTGGTGGAGATGGAAGACCAGCGAAGCTGTACATGGTGGGAATTATGTATTTCCAATTATGGCTATTAGGATGTGATGGTGTAATCGGTTATTTGAACTATTAAAGAATGAGAAATATAAATGATCCGTCGAGTGACATCCTGTGACGACAGCAGCTTCTTGCAAATACGGTGAACCGAAGCACTAAATCACTGCGTTATGGCGAAGTAACGCAACGCAGACGATACGACATTAAGATGTCCCTCAGACAGCTCTCTCACAACATGTATTAGGTGGAGGACGACTGGTTTGCTTATGAGCTAGCTGCCGCCAATGTCCAAATTTTGCATTCGTACACGTTTCTGTCTCTCTCTTATCGGTCAGCTTTAAAGCACACTGTGGGAGTGGTGACGTCACTGCCATTAAGTCACTGTTTGAGTGGCGTTTCGCATATCAGCAGTCACTGAATTCCACCAGTTTTCATCAAACGAACCGGGGTCTTTTCAAACGCCCTTTAGGTACGCCTGCAAGGGCTTCAAAAAAAAAATAATTAAATGTTGCGCTGCAGGGAATCCGGGATACTAAACAAAGCAAAACAAAAAAATACAGACCGACTGTACCCGAAGAGATTCCTCGTCCATCCCTTCTCTGATCTCGTCCTTTTTACAGAATCACGTACCCTTATCGATCTACGTATTCGTTGTTTAAAAGAAATGTAGGGACTAATTTAATTTCACTCCTTTTTCATTTTCAGACACGGCCCTTAGTTCTTCCGAAAAATTTTGACTCTCCCACAGAAGCCCGCAATCTCGAAAGATTGAGACGAAAAGTTGCCGACCTCTTTAGGTAACCAGTTCCGCTAACAGAATTCATTACTGACCGTAGTACAAAGAGCTTGGTCGCGTCGCCTTGTCCCTTCATCGTGCGTGTTTCACACTCTTAAAATAGGTATTAATTAGTAGTGAACGTTCCCGAAGGAAATTTTACAGTTACTTACAGTCTATTACACCATTATTTTTTATTTTATCATTTTTGCCGGAAGAAGCATGTACAGTACGGAATAAGAACCGCGGCGGTGAAGGAGGCTGAATTGTTAATGGAACAATGAAGCTAGAGATTACCCGTCAGTCTTTTTCTAAATCCATATCTTGTGAAATGATATTTTATTCAACCGGCTGTGTGTAGGCTAGAAAGAAAAAAAAAAGTATGTTTGAAGCTTGTCTTGAGCTTTCGCTTATAGATTAGGTCACCGCAATGTCGGAGCTTCGTTGCCTGTGGCTAAATTTAATTTACGTTTTGTCGGTCACACATGGACGTAGTCGTTAATTATACAGAGCTGTATCTATTAGCGCACACGTGAAAAGTCGGAATGTAGTAGCAGTTTTATTAGTGCAGTTAATATAAGGAACTAATAAAGACATAACATTGTTCCAATAAAGCACCAAACAAACTGGACATTGCTCTTATAGTGCACGTAATCAAATAAACATTGTTCTTATAACGCACCCAATGGAACGTACATTGATAGAATCGATCATGCAATAGAAAAAGAGAGAGACGATACAGAGAGAAAGCTCTTTATTGAAACGCAGATAATTCTGCCGGCGTGCATAAGGTCCCAGTGCTACTCTGCACGTGGAAAGGGTTGGAGGGTTTGAAACACCCCAAGAGAGAGAGGGGGAAAGAAAAGAAAAAGGTGTGAAGAAGATGGACTTGGTGCTTGCATATGAAATGATGCTCTCCGTGTCAGAGAAAACATTGTTCTAGTAGGGCGCCTAATATAGAATGTACATTGATCGAATAGAACCACCATAACAGAAAAAAAAAACGTTGTTGTACTAAAGCACTTAATATAGACTAAACAAGATACGGACGAACAAAAATAGGATGACGACTTTCTGCGCCCGAACAGTGTTTGGAATCGTCATGCGTGATAATTGGAACGAATTCGCATTCATCAGCGCACATGAAAACTTGCACTAATCTGGAAATTGTCAGCTAGACTTCATTCGCACAGACAAAAGAAATTATCGTATTTTTGAATAACACCTGCAGACACGAGGAGATAATTATAAAGACACGTGTGGGGAGGATATCGAAATTTCGTTCTACAAACAGCGAAAAGGAACGTTTCTAGTAGTTGCCCAGAATTTTCAGTATCGCTCGCTTCTATTTCTGCGCTTTAAGAAATTAATGAAAGTTAGGACTATGAAACTTTGTAGGACAAATGATAGACAGCGCTGCGTTTGCACGGCTACCTCAATGGACAAACTCTAATAATATTTGCAGCTGTCACACCGTGCGATGCTCTAGTTAGACCTTTATTTTTTATAGGCCTGTATACACACATTTCATTGCGTATATATGGTAAATGGTATCAATACATTTTTCCTGCGTTGAAGCTGGTCTCAGAAAATACAGTCGAGCTGAAGAAGCGATGAAAAAATTTAGATAGATGGCTAAGGGACGTAAGGGGAGATGATCTTATTCGATACTGTACCAATCTACGGTAGGTCTTCTGAACGAATCTTTATAACCGCAGCGACGTTCAATAGCATCGTTTTCTCCACTCAACGCCGTTACTAATGCATCGTTTTCTCGCACAGCAGTTGAGAAAGATAACACGTGCTTTAAATGTATATTGTTGTAATCAGACTGTTTTCAGGCGGACTCAGTTTTTCCTTTACACTATTAATATTAGGGCATTGCCACGGAATTGAGCATGTGCACGTGTCTTCATGCAACTAACTTCACCACAGTGCAAGTTAGGGTTTGTTAAAAAATAATTTGTTCTCCGTAGCTTCCAATGCAGCGTATGGATCTTCAGGTACTAGTAAGTGAAAAAAAAAACACAGAAAGAAAGAATCAAAACAAACAAACAAACAAACAAACAAACAAACAAACAAACAAACAAACAAACAAACAAACAAACAAACAAACAAACAAACAAGCAAACAAACAAACAAACAAACAAACAAACAAACAAACAAACAAACAACAAGAAACAAAGAAACAAAGAAACAAGCAAACAAGCAAACAAACAAACAAGGAAAGAAAGAAAGAAGCAAGCAAGCAAGCAAGCAAGCAAGCAAGCAAGCAAGCAAACAAACAAACAAACAAAGAAACGAACGTACGAACAAACCAACAAGCTTGCAATCAAACAAACAGGCCAACAACACAGGCTAGTTACCAAATGAGTGGATGAAAAAATAAACAAGTGGATGAATGAATTAGCAAAACGAACGACAAACCGAGCAAATGAATGAATAAATGGGCGCTGATTAAAGTGAACTAATATTTCGCCCCAAAAAGCGATCTTTCTCGTCCTGCCGAAGCATGTGGAAGCTCCTTGAGATTGCTCTTACCGACTGAGAATGGAATTAGGTACTCAGGCTTCGGTTGTACCAGGCAGCCGTCCTCTCCGAGGAACCGGTTCGGGTCGAACTTCGAGGGCTCCTTCCATAGCTTGGGGTCGTTGTGCACCGCCCAAAGGTTAGGGACGACGGTGGTTCCACTCGGGATGTAAAATTCGCCGAAAACGGTGTCCTCGAGAACACTGAAATGAGGGTCAAGAAGATCCGCTAATGCACCTTGACAGGTAAAGCCACAGATAGAGGTCTCTCATGTTTCCTGTACTTCAGCCGTTTGAAAAACGCCCGTAATAATAAACAGCACTCTTGTTAACATTTATGAACAAGACTGAGGCTTCTGCTGAACGTGGAAGTTCCGACAGGTGGCTGAGAGGTCTATAGTGCGTCTTTTCTCTTTTCTTTCTAAGCTCCAGCCGCGGCGAAGGCACGTCGTTAACGTGTCTCATTTAGGTCAAACAGAGCGGTTACCCGGAACTTACATTGACCTCTGTGACTGCAGGCTTCCTAGCTTACTCACGGCGTCTGCCACTTCACTCAAACTACAAAATAACATAAAACTGAATGCGACCTCGGTGTATTTTTTTCTGTTCCTGCGGGTTTTTCACTTCAGTTCTGTGTCGCTGCCGCCCTCTATTTTTTTGGCGTTTATTTGGGTTTAGTCTTTGTGGCCTGTCAGGTTGTTCTCACTTCCCTCCTTCCTATCTCTAACTTCTGCATCCGTCCCTTCTTTCTTGAGGAGTAGGCAGGCGTCGTTTCCTTTCGTTGGCAGTTGCTCTTCGGCTCCCTCCCTATTTACCTCTCTGTCCATTTAATGTGTTTTCACATGAAATAATAATGATCAATGGTAATAATAATAAGAAAATGTTTATTATAGAGCACAGCAACAGCGACGGAGCTTTCGTACTGGTACACCCTAAAAGTAATACGCAAGACAAATTGTACACAGAATAGAAATGTGGTAGATAAAACAATGGCGAGACGGAGAAAGAAATAGGGAAACAGAAAATGAGTAGGCAGGCGTAAAAGGAAGTTAATCATACAGCATGATTATCTACATTTGTACCCAACACAAGAAATGAATTTTTAAATATGTCAATGCCGGCAAAATAATTATTACGTATTTTTGGAGTCGAGCCACAGGACAGTCTAATACAACCGCGCAAAAATCACGGAAGGCTTCCTGGTATACTTTTGTGGCATGAGAAATTGCACATGTTCAATGAGCTATAGCCTATGTGTGATGCCATGGACCACCTTATAGAGGAACAGAAGGTCTGATTTAACACGTTTTGATTTTAAAGGTGTGAGTTGCGGTATATTACAGAGGGCTGGACTATGGTCGTCAGAACTGCAAAAGTGGTGCTTGAAAATAGATGTCAATTTATTCTGGACGCAGAATTAGATTTGCACGTTCCACCCCAAACTACAGAGGCATACTCTAGAAGTGGAAGGCACAAAGTAGAATTTTAGAAAGGCAGCAAATGAATGGAAGTCATGCGATATACGACAAACAATACCAAGACCGCGAAGGGCACTTTGTGTCGCATATTTAGAGTGTGAAGAGAAGCTTAGCGTTTTGTCGAAGTGCACACAAAAATCTTTCATTTCATTGATCATGAGCAATGGAGCATCCTGAAGGGTGTATGGAAATTGCACATGGTGTGTTTTCCACCTATAACTTAATACCATAGTTTTGGAAGCATTTAAGAGTTTGTCTCTGCACCAGTTTGGAAGTGAAAACATGTATTTTTAGGAGGCCGTTGAAGTCGTAAACACTGTTGATAGTCGTCAATAGCTTTAAGTCGTCAGCATATAGACGGAAAGAAGAGTGTTGAATCCCTGACGAAATGTCATTTATGAACAGCAGGAAGAGAAGAGGGCCAAGAACGCATCCTTCAGGAACTCCGCTGGTGACGTTCATATACCCAACAGAGCTCTGTCCATTAATGTCAACGAAGCATGATTTATTGCTTAGGTAATTAAACACCAGGACAGTTATGGAAGAAGGCATGTTCATTTGCGTGAGCTTTGTAAGGAGGAGCTACATCAAATCTTTAAAGTGTAGTTTTTCAGAACATTGGTCAAAATATTTTTGGTTGAGATGATTTAACGACGGTCATTTGAATCAGCCTCATAGTTATTTTTTCCTGAACGCTCAAACAATCATTCTTATCTCGAGTTGTTCAGCCATAAACGAATATTTCCACGCCTTACGAACACCATATCGTCCAATCAAAAACCAAAGCGCAATACACTATTATCCGAAATTTACAATATTCGCACATGCTTACATATTGTGTTGAAGTTTCTAGTCGCCCGTTGGCTATATGTTTGGTGGACGGCAGAAGATTATAGATCCAAAAGTAAGACATTTGCAGGCGTAAGACAGATTCGGCTCCTGGAAAACCGGATGTGTTATTCTGCGCTGAGTCAGATTGCGCCATGTTGTCATATTCCGCCATGTTTGCATCCTCAGCCAATCAGAAAGAGCGCAAGCTCTCTCTGATTGGCTATGAGTGAGGAGAAGTTGATAAGATGGAGAACTTGACAATAAGGCCGAATCCGGCAGTGTCAACAATGACGCCCGGAGGTAGTTGGGAATGGTTCTTAAAGGCCTCCGCCACGCAGTGGACGTAAATAGACTTGCGATGATGTGATGATAACAGTGATGGTTGCTTGGCACACCTACCATCTGGGCACTCCTAGGGGTGACACGGTCTTCCAGCGGTTCATCTCCCAGATGCAGGCCATGGTGTAGTGCATCTTCTGGCGGTCTTCCCATGTTGGCTGGCGCTCCCTGCCCACCACTTGGTCGATCTCCTCCTGCACTCTGGCCTGCACCGTGTCCGGCTTGTCGGCGAAGTTGAGAAAGTGCCACTGCAGGGCCAGCGTGACTGTGCCTGAGCCGCCGAAGAACAACGCCATGGCATTGCCCACGAGGTGTTTAGCTGCGAAAAAAAAAAGACAAACACGCCAACTGTCGGCATAATGGCCCGATAGGCGTGTTTACTGAGGATTAAAGGATTAGAGTGTTTAAATTAATTTTGAATGTAAGATGTTGGGCGTCATTGGCGATGCCAGGCCATAGCCCTTTACTGAATGCAATATTGCACCTATGTAGTGCTTAATATACCATTTGTGATTATTTATTTATTTATTTATTTATTTATTTATTTATTTATTTATTTATTTATTTATTTATTTATTTATTTATTTATTTATTTATTTATTTATTTATTTTGTCTTGATTCATTGGCTCCTATTTATCTGCCGAAAGTGCAGAATATGCCGTTTTCTTGCTATTCTTATTTCTGCTGGCTGTTTGCGCATGGGTACGAAATGTTCTTAAGTACCGGAACGTTTTTGATATAACCTCATGTTATCCTCTGTTCATTGAACAATTTATTCTTTGTATAGGAGCCCGCGACACAATAGTTGTAGCATTTCCAAATTTCATTCAAATAAATTTACTCATGGGGGATGCCGGCTACTGCTTTGTGCATACCCAAACAATACTTTGCAAGTATAGGTCACTGTGAAAAAAATCGATACTAACAATTTTTTGAAAATGAGAAATTATGCATTGTGATATACCTAATCTTGACGTGGTAGGCGACGTACCATGTGGCGTACTGTTAAGACAGAGGCTTACGTGTGAAGTTTGATTTCGGCTCCTTCTCGTGTTCCTTGATCTTCTTGAGGTAGCCGTCGATGAAGTCCCGATTAGAATCGTTGTTAAGAGTCTGCTTGTGCTCCTCGACTTGCCGCCTGAAATCGATGCGGAGCTGACAAGAGGCGTATGCGCACAATTGCTTTCATGTCCTAAAATTGTACTGGTGAGCACGCAGTGAGTCACCATAAGTTAATCATTAAGTAGTGCCTAATCCTCGATGTTCGACATTTTGAAGTTTGCTTATTTAGTCTCATTTGCGTCCTTCGTCTCTCTACATAGATTATATACCGGGTGTCCGGGTCTCCGGGTGGTGGCATGGAGCAGAGCTGGAACCCCATGCTTCAAATCTGAGGGTCGTAAGTTCGAATCATACTCCAGTCCACTACATTTTCAGGCATGGAGTGCCGCCTGACACTGGCAAAAAAAAATATCGCCGAGAGCTAGTGGGGCTATTCTAGTCTACGTGCAACCAAACTAGGAAGGCCCACTAAGCTTCATCAAAGTCACTCCCTCACCAGAACAGGAATTGGCCTCCCTGGTGCAGTATTCGGCCACTACTTCCTTCATGAGTCATGACTACTAGAATTAACCTATGGCCCTCAGTCGCCAGAGGCTGCGGAGCACCTAACCAAGGCGGCGGTCAGACCTGCGACGTGGCAGAAGGTGCTAAGAATCTCTGGGTCCGGACAAGACGCCAATGGAAACTGAACCTGGCAACGTTCAACACGCGCACCCTCTCGAGTGAGGCTAGCTTAACAGGACAATTTGAGGGATTATCAGGCATTGCCTGGGATATTATTGGCCTTAGTGAGAGTAGAAGAACTGGTGAGCTTACACAATGCTGACTAACGGCCACGTGCTCTGCTACAGAGGTCTTCCAGATAAGAGAGAATTAGGTGTAGGATTTCTAGTCCATTAGAACATAGCAGGCAACATTGATGAATTCTACAGCATTAATGAAAGGGTAGCAGTCGTCGTAATAAAGCTCAATAGGAGGTACAGAAGGAAGGTAGTACAAGCCTACGCCCCAACCTCCAGTCACGATGATGAAGAAATAGAACAGTTTTATGAAGATGTTGAATTAGCAATGAGAAAGGTGCAAACTCAGTATACTGTAGTCATGGGCGACTTCAATGCAAAAGTGGGGAAAAGCAGGTTGGTGAGTAAGCAATTGGCAAATATGGCATCGATTCTAGGAACGCAAGAGGAGAGATAATGGTAGAATTCGCGGAAAGGAATAGGCTCCGAATAATGAATACCTTCTTCAGGAAGCGCAGCAACAGGAAGTAGACCTGGAAAAGCCCTAATGGAGAAATAAGGAATGACTGGACTGGCAAAACTTATTAAGGTCCTGCAGGACGCGCTTAGGGCGTAGCGGGCGTCTCCCACGTAGGGACCGACAGGGAATACCTGGCGGCCGCTTCGTGGGCCTGCTGGATGGCCCATTGCTCGTCGGCGAGAAGCGAGCTTCTGAGGGACTTCTCCCACTTGTCCAAGGTAGAGTCGGGATGAGCGTTTGTACACTCCTAGAGCATGTTTGCGAGTGTGAAATAGATTTCATACGCTCTACCGATCCAAGCATAGTGCAGGATGTAGAAGTGTTAGGTGAGGTAAAGTGCAGTGACCATATGTTAGTGAGGCCTAGGATTTCTCTCAATTTGAAGAAGAGAGAGAGAGGAGAGAGAAATTGGTCAAGAAGAAACAGGCCAACCTAGATGCAGTAAGGGTAAACGCAGACCAATTCAGGCTGGTGCTCGCTAACAAATATACAGCTTTAGAACAGGAAGATGAAGACAACATGGAGGTAATGAATGAAACCGTAATAAGGCTGATCTCAGAAGCAGCAATTGAAGTGGGAGGTAAGGCACCAAGGCAACCAGTAGGTAAGCTCTCCAAAGACACAAAGGACCTAATAAAGAAACGATAAAACATGAAAGTGTCCAACTCATGAGATCAGATAGAATTTGCTGAACTGTCAAAACTGATCAACAAGAAGAAAGTAAGGGATATTCGAAATTATACGTGGGAAAGATTGAGGAAGCCGTAAAATATGGACGCAGCATTAAATCAGTAAGAAGAAAGCTTGGTACTAGGACAAGGCAGGATGTGTGCACTGAAAGATGAGCAGGGTAATATCATCAGCAATTTTGATGACATAGTAAAATCAGCGGAAGAATTCCATACTGACCTGTACCGTGCCCAAAACAGCCAAGCTACTTTCATTCGAAGTAGTGATGAACCGGATACAGAGGCTCCTTCTATAACTAGCGATGAAGTTAGAAGGGCCTTGAAAGACATGACCAGGAGAAAGGCTGCTGGAGATGATGGAATAACAGTAGATTTAATCAAAGATGGACGAGATGTCATGCTTGAAAAGCTTGCGGCCCTTTATACGCAATGCCTCACAACTTCAAGTGTACCAGAGAGCTGGAAGAACGCCAACATTATACTAATCCATAAGAAGGGAGACGTCAAAGAATTGAAGAATTACAGACCAATTAGCTTGCTTTCAGTATTGTATAAAATATTCACCAAGATAATTTCCAATAGAATCAGGACAGCACTTGACTACAGCAAACCAAGAGAGCAGGCTGGCTTCAGGAAGGGATATTCTACGATGGATCATATCCATGTCATCAATCAGGTAATCGAGAAATCTGCGGAGTACAATCAACCTCTCTATATAGCTTTCATAGATTATGAAAATGCATTTGATTCCGTAGAGATACCAGCAGTCATAGAGGCATTGCGTAACCAAGGAGTACAGGAGGCATACGTGAATATCTTAGCAAATATCTTCAAGGATTCCACAGCTACCTTGGTTTTCCACAAGAAAAGTAGAAAGTTACCTATCAAGAAAGGGGTCAGGCAAGGAGACACAATCTCTCCAATGCTATTCACTGCATGCTTAGAAGATATATTCAAGCTCTTAGACTGGGAAGGCTTAGGAGTGAAGATCAACGGCGAATATCTCAGCAGCCTTCGGTTTGCAGATGACATTGTCCTATTCTGCAATAATGGAGACAAATTACAGCAAATGATTGAGGCCCTTAATCGAGAAAGTGTAAGAATTGGGTTGAAGATGAATATGCAGAAGACAAAGATAATGTTCAATAGCCTGGCAAGAGAACAAGAATTCAGGATCGCCAGTCAGCCTCTAGAGTCTGTAAAGGCAGTACGTTTATCTAGGTCAATTACTCACAGGGGACCCTGATCACGAGAAAGAAATTTACAGAAGAATAAAATTGGGTTGGAGTGCATACGGCAGGCATTGCCAAATCCTGACTGGGAGCTTACCCCTGTCATTGAAGAGAAAGGTGTACAATCATTGCATACTACCGGTGCTAACATATGGGGCAGAAACTTGGAGGTTAACAAAGAAGCTCGAGAACAAGCTAAGGACCGCACAAAGAGCGATGGAACGAAAAATCTTAGGACTAACATTAAGAGACAGGAAGAGAGCGGTGTGGATCAGAGAATACGGGGATAGCCGATATTCTAGTTGACATTAAGCGGAAGAAATGGAGCTGGGCAGGTCATGTAATGCGTAGGATGGATAACCGGTGGACCATTAGGGTTACAGAATGTATACCAAGAGAAGGGAAGCGCAGTCGAGGTCGGCAGAAAACCAGATGGGATGATGAAGTTAGGAAATTTGCAGGCGCAAGTTGGAATAAGCTAGCGCAAGACAGGGGTAATTGGAGATCGCAGGGAGAGGCCTTCGTCCTGCAGTGGACACAAAATACAGTAAAAGCTGGATGATACGATCACGGCTAATACGAATTTCCGGATGATACGAATTTTTCTGTGGTCCCGGCCGAGCCCCAATACTTTGCAACGTGCTATAGAACGGTTGTTACGAATCGATTTTCGGCCTGCGTCGGTTGATACGAATAAACGCCGCCCCACTGACGGCCGCGAAAGAGAACAGCGCGCAGTCACGCGCTTTCTCCCGTCATCTTTTGGTGCGGAGGCGCGGACGCGGCGCCGGACAGCGCGGACTCCGCGACTGGGCGCGAAGAGTTTGAAGCGGTGGCGCTTTTGTACTTTTCCTCCTTTTCGGCGGCCGCGCATCGGACGGAGTGGCTGCTGTGCTTCGGGCCGCGTTCGTTGTGTTTGCGCCATTTTACCTAGTCGCAGCGAGCTATGTCTACCGAGATAGGATTGTCTACCGAGATAGAAGGACATTAGAGACTTTTTCTTCAAGAAATAAATGCTTTTTACGTACATGTGCCTGAGTGAGTTCACCTCTGACTCTTTAATTTAGCTACAGTCGAATCTCGTTAATTCGAACACGCTTATTTCGAACATACCGCGCACCGACAATGCTCTTAGCAGCGCGCCAAATCACGCGGCGGTGCCTCCGACCGGAATTGCTCCGACACCGCATAGAGCAAAAGCTCAGGAGAGACCCCTCAATGCCGCGCGCGAAGGAAAGGGGGAAAGAAATAAAAAAAGAACCCGCGGCGGAAATTTCGCCCTCTCTCAAATTGCAAGGTCGCCGTTTCTGCATCGCGCCGGAACAAGCGTGTACGTGCCGACTAGAGTGTTCTAGACAACCGTATTCTAGCACACACTAGTGCAGACGTCTCAGCCACGCGGATAAAATGGCAGTGAACCCTTCTCCTCTATTTTCTAGTCACATGTTGACCTTGCACGCTGCGGCAGCAGCGCAGAGGGAAGCAGCGGCGGAGGCGCAGTCGGGCCAACGAAACTGCTCACGCCCGCAAACGCTCGCTTCCCGATAACGGCAGAAAACGAAACTACAGGGAGCGGCTAAAATAAGCTGGCGCCAGCACGGCGGCGGGCGCGCACGGAGATGTGCGCACGGAGTCGAAGGTGAGAGAGCTACGAGGGAGTTGAGAGGGAGGACGAGGGGAGCCACCGAAGCGGCGGAGTTGACGCGGCCGAATCCGCTTCCATGCCGCCCTCCTCCCTCACCTTCGACGGTCTCCGCGCGCGCGCACCCGTGTACCGGCGCCGCCCGCTTCCTGAAGCTTCGTTTTCTGCTGTTATCGGGAAGCGACCGTTAGCCGGCGTGGGCAGTTTCGTGGCCCGCGCTTGCTATGCGCTTACGCGCCGCGATGTTTTCACGACTCGCACCGTTCGTGCATCGTGATATGGTGCACGAATACTTCAAAAATACGTCCTTTTAATTCGAACAAATTTTCGGGCCCCTTCGAATTCGAATTATCGAGATTCGACTGTAGTTTTTATTGTGTTTCGATGATACGAATTTCGGCTAATACGAATATTTTTCGTGACCCCGTGAGATTCGTATCATCGAGCTTTCACTGTATAGGCTGATGATGATGACGATGATGAAGATAAAAAAAACCCTAAGAGCTCTACAGAAATCGTACCGACTGCATAGTTGGCCGTAGTCGTGTGCACTTACAGCCGTTATTTTTGTCATCTCAAAGTATTAATTAAATAATTGGTTTTAATTAGTGACCTTTTTATTTATTGCTTGAATCGCACACATATCAATTACAATGTTGTAGGGCACCTCAAATAATGTCCGAATCAAGCATTTGTTTCGTGCTCAGCTTTGCCTCTGGTTTTTCCGAGAAAAAAGAAAAACGCGCAAAACATCCAAAATACGAAATGGATACGCACTCGCACGCTGCTACTCAAGCGCTCCCAAGCGAATAGCCACGGATACTTTACTAGCGGCGGCAGCTCGATACAGGGCTTCACGCTATGTGATGGTCGCGGTATCATGAGAACACGCCGCTGACGCATTGATAAGCGTAGCGGAGCCGTAGGTGGGGGATTTCGAAGCCGGGAAACCATGGCGGTGCACTTGGGACTGTAATTTTACGCACTGTTTTAGGGGCGAAGCACCTTAGGGCCGAGCCTTGTCCCTCCCTCGTCGCCCGTCGTCCGTAGCTATGGTTTGCATGGAGTCCGCTAGAGGCGCTGCGGTGCACAAGGGCGTTCGTTCCCGACGCGCGGTCTCTTTCTCTCTCGTCCGTAGCTCTGGTTTGCATGTAGTACGCTAGGGGCGCTGCGGTGCCCGAGGGCGTTCGTTCCCGACGCACGCTCTCTTTCTCTCTGCAGCCATGGATGATAACGGTCGCTTCTAATAACGGCGCGCCCGGTATGGATGAAAAGGCGAGAGTGGCGGCTCAACTGCAAGCGGAGTCGAGGGCTCGCAAAGCTGCTGCAGCATGGCGACGCAGACAACAAGCGGACCCGGAGTCTAGGGCGAAGGAAGCTGCAGCAAAACGGCAACGCCGGCAAGCGGACCCGGAGCTGAGGGCTCGCGAAGCTGCAGCAGCACGGCCACACCGGCATGAGGACCCGGACCTGAGGGGTCGCAAAGCTGCAGCAATAGGGCAACGCCGGCAAGCGGACCCGGAGCTGAAGGCTCGCGAAGCTCGCGCTTGAACCGAGCATCGGTGCCACCAACCTCGGGTAGAGAACGCTTCCGGTGTTTTGCCGCCGCTTCCCGCGCTCTCGCCGCCTCTGGGTCCGCTTTCATGACACGCGAAGGTAAAACTATTCCGAGTGCCTCATGATCGAGCACAACATTCTTGCGTCCGCAGATGCTGACGCTTATCGCACCACTCTAGTTAGGCTGCGAAACCTCTCGAGCCATCCTACATGACGAAGCCTTGTACGATGCGGCGATAAACAAATGCAGCCGTACATCTTTCAAAGGTTGCTTGGAGGTGGTTGAGTTGCGGAGCGCGAGCGCGCATCTATTTCATATCTCGCGTATTTCGCGGGCTTTTGTTTTCCTTGGAAGAAACAAAACAGGCACACTTCAGCAGGAAATGAATGGTTGATTCGGAGGTTATATGAGGTGCCCTACAACTTTGTAACTGACATGTTTGCGATTCGAGCAAAAATTAAAAAGTTCACTAATTAAAATCAATTAATTAATTAATACTTCGTTATGAAAAAAAATACTGGCTTTAAGTACGCATGACTTGCTACTATGCAGTAGGTACGATTTCTCTAGAGCTTTTAGTTTTTTTTTATAGCTTGGTCCAAGTTAACTGGGACACCCGGTATATATGTATCTGTTTTTGTCCGGGAATAGCGTCTTAAAGTCGCTGTTTCGCTGTTTCACTGTTTCCGAAGCCGTGCAATTTTCGCCACTTCATTCTACTTAAATAAATTTGAGGACCTTGTCTACCATGCGGGCTCTTAATGTTATATTTCGTCGATTTTTTTCTCCATCTCGCCTCTCTGAGCTCCCTAACCTTCTATAACGTTCCGAGCTCCTTTCACTATTTTCTGATTCTCGCAGACATCTGCCACAATAGAAGCGACTCCGCGCACCGTGGTACTGAAACAATATTGAGTTTCGAAACCGAAACGGCCAGAATAAAATTTATCAAGCGCAAATCAGATAAAACCTGTCGTTTTACAGGTGGAAGTTTGCGTAACTTGTAAACAACGTCGAACGACATATGAAAACTCCAACAGCTTACTTCGTGTACTGGATAAACTCCTTGACCTTGGTAGCCATGTCATTTCTGCGTGTGGATGGCAGCTTCCTGAGAAGCTGGCGCACGAACATGGGCAGGAACTCAAGCATGCTGCCGCTTCCGATCGCCTCGAACACACCCAGCAGCATCTTATCCATGTATAATCGGTGCGGGTCGTCGTGAGCGTGCCGTGTGCCGTACACGAGCGAAGCGATGTTGCTGGAGATGCTTGTAAGCAGTAAGTTGTGGACCGGTATGGGGCTGCCATTGGCCCTGGATATTTGCTTCACGATACCGTGGCACTCACCCTGCAAGCCGAGGTACCACGAGGGGTGAGCAGAAAATTTTGATTTTTAAACAAGGAGATGAACTATGAGCCTTCGGAAATACCAGTGCCGCTGTCTCCAATTTTGTTGCAGAGCTATTATAAATGAGCGAAACAGCAGCTTAGGGGGTTAGACGGTATGATACGAGCATTTTTGCATACTTACTGGCGCCAGGCTCCCCGACATTTAACGTTTGCGCTGATTTCATGGTTGTCTCATTTGCAGACTAGTCGAAGGTGGAAGTGTTCCAGTTCCAAGGACAATGCCTCCCTGGCAGCACGAACGAAGAGCTCTTGTCAGATGGAGGATGCTTTATTGAAGCAAATAGCAGAGCGACGGGGCCATGCAGACTCGAATTTCCTTCCTCCATAATGTTAGTGCACACTCGAGCGCCTACGTAACTCCACAGAAGGCAAAGTTATTCAATTTTACGTTTCTCCTAATAAACATAAGCAATTTTGCCGGCATTGATCTTCTTTAGAAGGACAATGCTTACATTCCTGACTCTTCCCGACGCCTCTAACGTTGTGGAAAATTCACTCAATCCTGTTAAAACCCCTTTAGCTGTATGCACTGACGACAAGGATGACGACGGTGGCATGATGACCCCACGATGACAGTGTCATTCGCTTGTCGCTCTAGTACTCGAGTACCTGACTGCGACGGTTGTGGGCGTTGGGATCATGTGTCGAGACCTTACATATCACTACGGCGGTCATCCTAGGCACTTTCGCTGAGCGGGGTGTAGACGCTGGGTGGGCGAAGACACTGAGTGTGAAAAAATAGTGGCTGAAAATGCGCACAGCATAAGTCATAGGAGAGTAAATGCTCTGCCATCGCTGCGTGAGTTCACGTACACTGCGCAAGAACTCGACATTTTCATTGACTACCCAGCGCGTTCTGTCGTGTCATTCGAGCGCTCGCTCTGTCGCTGCCATGATCGCCAGTCCGCGGAACATGTGGCGACCAATGGCAGAGCAACGTCGCTGCTGACGCCATAGCTCCTTTCGTGGCGTCATCTGGCGCAGAAAAAGAGGGTCACTGACACAACGGGAAAGAGCGCTGAGTTTGCTTTGAATTTGCGACACCTATCCGCAGGGCTGGGGATTATTGAAGGTACCTGTATCATGATATATTCGGGAAATCGTGTACCAGTATCTCTATTTTCGATGCACCATACGAAGTATCGTTTACCATAGGATGCAATATACACCTATGGGAAAATCCACAATGACACCCAGAGTCACTGACAGCACTTGAAGCTTTTACAGCGAAGCTGTTAAGGGCTCAGTCTCCGATGGTCGCGTCCACGTGTAGAAAAAAAAACTCTAATTGGCCGTATGCTGAACGTGCGAGTGAAAGCGCACGAGGGACGCGCACTTTCACGGGGAGCCTGGTTAGCTCAGATGGCAGAGCGGCCCGGAAAGGCGGTGGTCCCGGGTTCGAGTCCCAGACCAGGACGAATTTTTCTTCAACTGCGAGGCTTTCTTTCGAGGAACCCGGTTGGGTTTCCATTGTAGCAATTGCTACATTTGGGTAAATGTCTCAGTTTCCCTTTAATGACTTATCTCCACCTAGCGGATTTCCGCTGAACTATTACGTCACAACTGGTAGTTGCAACAAGCAAGCGCTAAAAATGGAGCATTGTTTTATTAGACCTTTTCTTTCGCCAGGGTCTCCCAGCCGTCGCTGTCGCACATCTATCTCCACTCCGGCATGCTGGTTGAAGTCACGTCACCTAAAATACACTATTTGCCAAATTATTCCACGGCATGCAAAGGAGATGGTTATGCGCAAAAAAAAAAAAAAAAAAAAAAAACACGGACACAGAAGTAGACGGGGACGAGCGCAATCGCTCGTCCCCGTCTACTTCTGTGTCCGTGTTTTTTTTTGTTTTTTTGTTTTTGCGCATAACCATCTTCTTTGCAAGTATGAACCAACTCGTCCAGCAGAAAGTTTTACTATTCCACGGCAGCTGCACAAAACTGGGTCTGCAGTTCACCATTAGGAATCACATTGATAACATGAGGGAAAATACTATGGCTGCTGTCAAAATTGTCAAATGCTAAATGCAGTCAAAAGCCGGATCCCAAACTGCACTCGCGTATTCAAACTTCGTACGAACGAATTTTTGATGAATGAATACTTTTTGGCGCTGTGGAGCTTGGACAAAATTGCATTGGAAATACCCGAGAGTTCGATTCATTTACTTATGTTGTCAATATGAGTGTGCCGTGACAAGTCATCAGATATGTAAGCACGTAGATATTTGTATGGAGCCACGCGCTCCAGTCAGATGCCATTAATTCTGTACTCTGAAGATAATGACGTAATATTACTTCGCGAAAATGTCATGTACTTGCATTTGCGGATGTTAAGGATCATTAACAATTTTGTGCACCATTCGGAAATATTGTTTAGGTCAGATTGAAAGATAAGTGTACCATTACGGTTATTTATGTCGTAATAGATAACGCAGTCGTCTGAAAATAGCTTAATATGATCTGGAAGATCACTTATATAGATCAGGAACAGTAGTGGACCTAATACGGAACCTTGAGGGGCGCCAGATTTAACAGAACAAGGAGAGGAAGCGTAATTATTAGCGATAACATATTGGGCGTGGTTACATAAAAAGCATTCGATACATTTGAGGATGGTCCGGTCAATATACAAAAGTGCCGATTTTAGTTGAAGTATTTGGTGAGGTACTCTGTCGAAAGCCTTAGAAAAGTCCAGAAAGATACCGTGAAAATAAAAGAACCTCGGTCAAGAACTGCTGAGATGTGATGAGTAAGTAACAGAAGCTGTCTTTCGCAGGAATAGGTTTTTTTCTGTATCCATGTTGACAGGAGTAAGAAAAAATGCATATTATATTTTATCTGTATCATTATACATTTGCAAAGTATCTTTGCCCAGCCCTGCCTATCAGTAACACAATATTCGGCGCGAGTAAGTTTTGACAGCGCGGTCCAAACACTTCTTGATTCGCTGAAAGCGTTTAAACTTCTAAATGTGCTCGGCCGTGAACCATTTCAAGCGCAGAACTTGCAGCACGAGGCTTTTGGCTGGCGCATTACCTTGACGTTTTCCTCCATGGATGTCTTGCCGTAACCAATGTCCCGCAGAACCTGCATGCTGAATCGTCGGTTGTCCATCCATACGTCGCCGTTGAACGAAGCCACACCTAGTAGGGGATAAAACGAAGAACGTTGCCTGGTTAAACATCTTGAGTTCTGCACTCAGATGCGTTGAGTCAGCAAAACGTTTGCTTGAACCTTTGCGTCAATCTTTTTGGAGTGAAACTTAACTTTTGGGAAAGTGATAGGCGAGGTTTAATATTCGTGTTTTACTTAGAACATACGTAGATCATATGACAGCCAAATATGAGAACAATATATAAGGGTGTTCGTGATGGCATAAATGGAGTTATTAAGGCATGCAGTTTGGTTGATTGGTGGCGCGCACCGGTGTTGTGGATTGTATTTTCTTGTGCACTTTCCAATTATTGTCCTAACGAAACAAGTACTAATACCTAGCTAGCGCAATAATAGAGCAGTAATAATAGAGCAGTATTTGTTGTTGCCTTGAGCTAGCACTACACTGTAGGGTCGGCTATATCAAGCAGACAGAATACATCCGTGACAAAGAAATGTCAAAAAAGAACAAACAAGAAAAATGACGAAAGGAGAAAGTCATAACGGTGTAGCAAATTTGTTTATTCATTACCTCGCTTGTACAAAAGCCACAAACACACTAGTGCTCTCTTGTAATTTGTATATGCGTTATTCAAATGGCATGCATAAGTTTTTGCTAAATGGATTCCTTGCCGCCCGAATATCAACAGCCTTGTAGCAACATTTCTGAACAAGTTGTAGTTACTTGTGTAAACAAGAGGTTGAAACAGCTCGCGAATTGACAAATGAAAAAAAAATATTCATAAGCTTCCATAACTAAATAAAATTTACACAACCTCCTTAATTACCTTGGTATTCTCCTTCATTGAAGAACCAGTTCTGTGGCCGGTTCAAAAGTTCTTTTTTAGGGAGATACTTCTTTATCAGTTGAAAATCATTGATTATGACCACGTCTGTTGAGCCAGTCTTTACCCTGCGGATGTGTGAAAAACAAAGAATAATTTCCTATTATATTAAGAGCAAGCTTAACTAGTGTACTACTGAATATTTCTTGGTGATAGGATCAAATGATTTCTTGATAAATTTGTTAAAAAATTGTAACTGGGCAACACAAGATATACAGGATGTTAATCACACAGAATTTAAAAAAATACCCCGTGGATTGCCCCATTATATTTTTTGAGCTAGATTACTTCCAGAAGCGGACATTTTTTGGATTAGCAATGAAAGTAATATTTCACGAATTAATGAAGTTTTGCTAATTAACCTTTACACTAATTATTTTACAGCACACATGAAATTTGCGAATTGTAGCCGCTGACATCGAAAGTCATATCCGCTTGGAATGAATTCTGAGTATGAGGGCAATTTTCAGATAGGTGTTCCCAAAGTTTGTGACAAAGTGCATTGGTGCTACTGTTATTTCAGATATTCAGTTCCTAAAACGGCATTTTGTTAAAAGAAATAAGTGGCACAACAGTGCATTTTTACCGTGTTACAGCGCTCACCTCAAAAGCGGTGCTAGTTTCAAATTCCTTCCAAGTCGATGTGCCTTGTGAAATCACTCGCATCAATTCGTATAAAGCAATATGTGCGCTAAAATAACTAGTCGAGAAGACCATTAGTGAAATTTGGTAAATAAGTCAATTATGCATTTTGACTTTCACTGTGAGCAACGTCCACCTCTTCGGGTAATCCAGTGTCAATAAGTCGATGTATGCTTATGCCACAGGCAATTCGTAATAAAATTTCTTCTTTCTGGGGTTTTACGTGCCAAAACCAGTTCTGATTATGAGGCACGCCGTAGTGGAGGGCTCCGAATTAATTTTGACCACCTGGGGTTCTTTAACATGCACAAAAACGCAAGCACACGGGCGCAAGCACACGGGCATGCAAAACGCACTGGACCTTAAAGGAGCATAGGACAACGTAGCTCATGAGGCCATCAAAAAAAAAAAAAACTTATCGCAACTAAATTGCTGCAAACAAATCTACAACTACATTCGAGCATTCTTAAAAGACCGCACGCCAACAGTAGGCGTGGATACCCTGAGAACAAAAGAGAAAAAAAGTTCCAAATAGAGGCACTCCTCAGGGATCAGTCTTATCACCTTTTCTCTTCAACGTCGCCATGAAAAACCTCCCAGAGCATCTAGAGAAAATTCCACACCTTGGTCACGCAATATATGCGGACGACATTTCCAGTTGGACAACTCGAGGCTCGGATGGAGAACAGCAGGACGCCCTACAAGCGGCGGCAGACGCTGTCACCGAATACGTCAAAGAGCGCAGCCTGGAATGCTCCCCAGAAAAATCCGAGCTTCTCGTCCTCAAAAAGAAGTCCAGAAGCAAAAGCACAGGCAGAGAGGCCATGGAAATATATATAAACCAAGAACCTATACCCAGAGTCCAAACACTCCGCATATTAGGTGTTTACATGCAAGATAATGGTCGCAATAATCACACTATAAACGCAGTAAGACAAGCTGCCTACAGCGTAGCTCGCATGCTCAATAGAGTCGCCAGTCGCAGACATGGCATGAAGGAAAAAGACCTACTACGCTTGACTCTGGCTCTTATTGTCAGTAGAGTCACGTACGCGACACCTTATCTCAACCTAACATCAACAGAAAACGCCCAAATAAACGTGTTACTGCGGGAAGTGTACAAACAAGCCCTCGGCCTTCCTCCGGGCAGCGGAACAACGAAACTTCTATCCCTGGGCATCCACAACACCTTCGAAGAACTAATTGAAGCACACAGACATGCGCAAATCACACGCCTCAACCTCACTAGAACAGGCAGAACCACTCTTCGAAGGTTGCAATACCCCGTGACGACAACCAACAGTCAACAAGTACTCCTCAAGTCTCTACATGAGCAAATAATGGTGGCCCCTATTCGGCGTAACATGCATCCGGGATATTACTTGGGCAGCAGAAACGCACGAGTCAAAACAATAGAACGAAGATACGGCACTCTCTGCACTGCTCGCTGGACAGATGCGGCCATGTACCCGAATAGGAAGGGCATGGTAATCAGCGTGGCAGGACACAGACAGCAGGAACTACTATCCGTCTCCGTTCGTACACGTCGCCGAAGCAGAAAAGGTCGCCATTGCCCTCGCCATCTCGGCATCGAGACAGGATGATGAAATATGTATTCTTACAGATTGTCGGTGAGCATGTCGAGCCTACGCGAAAGGCCATCTACATAAAGTAGCATGCGATATTCTCAACCTCTTGAACGAAATACCCCGCCCCACTGAACACAAGACGTTTTGTAGCCGTCTTGGACCAGCCAAAATGAACTAGAACGTCTACAACTATTCAAGATGGCTACAAGACGTCTTTATATGTACGTCTTGAAGATGTCTTGCGAGGGACGGCTTGAAGGTGTCTTGTTAAGCTGTTTTAAGCTATCATCTTGCTAAGACGGCTACAAAACGATTTGTAAAAACGTCTCGAAGATATCTGTGCGGATCCTTATCCAGGTATATGTATACAATATGCATTTCAGTTCTTTCCGCTGCTTTATACGGTTGTTATATATTTAGCACCCATACTGGCCACGCAGTCTGTACTTAAAAACATGTACATGCACTGCCTTTCCTTTGGTTTGTCATATTACCATCCTGTAAGGTGTACAATTCCATTGGCTGCGCTGTACGTCCGGTCGTAACGTCTATACGTATTTCACGAAGAAAAAAAAAAAACATGAAGCAAACGTAAAAAATGTGCTAGATTGAAGGCAGCATACATGCAAGACCTAAGGCCTTTAACCACGTTAATTGAGGAAACTGAAAAAGTGAAAAATAAATTCAAGGGTTGTACGTGCCTAAAATAGGAAGCAGACCGTAGGTGGAGACTCCGGATTAATTCTGACCACCTGGGTTCTTTAAGATGCACATCAATCTAAGTACACGATCGTTGTTGCGTTTCGATCCTGTCGTACCCGCGATCTCTAGCTGAGCAGCGCGATGCTATAGCCACTTACCTACCGTGGCGGGTAACAGAAAAACGTGTGCCTACGCTGAGCAGCGGCGCAAATTTAGTGTGAGCGTTAATTTCAGATAGATGAACAGGTGAGTCCGATGATATATTTTTGTGGCAGAAGATCGATCGGGTTTTTACCTGTGCGGTTTTCTGCAGGCTGCCACAATGGGCGTTTTTCGCACGATGCTAGTTCAACCTCCCCGCCAGCGCGTTATTTGACAGTTTTTAGCTCCTACGGCAATCTGCACATTGAGCTGCATCAAAATTCCGCTGTCAGCTGTTCAATCCAGTAGTAAAAAAAACTATAGTATCGCAACTTCATCAATTTCTTATAACACTTTTCACCGTCGTGTACTCCGAAGTTGTGAGACTGAATCGTTCATTTCATCGCTCTTTCAAATTAAATACCTATATACGCTCAAAAGCTATAGCTAAAACTGGCGCTATAAATAATGATGTGCACGTTGGGGGGAGAGCAGCATATCATGGCATTTCATCTAGACGTGTTCGTTTTGCCCAATTATTTGCAACCACGTACCGCACGGCGATTTTAGAAGTGCACCACATATTGTAGTAAGCTTTGCCCGAAATTTTAATACTGCAACGTTTATTTGCGACATATTTGAAATGTTTTGAATGACCTTGCTTTGTATATTTACTTGGAATATTTTTCACAATAGAAGCGCGCACTTAACAAACTCGTAACACTGCACCAAAACCGATATTGCAGTCACCAGGACTGCGCACGGTTGGCCAGCAGCTCAGTGCAGCCATATACAGCCGATGCATGGCGGGGGGGGGGGGGGGGGGGGGGTATTATGTTAGCGTCTACCTAGATTGGAGCGCTTAAGGCGGGCAAATTTGCTTTCGAAGGAAGTTTGTAGTCCACGTGCACTTCTCACAACGTTTACAAGGGCTTTGCCCAACATAAAACACCTTCGATAATTCGCGGTATCTTTCAGAGCCGCGTATACTGAATCTACTCTGTCTGCTTTGGACGTGTTCTTAGGTGCGCATTACAAAATTGCGATATCGTTTAGTATTGCTATGTCGCAGAGTTTTAATCTTGACACTTTCGAATTTTCGAGACTCTTTCGAAAGACAGCGCCGACATTAAATCAACATCTGCTTCCAGCCCATACTTGATTTTACATTTTATTTTAAATGCAAAAAACGTCATCGAAATCGGTGTAGCGATTCCTGAGAATGTCGATTTCACCATTCCTAACTATCCGGAGCTAACGCTGCAAGTATTGCGCATTTCAGTGCGCGCGCTCTACACGAGCGCGTTTCCGGAGTTTCCTTTCTCCGTGCTAACGAAAGGCTAACGGCGCCGTGACTGGCAGACATGGAAGGAGGATGAGATTGGAATTTTCTACCTCCCCCCATGCCCGACGGCCCTGGCTGCATCGCGCCGTTGCCTCTTCACAACCACTCTCTCTCGACGCCTCCAACCTCACTTTGCCGTTCTCTCTCACGACCTGCCCTTCGAATCTTTCCCCTTTCACATCTTTCACGGCGGGAAGCAGCGCCGGTTGCTCGGGCAAGTCGGTTCTCGTCCTTATTTTGTAGCGTTAGCTACAACAAACTTTAGGGCTTCAACTAGCGTCGCTCGTTTGGCGATACAGAACGCTGCTTCCTCTTATAGTGGCCCACCATTCCCGCATTGTTGGCGATCACGAACGCGATCAGGCAAACTTGCGTAGCCGACATAATTTGTTTGGCATGTTTATTGTTATTCAATTCCTGGCTGGCGCGGTAGCGCCGTTCAAAAATATTCCCGCCTGGAATCTTGATCCCCATTGTTCTTGCGTAAAATCGCGCGCTTGCTGTTGCGTGTTACTGCGCTTGCTTGCAATGTGTTACGTTTCAACTCGTATTGTACTGTTTGCGTGTGGGCCACCTGTTTTATTATTTTGATTTCCGTTTAGTGACGGTAATGTAACTTGTAATATGAATTCGGTCGAGCTACAGTGACCCACGTTTCGAATCTATTGATTGCTGGTTGGCACTTCTAAAATATTGCGACTTTGTGGGTGCCTGCTCATGGATGCAGACTCAGGAACACGCCGTTTTGCGCATAATTTTCTTTCGCACTATCAATTTAACCCAGTAACTGTGCGTGGCTTAAATTAATTCGCATCGGCGTTTGTGCTGCAAGTTATAACCTCAACTCATAATCTACTCGCGCGTAGCGTCAAGCGTTGAGCAAACTTAGACACTTGCAGCGTTGTATCAGCAAGCTGAAGCGCTGGTAAACAGACCGATGCATGAGAGAGTGGTTTCCTGTGATGCGCACAACGATGGGCCTTTGTCGCAAGACTAATTATTTGCACCGCTGAAAAGGTCATTTCTTATTCCTATTGTTCCATAGACATGCGGAAATATAGTTTACAAGTCAGGCCGCATTATTGTTCCAGAGCGGATTATGTGTTCATATACATGGTGTCTTTTTTTTAGCGGCAACAATTAAAAAAAAATGCCTGTGGCAGATAGCACAATTATAACCCTTGATCAAAATTACTCGATAAGGCGGCCATTACGTTACGAGAAATCAATATGCTTTTCGAATAATTTACTTAATTGCGCTAATAAACACTAACTACTTTGCAGCGCATATTTTAATCTACGCATTGTAGTTAGTGGGTATGAAATGCATATCGACTTAGAACGAGATTTGAGGACTACGCTAGTGTCGATATAATAATTTTGAATGTGTCCACCGAAATGCATTGGCGTTCCAGTTAGTGTGTGCTTCAATGTATGAATCAGCCTTTTCTTAAAAATTAAGTTTAAAAACTGTGCATTTTTACTGCAAGTTTGATACTGCATATATCGAAACCGTTGCCATCCTCAGAATTTGTTCCAAGTCGATATGCCTGGCATAATCACTAGCTACGATTAAAATATGTGCAGTGAGGTAATCAATAAAAGTTCTTTATTGTAACTGTCAATTGTTCAATTAAAAGTTTTGATTTTTCGTAGAAGTAATAGGCCGCCTCATCGAGTAATTTAGAACAATTTGGACAGCACAATTGTGCTATCTGCCACATGTTCTTAAAATTTAGTTCAGCTGAAATAAAAAGGACCATGTAGAACGAGAACATACCGTATGTTCTCATTCTACAAGGTTTTATTTTTTTTTAAACTGATCCAAATTAAAAAAAAAAAAAAAACATTGCATGTGGCAGATATAGCACTTAGGCAAGTGCAATGGTCCAGTCATATCACATGCCTCAAACCATTACGTTATTAAGCTGCTTTCTGTGTCACATAGAGAGAGAGAGAGAGAAACATTGTTTAATGAAATGCTGGAGATGGTAGCCTGGCTATTCGCCTGACATGCTATTCCAGGTGCTTAATAACTTAATGGTTTGAAGTAGTGATATGACTAGCCTATGGCGCTTGTCATGTAATTGTCATTTTAATTGAGTATGTTGTTACCGGTAAGCTGAACCAACCGCTAAGTAGGTTGAGCCGCGGCGAGGATGATGACTGAGGCGAGGATGACAGAAGAAAGTGAATACGCCATTGAGGCCTCAGTAATGACAGAACAAGATGTTGGCCTTAAGAATAACACACGGATGCAATGTCAAATCGTTTGCGCCTTTAAATAAATAAATTCTAAGTGTGGCCTGTATGTGCGGCATAGGCATTTTTGTGTCCTCATTAACTGCTAGTTTCGACCGAATTTTTTTTATGCTTCTTCACTTGGTTATTGACAAATCTATCAGTCCTAATTTAAACCACAAGAATGATTAATACCTAGAATTTTGCTCACATTGACTTGCATACTTTGCAACAGCTAGGATAATCAGTTCAAATTCAATGCTGCATCTGGCTTATGTTTTCTCTTGGTTCTGGAGTTCATGTTACAAGAAGAAAAAAAAACAAAGGACGCCGATCAAAAAGTGCTAATAAGAATTTGACGTACGGAAGCCTTGATCAAAACACGAACTGCTCGAAACGACGGCATTCTGCGTCTGCAGGCAGGATATTGCCATCGTTGCGATACAGCGTTTTTTTTTTTTTTCTGTAGTTTTCTGTAGTCTGGATAGCAAGGTATTCGGGAAACTCTTTTCAAATCCAGTTTCTTTAGCAATGATAGAAGCCTTTTCTCGTCGGTGGCATATTCAGCCTGCCACGTGCTCCGCAACTGCAATGTAAACGACATTGTTTCTTCACTTGTGATTCATTTCTAATTCATCTCTTTGACATAATTTCTTGCTTCAAGCGGTTTCAGAGAGACTGCTTTCGCTGATGTAAAGATAGTCGCGATTCGCGCAGGCTGTTCTGTATACAATGCTTGGAACATATCTTCTGAATCTTCACATCTGCCTGTTCATGCTGCAACTAGCGGGCCTAAACGTGGGACATTGACTTCATAGGGTTTCAGAACAATTGCGATGGCCTTGCTCACTCAAGTGACATAGGCGAGGGTCGTGCGAGCTCGAGGGCGCGCGTGGTGGGCAATGGGGCAGGCCTCAACGATATTTCATGGAACAAATGAACATTTCCGGTTATGCTCACTCGGACGTAATCTGTGCAAGTCATTGTCAGAAATCTGGTCGCGAGGATTTTAAAGCAAAAATTTTACGGCGATCCCGGCAAATTTGCTCTAAATCAGAACGCTCAGGGCAGTGGCGTATCAGGTGGGGGTGGGTGACCGGGCTTCCGCCCCTCCCCCTCTCCTAATTTTGTCTATTTCTTTACGGCCGGCGCCCTGCTCCCTTTTGTGCCTGGCACGTCGCCTATATTAACAAAGGCGCGTATCCTTCGAACGTGCGGCTATTATGGGCATTCGCGTCTCAACGCTTCTCCGACGCCTGGGAGCTTAAAAGAACGAAGCACCACAGTCAGGACGATCGCAGTGCTTTAGCTCCCCCAACCCGACCCCTGAAAAAAATATCCGGGCTACGCGCCTGGCTCAAATTACGTCGCGAACATTCTGAGTGCGGTTACCCCGGAAGTGTTTCATTCGTTGCGTAGAACATCGTTCAAGTTGACCAGTGACCTCGCTTGGCCGCGCGTCCTTGAGTCGACGCTGCCATTCAACATGTCCCAAGAGGAGGCCTTGTCACGTTTTCTGAAAACCTATGACGCGCGGCGCATATATGTTCCTGCCTGCACGTTGCATCAGGAACTGGTACATGTGAAGGACACGGTGTAGAATTGTTTTTCGGTGCAAACTGCTACTACATTTAAATCAACAAAAGATGCAATTTCGAAAAAGGGCTTGCAGCATGTGTATGATTTGAAAACGAAAAATGTCGCTTGCGATGTAGTTGTGGATGACGTGGCAACCTCCAACCATGGCACTGGCCTTCTTGGACAAGGATGTTGTTATCGCCAAGAATCCGGATTTCACGGTAGTATATCGGGAGCTTGCTACCGGGGCTACAGTTAAGGCCGAATTGCAGCGATGGCATTGTTGCATCTGCATACGGAAGATACCTAGGTCGGATTTCTAACAGTTAGTGTTTCCAAACAAGGCTGCGGTATAAATGAGTCGGAACTCTTACCAGTCATATGCAATAAAATCTTTTTATAGCGAAGCCCAAGGGGGAGCCAAAATTACGTCATTATATTCATTACTGCCGTTCACTGCAATACATGCGCAATGTCGCGCACAAATTTCAACTTGTATAGAAGAAGACGGCTTTTCGGCCAGCAGAACCACTACATGGCCACGTGCTCGCTGAACTTCTGATAAAACAGCAAAAGAAACTTCGGTGTCCTTAACACACCACTTCTTAGCATCTGACACGATTGCCTTTACGATAGCTGCCTTCTGTTTCAATGTGATGATCTTTCGTTACCGCTTTTATTTGGGTCGTCTCCAGCATCGCGAAACCGCTGAAACGGTGACGGTTGAATAGGTTGCACGCTGCGACACCAACAATGCTCGTCATGTGCGAGCAGCACGTGGTACACACAGGGAGGCGTGGCCTCTGAAATTGCACCGGCGCAATCTCTGAGGCGTCGCCTATAGCTGCACTAACTAGCCTGCGCGGTGCCGCAGTGAGAGGAATTGCCACGGCGATCTAGAGTCTGCTTATGCGCACCTACGCGTAGTGGTGACAAGGGCCAGTGTTGAACGGTGGATTCAACGCAAATACGTAAACGTTTTAAACATCGGCAAGGAATGTGTGCTCTACCCTGCGGAAAGCAGAAGCGAGCCTGCAAGGGTCGGGCATTTCTTTTTTCGGAGAAAACTGAAGTTTGGTGTATCTATTGGCAGGATAATTTTACTTCGTTGAAACGAGGTTATAAAAACATTCATCTCTTCGGTGATTTCAGCGGGAACGTCATTTTGTTGTATACAGTAATTTGTTATATCCTGTTTCGCTATAACGAAGTTTCACTGTAACATATTTGTTAATCTTTTGTCTTACCTTCTAATTGCAGGTGCAAAATCTGAGGCCAAGCATCATTAGAACGCGCTAAATTTTCTGCGGGTGCATCATCAGCTTGTGGAAATGTCTAAGCCAGTTCCCTGAATTGTGAAGTGACCAATTATAACAGACAGCCACAATGCAAAACTCTAGGAAGTGCATTAGAAACATTTTGCTTATGTAGTGGCATGTTACTGATTTATTAAAAATTCTTTCAAACCATTGACCACTTTAGCAATTTATTTGTGTGAACAATCTTGCTTTATGTTAAGCCTACGTGGCTTTGACACGTGTTTATCGCTTTTGTGGCTTTGCCAATGTTTCAGTGTTGCTATGGTAGGTTGTAAGAAATGGGCCATAGGGATTGGTACTGTCGGTAAAGCCAACCTTTTTTTCAATATTGCAAAGAATACGAACATCCTCATTGATTTCTCTATGTAGCAGATAACAAGGAGACACTCAATTCCTTTATAATTAATGCTATAATGGAAGGGTGTTTGGTGTATCTAAATTCTTGAGTGTGCCAAACATCCATGCAAGGAAAAATTCTGTAATAGTGTTGCAGGAGTCTTTGATATTATTCCGTCTGCAAATCTAGATCAGTGTTGACAACGTAAGTAAAATTATATTGGGTCTTCCCGGACCATAATGAGCAATGTATGCCGTGTCTAGCAAGATCACTGAAGCTACGCAACATTTCGTTGGATAGTTGACATCGGAAGGAGACAGACCATCTCGATTGTAATATGACGTAATTTCAGCTTCTAGAGACTTTAAAGTATGCTAGTGCTTCCCCTAGCTCACAATAGATTACGTGTTGAACTAAAGTTTAGAGAGTTCAAATCCGTTGTACTTAATATAGTATGTATATATTGACAGTCACCGTGTTTATTCCTTATTTGTTTCTTCACTTTTTTTCCACAACGGGAAGACTTGGTAACTTTATGGAATACATTGTGTTGAAATAACCTACGTCGTGTTCAGATTTCACGTCCTGTGCACTTTAGACTAAGTATATTTACACTCACTATCTTTTGTAAATACTGTAAACCAATTTAGGGCTTAATTAGCTAAATACGAACGGCTAGAAAAGGTCATGCCTTAGTTGGCAAGTAGATGTTCAAAGCATTTAAAAACGTTTTCAAGACATCCTCAAAACGTCCAGCAGAACGTTTTGTAGCCGTTTTCAAAACGTTCGCAAGATGTCTTGCAAGACGCTTTCTAGCCGTCTTTAAGACGTCTACCAGATGTCTTGCAAGACGTCTGATATCCCAAATTTGGCGGTGCATTAGACGGTCTTAGAGACGGCTACAGAGCGTTTTAAGACGTCCGACAAAATCTTGGTAAGATGTCTTCAAGAAGTCTTAATATCTTGCCAGAACGTCTCCAAGACGTCCTGTCAACGTTTAAAATGGTTTTGAAGACGTCTTGCTTATCTTGTCAAGACGTCTTGAAGACGGCTTCTAGACCAATGTGTGTTCAGTGGGTATACGATAATCTAGACACCGGGACACGAAGCCGTCAGCAGAAACTATCATGCACACACGATAGCCCGAGTTCTCTGCAACAGGGCTATGCAAGAGACGCCAGAAGACCCCAGTCCACACTGACTGCATACTTACTATGAGACACTTCACCCCTACCGCATTTCGAGAAGAACGATGCCGCCACCGCACCCATCCATAACCAGAGCTGAAGCCACCCTGGAGACAACTCCAAACCAACACCTATCCTCACCTCAAGTTCCTCCACGTGATGTACCCCACCTTTATCAACCCGTTTCTCCTTTCTGTACAAAGCGAGCTACCCTCTACCATACCACAAGGGCATAGCGAAAAATCCCCAATAACTCTCTCCACCGAAACGCAATGCACGAGAAGTGGTAAATGGTGCTGCCCTGCTCGGCAGTGGAGAATCAGCGAAAGCTGCTCGCCAGAGCCGAAAGTACTGCCACCACCGCTGGGGCCCTGGATGAAGGCTCCACCCGCCACGGGGATCCAACCCTCTCCATGCCCCATCAAAATAAGGATTTGTCTCCCTCCCTCTCTCGCTGACACACACACACACACGCACACGCACACGCACACGCTCGCTCACTCACTCACTCACTCACTCACTCACTCACTCACTCACTCACTCACTCACTCACTCACTCACTCACTCACTCACTCACTCACTCACTCACTCACTCACTCACTCACTCACTCACTCACTCACTCACTCACTCACTCACTCACACACTCACTCACTCACTCACTCACTCACTCACTCACTCACTCACTCACTCACTCACTCACTCACTCACTCACACACACTCACACACTCACTCACTCACTCACTCACTCACTCACTCACTCACTCACTCACTCACTCACTCACTCACTCACTCACTCACTCACTCAATCACACACACACACACACACACACACACACACACACACACACACACACACACACACACACACACACACACACACACACACACACACACACACACACATATATATATATATATATATATATATATATATATATATATATATATATATATAGTGACAGCCACAGTGTAACGGAAAGGGCGCACTTGCACAGCGAACTTAGCATGGAGCTTGTAACTGCTATGGCAGTAAAAACGCACGTGACGGAACGTAGGAGCCCGAAAGTTAGCTGAACGGGGAGTGAATTTCTGATGATATGCACCAAACAAAGCTAGGTGCTCGAAACCACTGCTATGTTTACCTAAGTAAAGGTTTCATGCCTACGTGTCACACATCAGCAAAGTCATTACGACAGAAAAATATGCTTGTGCAAGATAACCTTGAATAACGCGAATTGTCCCTGCTGTTCTGATTATCACTTGGTGGCTTTATAAAGGAGCGGTAATTATTGTGTCTCAATATGAAAACACCGCGCCTAAAGATGTTACGCTGGTTGCTGTGACAAGAGCAGAAATAACGAGCGGGAGAACGTCAAGTGTTCTTTGCGTGCTCATATTTTATTGTGTGCATACTATTTCGGCGGGGAACAGTCATCGGATTGGAATTCCCGATAATGTAGCTGTCACCACCTATAGGAGAAGGAAATAGAGTTGTGAACGGGTATAGTTAAAGCTCGGGCTCAGTTGTGCCGGACGACAATTTGACGACACGCCAATATAGTCGCACATACGTTAAAGGCACTTAACGCACTTTAGGTGTTTTCAACCGGACGCCGATCTTTCCGGCTTTTTTGCGCTGATGGTTGTATTAACGGATATACCGGAAGGTATAGAGAGTCATGTGCAAGTTATAACTGATGCTCTTCTACGGCCCACTAGGCTATGAGAAACGCTAAAGTGGAGGCCGTGCTTTAGACTATTTTGATTACTTGTGGTGTTTAATTGTGCAATTAGATTTAGGTCTACGGGTGTGTTTGCATTCTACCCTGAATTGAATACGGCAGGAGTCATGCCGATCAGTGGAGCTCAAAAGCATGACGTCACATCCTGCGAACCACCACGATAAATTCCGTACGCTGAGAAAACTTGCTTTATAAGTAATTTGATTGAATGGATGCGAAATTAAGTCGGTGGACGACTGGTAGGTAGGTATTAGCAGCGAGAAGTCGGAGTGGCGCCCTCTCGCGAGTGACGTCACGGCCAGGACGGCCCTCGCTCCGTCTCGCTCTGCTGCTGCGCGCGCTCGTTCCCTTCGTGCATGATTGGGATATTGGTGGTTCGAGCCGTACTTATTGAAAGGATATGTCGGCTTCTTTCTGCTGTCATGCCTGAACGGCAGTTTCTTCTTCAAAACCGCGAGAGTCCTGAAAATTTGCGGCTTGGATATCGCAAGTTGTAAAATTGCTCAAGGGAGTTAAACGTGTAGCACGGAACAGAGACTAAATATTCGTACAGTCCTTTGCGTATGCTGCAAATAGCTTTAAGCCTCAATTAGCCTTACTTCATATTACCGCCACTTCAAATTAACCGGTGAGGAAAGGTCTAATTTTGAGAAGCAGGTAAAGAAACAAGTGGTGGGGCTGATATAATCTAAGCTGCAGTGTTAGTTAAGTGCTTGTGTTACTGCCGAGCGTTTCTGTGAAGAAATGAAAGATTAGATATTATGCCATGAACTACCCGTCATGAGCAAACATGTTTTAGCAGGTTAAAATCAAGGTAAATATAGCCAGAGTTTGTGACATGCTTGTTGCACCACTGCAAACATGGTATCCTAACTGGATTCTTATGTGCTATGTTATTGCGTTTATGCTCCTATTATTCACGTGAGATACTGCCGTAAAGTGTAGATCCGCGCATGGAAAACCCGCAATGGGCTGGTCTGAGCTCCTTCGGCTGACCCTGCAGCGTTGCCCTTCTGAAATAAGTTGTTGTCTAGGGCATAAGCTCTTATGGCGAATTCCATTGGGAGAACAGGAGCAGGCAACCGCGCAGTGCGGAGTCGGGCGACAGCGCAGTGAGAGCAGGCACACTCGACCCGCCACTGGAATACGGCGAGCATTCGGAGAGCAGGTGGGAGGGGGACGTGTGCGGAGAAATGTACCATGTGACTAAAGCACCGACGTCCCACTATTCTCTGCAGGAGAGCGGCAAAACACGCGTGATCGTCTTGTAATCTGTCGGGCGTAACCATGCCACCGTTTGCGGCCACGTACTACATACTTTTGTGCAGCGCCGACGCATCCCACAAAGTGTCCGCCTGCGAAGATCATCTGAAACTGCAACTTGAATCTGAAGTTGAGCTCCAGCAGCTTTTGCTGCTGTCACCATCGAGCGTCTCAAGCACTTCAACAAGGCGACGACGCTTTGTTGCCGCTGTCCCCCGCGCATCCAACGAGAAGCAAGGCGGACTAGAAATGCCAGGATAAATCGCTGCGAAGCTCGCTCGTATCACCGACGTCAAAAACAGCGGTACCAAAACACCAATTACGCTTGGCTGCCGCCATTACCGCCGCGCGCGCCGGCTGAAGCAAAATAAAAAGAAAATAGGAGGAAATGACGGTTTAAGTCACGTGACTTCCTCCGTACTCCGCTTTTCAAGCGAGAGCAGTCCGGACTGCTCCCGGCTGCTCTCGGCGCAGCGCAACTGCTCTTGTTCTACTACTGGATGACGGCTCTCCCACTCCTGTTCGACCACTGAAACACGTCGCTTCTGGAACGAGCACTTTCAGCGTGCTTTTGAGTGCTCCTGTTCTCCCAATGGAATTCGCCATTAGAATAAATTTGCGCGAACAAAGACATCGTAAAAATGTATTTGAGACGACCGTCATAAGTATACAAGCACAGGAAACGAGAGCGAACAAACGGAAACACTTTAGAAGGCGCCGGGACAGCACCCAACTGCAGCAGTCGAAAGGTGCGAGTCCGTGCCCTGACGTCACGCGAGCGGCACTCGCAGCGCCCCTGTAGGTCGTTCTCGGGACTAATACTCGCTGTTGATGCCTTCTGTGGCTATTGCTTGGTGCTAGGACTAAAGTTCTTTTTTGTAATCCAGTCACAAAAAAAAAGAATGTTTTAACACGAAAGTGTTTTATGCGGGGGTCCACCAAGACTTCACTGATGTATTTCCGTCACGGAAATACGTCACACGAACATACACGAACATAATACAAAGAAAGAAACCAGAAGAAAAAGTTCCACAAACATGCAAAATTTCGAAATCGAACCCACGACCTCTCGGTCCGCGACGATAGATCGCCGAGCGTTTAACCCATTGCGCCACAAACGCATTTGCAGAGAGCTACACAGACGCGTCTTATATATCTAACACTCCTCCGTGTACCCGCGCTCTTGCTCGGGGCGGTGCCGCCGCCTACGAGCAGAAAAGAGAAGTACTGCATTATGACACTAACGCGCACCGACAGTGAACGCTTCGGTGGTCTCAGCACTACGACGCCTCGATGCCAGCATTCGAAGGGACGCTGGCATCAAGAAGCACTACCAACGCCACCTAGGTGGCGTTCACCGTACTCAGCACAGCGGAGCGTGGCCTCCGCAATTAGCTCTGAAAATGTTTCTGAAGTTGATCGCGGAGGCTGCAATTACGACGCGCTGTACGCGCTGATTTGACTCGGTGACGATTCAGTTACGTGCTTTGTCTTGCGCGTTGTATTAGTGTGTCAGTTACGTGCTTCGTCTTTCGCGTTGTGCTAGCGTGTGCACAACGCGAACCGGTATGTCGTGGCGGTACCAGCACTTTTTATGTTGGACCCACGTCCTCGGCGTCACGTTATAGGGGCAGTTGAACTCGTCCTCTATTTTTTTTTCCACGACTCCCGTTTTCGACTGACGGATACAGCGTTCGTTCTCTTGTTCTCGACCACGCTGCGAGGGCGCGAAACGAACTCCAGAAGCACGGCGCGTTCTTCTTCGGAAAAAAAATTTTTTTCCATCGTCCACGCGGGTTGAAAACAAACGACACACACACACTCTCTACGCACAAAACCGCACGTTTTCAGCAACAAAACCAACAACACATCTAAAAAAGTCAGGACGGTGACACACACAACCGCAGTGGCTGCGAGAACCAATTTGAACTTGTGGCCAGACGAGTTTGAGTAAAGCGCTAAAACTAAATACTTCTTTGTATTTTACTCAGCGGAATGCGCGTGCAGGCACAGCAACATTTATATCCGCAGTACTCTGCTGCAAAATAATATATATATATTTTTTACGATTGAACCGATCGTACACGAAAATTATTTACGTATCCTCGGCACCAGACGACATACTTGACCCGAAAAGTGTTACTTTCAAAGTGATACTTAAAAAGGAATACTTAAGTGTCGTTTTTGAAGTACTCTCCTAAAACTTTCCTAACACTTTTCCCGCACTTATTGACGCCCTACTTAAGTTTCGTTTGTGAATAGGGGCCTTAATGTAGTTCATGAAACAAGCCGATCCTGGAGGCAGTCTAATCAAAGGCATGGGTAGCCGATACTGATAATGCGATCGCGTTACACTCGTTTAGGTGTAGAATGCTGACCTAGCTCTTCGCCTCCTACGCAGTATTTGGCATTGGCGTCTCGCCGAATAGACGAAACGGAAGCCCCTCACACATCTGAGGCGCGGGGAGGATAAGCACCAAGAGTACCTGTGATGTTAGCGTGGAGGAGTTTGCAAAGGAAGCCCTTGCGTTGGGGTGCTGGTTTATACGTCACAAATTAAGTTTTTCTGGTTCAGTGCGACCCTAAACGACATTTAGAGATCTGTCGATTTGAAGGTGCAATTGATAGGCGAAGTGCAAATTGTGTGGATGCGCCGAAAAAAAGCATTACTTTTCGTTCTGCTCATTATAGCCAGGCGTACTTGCTATTATACCTGCAGCGCGAGACGAAATGCGTCTCGCTATTGAGGGTGCAATGGAAGCCGTATAGAAATGCTTCGCTTTCGCACGTTGCCACATTTTGTGGGATCCGCGTAATTTCTTGTCATCACGTAGATGTGTCTTTTTAAAGTAAAATACTATCGCTAGCTGGCAGCCCCTTTCCTTTGACAAAACAGCGCATTAACATGCTAACATATTACGCCATATGCTATAATATGGCGTAATGTTTACGGACCAAGGGATCTGACGAAAAGCTGAATATCTCCGCAGTCTCAAAACGCCCAGCCTGGTATACCCATTTCCAGCCTCTACTAGTATATGCGAACAACATTGTGATGTACGGTTTTACTTGCTACTTTTAAAGGCTGCTCAGATATTTAGCGTTTTCTGAGATCCCGTGGTCCGTAAACTTTTATGGTTGATAGCACATACCAGCCGCGCGCATGCGATCTCGGAAAGCTGTCAGAATAAAAGCTACAACGGCGGCTTTTATATCAAGTGGGACTGCGCGTGCGTACCTGTAGATGGGTCCGTATTGCTTCGCCCATTTTATGGCCTGGTTACAGTGGAAATCCTTGAACGAGAACTGCAAATGCCCCACAAGGGGAAGGCCCGGGGGACCAGGAGGAAGGCGCGTTCCTGGGGGCATTCGCTTTCCTTGGAGCCATCGCTGAAGTAAGAGGTATAGTAGCGATACCACCAACATGCTGCCCACTAGCGTCAACCAATCCATGATTGCAGTCTGCGCGAGCTGCCACTTTCGAGGTACGGGCAGGTAGCTGGCAAGCGGTGCAGCCGTTGTCACAAGTGCGTCGCCGCTAGTCACCGACTCTGAAATCAGGGAATCATATTGGTCATTTCTTTGTGATTTAGCTATCAGTCCAATCCTGTCAACCCCGTGCGATCTTATTGCACGTTACGTTTTTGCTTTTCTTAAAATGGCGTATTTTTTTCCTTGTGTGCTCAGATGGACGAGGTGCACATGCTCCATGTTATGTTCTTCTGCGTTTTTTTTTCTTTCTGTTAGACTAACCCTCTATCGGCCAGACAAGGGCCAGCAGTATATACTAATAAATAAATATGCATTTTGCATGTTATGAAGATTACATTTAGTATAAGTGTTCTTATTTACAAGTCAAATACACAAAATGATTTGGAATATGGTGCCGCATTTCTCCTTGGTAAATTTCCGAAGATATTTGAACCAGATGCGTATTTTATAATTCCAGCTTAGTAACTCTAAAATTCTCTTCCAGAATCCTTTAAATTTATTTTCTTCGCAAGCCTCATACCTTCTTGTGCGGACAGGTTATCTTGTGACTTGTTAACAGGTTAGGTTAAGACGAACACCGGCCATCCCCGACATGCTTTATATCAGCTATTCTCGCCAGACGCAGCCAGTTAAAAAGAAAAGGTCAATCCTTACCAGTCCTTTTTAATATGACTTGCGTGGTCTTTCAGTCGAAGTCGCAGGCTGACCGTCCATGCAGTAACGTTGGAGTTTCACAAAAGTACTTTTTTCGTATGTGGCAGGCTTGTCGCCGGCTCGGTTGCCAACCTTAGTAATTTTGCGCATCCGCTTGCTGTTAGAAACACGCATCTGCATTCGCCGCCCGGCAAACTAAAGGTGCAGCTGCACGCTAGTTGAACTAGGCCAGCGGATTTCCCGTTGAGAGCTGAGGCACGCGTGTTTCTTTGTGATTTATCGCCTTCTCATCCGTTGTCGCATATAACAGAATTCTGTTTTGTAATCTCTATGTGAAACGTTCGTACAAATGTATGCTCACAGGTAACTAAAAGGAACGCAATGTTAGTTTATTTTCGGTTAAAGGGGCCCTGAAACACTTTTCTAACTAATCATAAAAAGGCCTCACTATTGAACCATGGCCTCCCACGAATATCGTGTTGCAAACACACTTCGGATACTTCAACTAAAAGTGGAATTATGGCACCGATATCCGACTTTCGCTCTTTTCGTCTCCGCTAGCGCGCTGAAAGCTATACAGCCGAGAAGCAAAGAGGGATCGCGTGGCGGCCGCGCTAGAGTACGCTACGTAGCACGCCGCTGCCATCTTGGGGGCCACGAAAATATCCAAACTGGCAAAAACTAAATGATTTTTTTTGTCTTTTTGAGATCGCAGACGTATACAATTGTATTTATTTAACTAATAATTAGCAATTATGTATTACTGAGAATGCTCTCGCGATCCCGATATCAGCCAAGTGAGTTGGTGGATAACTGCTTTTGATGACGATATTGCGATGCGAGAGCAAGCGACTGTCCACTGCTTTTGACACGACATTGTAAATTGCCTGCTGCATGCTGCAGTGTAATGATATTTGGATCACATGTTCACAGGAGCCTCGTTAACAGATCGGCAATGTTTTTTTTACTATATACAAAAAATTAGGCAGTTCCCATCTCAGGATGGTTGGCGACGGTAATGCATTTAGCATTAAATCAATATAGTCACACAACGTATTGTCATCATCAAAATGAGTTATGTATGAGACGTGTACTTCAGCGGGACTCCTCTTTCGTGATTCCCTAAGAACACTCGGCGCTCTCTAGCACTGCCGCCGCGACGCCAGAGTGTGGCCTCCAAAATGCGTGGCGCGCCGGTGCTTACGAACGCTGAAAAACGCATCGTGCGACAACCGCGCTCCTCTCTCGCGCGTCCGTCTGGACACGCCACGCCATCGAGTGGCGCTGCCGAGAAGTCCGCGTGGGGCCTTCGAGACAGGAAGCGTGGCGCGCAGGTACCTGCGAATGCTGGGAATTGTTGCATCGCTGGCCGCACGCACACCACAAAATTGCCGCGCGACTGGCCGCTCGAGGCACTTTGCGTGTATTCGCGAGCTTCTCTCATGTCTGGAAAAGGACTTTTATGTAGCACGGATTGAGCAAAAGATAGCTGTATCGGGATGCTTTCATGTTGCTGTACAATTTTCTCATTGACACTTTTCATCTAATTATATTACTTGAGTAGTTGAATAAATATTTTATACCAATTATGTAATTAGGACGAAATGCAAAAAAATTACCTAAGTATCTCCAAGCGACGGCAAACAACGTTACTCTGTCTAGCTACATGGCCATTTGCATATTTTTAAGTTTGCCTCAAGTTACGTGGGACACCCGGTATTGTCGGATCATAGGTATCTCAAAAGCACAGTAATCTGTTAATGGAATGGTGAATTGTATATAACGGAGTAATTGATTTAATTTCTTTCCTTTGATTTAGTCACCGAGTATGGGCTACTGGTTCTGTGTCCGTTCTTGGCCAATCCCCCTGAATGGGCGTGTCCCACTGTACGGTTCCTAAACAAAACCTGTATATGCACATTTTCTTTTTTTCTTTTTTTTACTGCCAACTGTATGGGTACCGGGGCCTCGTCAGGCCTTACCGCCTTTTGTCCCGGTCCCCTCTTTTCTTTGAAAAGAAGAATAAACTTCACTTCACTTCACTTCACTAACTTCACAACCTGAACACACAATGTCGGCTCACATATATCTCTTTATAGAGTGGGGAAATATATTTCACAGATTCGTCGACTTATTTTACATTCTGTGATCTAGCCATTCACTATGTGCCACTGGAGGTGTGCCCGTTCTTACTCAATCCTCCAGAATGTGCATGTCCCACAGTGACACCAGAAGTCCAGAATCCCTATAGATGTCGCCCGATTGTCCTACATGTCCTGCAGGCTCTACACCTGCATGCCCTACACGCCAAGCATGCACAGAAAAGCACGTGTCGTGCTTATCTCTGCATGCAGCTGTCATCGCCATTCTTCTCTCGACAGGCATCATGCATCGCGTTCGTCTTTGTGACATTGATGCTTATACGTCTCACACAGCGCATCATAATAAAGTTGTGAGCTTTGTAGTGGACAAACATAAACGCTCCCGGAGATAATGATTTGCATCGGATGAAAAGAAACAAAATTGAACGTATCGCCGTTAGTTGTCAAGCATTTATTTAGCCGCTTTATTTAAGCTTCGCTTCACACATATCTTGCAACATGCGCGTTGGAACTTTATTTTTGATGATACTAACCATATAAATAGAACAAAGAATGAAGCCCGAGGATGCATAGCGGATGTGTATTCTTATACCGTCCTCCCTCCCAACCACTTTCTTGGGCGGACTGGAAGATGGCCTCTGCGGTAACCTCATTGGTGGAGCACCGCACGTCTAATACCGCCCCACCTGCGCGAAGTAATCTCTTCAACCGGTTTTATTTCCCTTTACCTTAATATTTTTACGTCAAAAATATAGTAGTTAACTCCCCCTGGGCTTTCCCTGGCTTCATTGGCTGTTTCTCCGTAGTGTAGGGTATATAAAAAAATCGAGTCCATCAAATCCCATTGTTCTTCTCACTTAACGGCTCTCGAATCATTTTCCACCCTCGGAGAAGTGTATGCAACAAACTATGCGCTTAAAAAAGTGTGAGCGATGGCACAAACTATGTAGTGTCTGGACCGATTGTAAGAGAACAAAAGAAATGGCCAGAAACCATCGCAAGCCATCGCAAGTTAAAGTCGAGCGAAAGCCTCCCGGTAGGCTTGCTGACGTGGCGTGGTCATTAACTTATTAGTTAGCATTACTGGTTAATACTGTAGGAGGTATGTGGCTGCTGTGACGTTGCGCTGTCTCCAGGATTGGCCGTGTCACAAACCACATGCGATGGCAAGTATTGTACACTTGGTGTCAACGGCACCCCGCACGACACCGGCTTCACAAAAGGAAGCGCTGCGCGTAGCTGATTTTTTATTGCGATAGCAATTATATGGACATTCAAAGAGGATTTCTGCCGTTGGCGTCGCCGTCGCCGTGAAGTTCCGTATTACGTCAACGGCGATGAAATCGTCGCCGCGCGCCGGACGCTGTATATGCGAGTGAAAGGGGCGAGGGACGCGCGCTTTCACGGGGAGCGAACGCACAGCGGAGAACCTATGCATACCGCGAGTCTTTTGGGACACAAGGAGGAGTAGGCACTGCTAAACAATAAAATTACACAGATATGAGCACAAGCCAGGAGCATCGGAATAAAAGAATTATCATAGATGATCACTAAGTACACTCAACTAAATATTGATATTTAAAATACAATCGGTAAATGATTCCACTGTTGTGCATGCAGTTTACAGCGACGCCCAAATTTGCTTTAATGTGCTATTGCAAATGAGAATAATCCAGCGTAGTATATACGGCAGAAAGTTGGGCTAGTTCATAGGATTCACCTATGGTGTCGTAGAGATAAATTGTCCCTACTCTTTGAAATGCATTGAAGCTAACACTTTAACCAGCAAAAAACTTTTGTCTTATATTTGTTGATAATACACCGCAGCTCAAGAGAGACGATGAATATTTGTATCAAGTTTTAGGACAGATGGCTGACACAGAATGCCAATAGGTCGACTTTGTAGTTTTTTCGGAAAAGTGGATAGCCGTGGAGCGCATTTATTTTGATCAAGGGAAGTGGACAATGTTAAGGCGCCGTCGGATGAGTTCTTTTTCACTACAGCTCTGCCTTACTTTGCTGCTCGCAACACTGCTGTGGTGTTATAATTCTTAGAATATATCTGTTGTAATCAGGTTGCATTGGTCTGTGGTCTGAAATTTGTTTTCCCTCATCATAGTGATCTACATTTTTTTGCAGCTCGTGATTTTTTGTATCTATGGCTTTTGTGTGCTAGGCATTGGCTTCCCTTCTGTTACTGTCCATTCCTTATCATCTATTCTTTTATTGCGACAGCAATTATATGGACACTCCAAGCGGATTTCTGCCGTCGGCGTCGGCGTCGCCGTCGCCGTGAGGCTCCACAATGAAGTCTAACGGCGATGAAATCGTCGCCGCGCGCCGTATGCCGTATGTGCGAGTGAATGAGCGCGAGGGACGCGCGCTTTCACGGGGAGCGAACGCACGGCGGAGAGCAAACGGGATTTCTTCGGTCGCACGAAAGGCCGTGGCGGGACGGAAGGGAGGGAGGGAGGGAGGGAGGGAGGGAGGGAGGGGAGGCGACCAAATGCGTATTTATATAAAAACGTTGCGAGGCGAGAATGTGGTAAAGACTTTCGACGCTGCTCGACGAGTGTCCCGTTCTGATCTCGTCGAAAACCTCCGAGCCGCCGCCAGAGGAACCGGCAACACTCACCAACGCCACGCGCGTTCGGTGCGAACGCGGGCAAAACGCCGACGGCGTCGACAACAGTTCTGCGCGTTGCTGGTGCTGCTACATGTCCAAGTTTATACAGCTGATAAAACTACTATCCTTACTTACTCCGTTAGCTCTCTACTAATTTGCTATTGCAATTGATGCTTCGCCTTTCGGGTGAAACTGCGACAATTTTTTATTGATGACTTATTGTATATTTTGTACATATTATTCATTGCATATTTTATGTTATTGTATATCATTGTATATTTGAATTATTTATTTTTTATCATCACTTCATCGGATTGTGGGGGTGAGGGAAGTTTCTGCTGCAGTGTTATGCTCCGTGGTTTGAGCCAATGAATAGAGGTCATCCTCTAAGTTATTCATCCATTTGCTCTGTTGGAAGTACCAGCTGTTGCCTGCTTGGTGGTGAAGGTTTGCTCAAAGGGCTTTGGAAGTTTGGGAGAATAGTAGCTACAGTCCAGATCTGATTGATTATGGGAGCCAGTGTGAGCGGGATCGGCCGATCAAATATACGGGTTGATCTGACCTTCCTTATTCTCCTTTCTACATGGATCCTAAATGAAGGAATCTCCTTACTTTCCTGACTTGTTTTTCAGAGAGGGGATTCCTGCGAAGAAATGGTGGGATGTTCACCTTTACATTTTTGCTTGCCAAAACGTCCTCAATCAAGAACCCCTTGTCTGCCATGACGGAATCATTCTGTCAAACTTGAGGTCGAGAAAATCACTTTTCAGTACGGCCTCCCGGTCTTAGATAGAACCTGTGTAGAGCTCTGACACAAAAGTCACTAAGCCGTTTGATGAAACACCAATGAGGCATTTAAAGGTATTTGAAGACATGTAAGCCGAGTAGGAGCTCGACTGGAGAGACAGTGAGGAGGGCACCTCATACTTTATCTCCGTTGCGTACAAAATAGCCCTTGTTGTTGAGTACGCGCTGAATGCTGCAGGAAATGTTGCGTCTATTACAGCTCTTGATGCCCAGAGTGGCAGTTTGCAGAGTCTTTATCTGCGTGAAGTTAATCCGTGACACACATATGCGCGACACTGTTCTATGAGTGATGCCAAATCTGTGTGCCAGGTCATGCTGGAAGAGGCCGAGACGAAGCCTCACAAGTACGAGGAACAGCTCATTCTCTGCTGTCAGCTTCCGCCATCGGCCTCTGCTGGCTTTGATGCCAGCATTGCTCAAAACGTTACTCCGATTCTTTCCGGGATTGATGTAAGCCATCAATGCCAGGATGTGCTGGTATGTTGACATTCCTGTGTAGGCAAGCAAGTCCTCATTTGAGTGTTTAAAATGATAGATGCGAAACCTCGTTCTAATTTCTTTATCTTCAAGACGAGCAGTGAGGTGGCGATTTTCTTGGAGAGAAAGGTGCATCTCTGTCTTCATCTAAAGCAGCTGCTCCTGGAGGACTTCACATTCATATTTAAGTCTGTCTATTTCATGGCTGTCTGTGGCAACCACACCCTCGAGACGTTCCACTTCACTGAAAGGCTCGCCACCACCTAATAATGGGACTGTACCAGCAGCCGGCGAACAGCTGGTTGTGTCTCCCTCTGTTTCAGGTGCATCGGACTCTAGATCTGCTGCAGACGATTGATCAGTATAAACTGGTCACCAGAAAATCATGCTTCACTGTCTTCTAGAGTCAACGCTTGAACATCAGCTTGATCTGGAATCCGATGGGCTTGCGGCCAGGCAATCGGTGTTCGCTTCTTGGGTGGCTTGCGAAGCTGTGGCATTTTGCCAAAGCTGAACACATCGGGGCAGGTTGTTTGTTGCAGTAAGTTGTTGCCGCAGGATGCACCGGGAAGAAAATCTGATGGCAGGAAATGCCTTTAACAAACTCTTGTGCATTTTGTCACCTTGAAGTATTTTCCTTCATCTCGCTTGATGGCGATGATCCACTTTATGTATAATGTGGCATCTCTTGGGAATTGATGATACGAAACCTGCAAGTTTCAAGCGATATACATGTAGTTAAAACCTGCAGCAGCAAATCATTCACCAATAACCCGTATGTGCATTGCATGAATATTCTGACCTGTGGGTGATATTTAAAAAAAATATTTCACCTGATAATAAACGTAGTTATACCACAAGGGTGCAAGCGTTTGTTACCGGGCTGTTGTGGTCGATTTGCATATCCGTCACGCGGGCACTTTTGATCACGATTTGCTTGCTTTCGATCGCAATTCTTCTCGATACGGATTAAAGAAATTGCGATTGGCCGCGATCGTAGGCGGTCGTGTGGTGTGCTAGAGCTCGGGAAACTTGATGCGGTTAGTTGGACCATGTAAGAGTGATCACTGATCACGATTGTAAGGGCCCGTGTCACACAGGCGCGGGAATGTGCGTCCGTCACTTTACCCGCACTATACGGCACCTCTGTCGTGGCGCGAGGGATGGCCTGTACCTGAGCAACGCTCGGCATTACCGTCCTTGTGCGCACGGGCTTACAAGAGCGAGTGCCATGTAGCCTTATATGTACAGCCTTTGCACATTCACAGCATCTGAATTTGCTCTAACGACACGGCTGCTGTATACGCAGATAAACCGCACGGGGTTGACGCGAAACGGAAAAGAAGCCTTTCGAAACTCACTAACATCGGGTAACGTACAACAAGTTACTTCTCTAACAGGTATTGTCCTTTATAGGCTACACGAGTTTATTTCTCCTTTTTTTCAACGAGACGATAAGGGTTTGTCCGATGTATCCGATGTTTCCAATACTTCCCGGGCACGGATTACACGAGTATGAAAGTAAAAACCACGCACCTTGTTCCCGACTGGATCCTTGGTTCCTCGCTGTTTACACCAGGGGACACAGCAGTGCGTCGGCATTTTCACTATACGATATGTGGGTCGATCTGAGGCTTGTGAATCCATGCGGGCTTCGCCCATACAATCTCCGCTTCCCATAAAGTTATGCCGCTTCCTCGCCGCAACTAAGATGGCGGACCTAACTTCAACTTGTGCACGAGATGGCGCCGCGCTTTTGGAATATTGTCTATTGTCGATAACAGACTTTCTCGCAAGGCTTTAGCTAACATTGTATGATTAGGAATCGCTATAATATTACTCTCCTTCATTGTATACTTTATTCGTCGTATTTCATTGTTAGGCTTCCTGTTTTACCACTTCCCTCGGTAATGTCCTCAGGCATTGAGCATAACATTACTAAATAAAGAAACTAGGGTGTAGACGCCGTGTACAGACTCAAAAATTTACTGCCGATGTTTCTGGCTTTCAATTTTGGTGAGGCAGTTGCGTAGTTGCTCACAGAGGTAAAAACGAATACGAAGAAGTTACAAACATGGTTGCCATATGAGGTTCATATTGACTGCAATACACAGGAGCGGCGGTAAGTTTCTTTTTTTTTTTCTGGGGGGGGGGGGGGGGGGGAGCTCACGAAGAGAGAGTGGCTAGTAAACGATCGGGCTTCGATGGCTCAAGGCACATTCGTGCAAGACATTCTTTTCTTTTCTTTCTTTATTATTTTTTTTTGCTGGGAAATGTGAGAGACGGGATACTTGGTATGAACAAAAATTGGCCGTCATCCCGCCCTGCGAACGTGAATGTCCAGCGAAGCTGTATCAAACACCTCACGTGGTCGGGCATTGTATTCACACTGTTCTTCTGGTGTCTTTAATTTCCGTGGTCTACCCATGACAGTCTTAGAATGAACTGAATGAGTTGCTAGACAGGTCTCCCTTTCATATATGAAAGCGTGGTGCCGTCACCAAGTACATATATATATATATATATATATATATATATATATATATATGTGTGTGTGTGTGTGTGTGTGTGTGTGTGTGTGTGTGTGTGTGTGTGTGTGTGTGTGTGTGCTGTATGCCTGATTGCAAAGAAAGATATGCCGTTTGCCTTCAATTGATAACCTGGAGTCTTGCGTTTACGCCACGAAATTTTCCGACCGCCGAAAAGATACAGATAAAGATTAAGGGAGGCTGCAAGGGTGTATAGGCCTTTCCAACGAGAGCTCCTGCGGCGTTGATATAATACCCTCCGGATTGTGACCGCGCGTGCACAACAGACCGATAAATAGGGGTAGCACGCACCCTTTGTTTATCTACGCGCAGAACTCCAGATAGGAGTGTTGTCGTGCATCTATGAAAAGTACTGTCAGCCGATTCTGCTGGATCTAACACGTTTTGTTGACGGGGTGTGCGAGCTCGTGTGCACATAAGGTTTATTCGAGTGCTGCCGTGAGGGTTGGTGTGGTGCTCCCTTCTAGATGCCAGCTATACATGTATATAGAGCACGTACTATGAGAATGTCGAAGTGTACGGCCACAAAAAAAGGTGGCAGATCCCACGATCGATGTTATGCTAAGCAGAGTGCGGGGAGCCGACCAAGTTAACGGAACGACCATGAGAGCACCAAAACGTAGGCGGCTGTTTCACGATCTACATGACACGCATGTCATGAGATTAATGCCATGACCTATCATTTATGTCCGAACCCATTTCGGTGACTTTTCAGTGTTAATCTCTTTTCGCTGAGTCCTTCTTATTTTTCCTGAGTCATGCTGATGACTATGACTTCTACCATCAGCCTTTAGTGTTTCTTTCACTTAGTGGCCTCTTTCGAACCCACTCCAGCGGTTTTTGAGTGTTCATCATTTTCCACTCAGTCACGGTCATTTTTGCTCAGTCATGCTCGTTACTATGACTTCTACCATCACCCTAAAGTGTTTCCTTCCCTTAGTACCCACGTCCGAACCCATTTCAGTGGTTTTTCAGTGTTCATCTTTTTTTCGGTGAGTAATTGCCATTTCTGTTGAGTCGTGCTGATGACTATGACTACTACCATCATTCTTTAGTGTTTCCTTCACTTAGTACCCATGTGCGAACCCATTCCAGTTACATACTAAGTTAACGAAATGACCACGAGAGCACAAAGACGAAGCCGGCTGTTTCATGACCCACATGACACGCATGCTATGATATTCATGTCATGACCTATCATTTATGTTCGTAACACACTCTTGTCATACCATGCCAATTTTGATACACACCAAGTTAACGAATTGACCATGAGAGCACCAAGACGTAGGCGGCTGTTTCATAACCTACATGTCATGATATTCATGTCATGACCTATCATTTATGTTTGTCATAGACTCTTGTCATACTAAGCCAATTTTGGTACCTGCCATGTTAACGAAACGACCATGAGAGCGCCAATACGTAGGCTGCTGATAGATAGATACTGTCAAAGTGGCAAATGTTCGCCAAGAAATGCTTCGCATTTAAAAGTCTTGTTTCTGTGAAATGTTTGCCGGCTCCCGTATATAGGCACCCATCGCGACGGTTCTCTATTTACAGGCTCCGAAAATATAGACGAGGCAACTTCAAGTTGCCGACTGTGACACCAGCGCCGATCGCTCTCCTTGCGGGTTGATTTGAGCGTTGAGAAACACCTCCTGTTCCGTCGGAGCGACTGCGCGCCTGAAATGCTTTTAGCTCCCGTTGTCAGCGACCTTCAAGTGACCTTGAGCCAAAAGCCAGAGCCGTTATCCGGGCACTTAAAACGAGAATATGCCGGCAAGTTGTGAGGACAAAACGAAATCATCCAGGCAACCAGTCAAAACTTAACAAAATGCGGTTTCTGGCGCCCAATCCTTTGCACAGCGCCGCATTACATACACTTGCTACTCTCCAAACAAGTTAAAAAAATTATTGCTTCCGAGTTCTCCCTAATGTTTCTTCACAATATCACTCAAGCTTCGCCATCACGCCATCTTCCTAGACTTAATTCGCTAAGGCGTTCGATAAAGTATCTCACCAACGCTTGCTTCTTAAACTTTCCCAGTTGAACCTACATCCAAACATCATTGCATGGATTAACGAATTCCTCAGGCATCGCTCTCAGTCTGTCTTCATTAATAACCAACCCTCAAACCCGCTCCCAGTCATCTCCGGCGTCCTGCATGGTTCTGTCCTTGGTCCCTTGTTATTCCTCATTTACATTATCGATTTACCCCAGCGCGTATCTTGTCATATCCGCTTGTTCGCTGATGATTGCGTTATTTATCGTTCAGTAACTAGCCCTTCTGACCAAACATCCCTTCAGGCAAACCTAAACCACGTGCTAAACTGGTGTTCGCAGTGGATTATGACACTCAACCCTGACAAATGTAAGTACATGTATTTTCACCGTCGTCGCAACCCTTTTGTCTTCGAATATACCGTTTCTAACTCCCCTGTTGACCTCGTCCAGTCTTACAAATACTTAGGTATCACCATTTCTGATTATTTATCTTGGCCTCTGCACGTGACTAACCTGATATCATCGGCTAATAAAACACTAGGCTTCTTAAAGCGTCACCTGCGGGAAGCCCTCAACACGTCAGACTACAAGCATACATCTCCCTCATCAGAACTAAACTGGAATACGCATCGGCCATCTGGAACCCTCATCAAGCATATTTAACAAATGCCATCGAAGTGGTACAAAATCGGGCTACCTGATTTATTCACTCTTCATTGTCATACGACGCTTGCATATCATCTCGGAATCAGGTTTGTGTAACCTTTCTGCTCGCCGTCGCATTGTCAGTCTTGTTTTGTATCACAAGTTATTTTATTCGCCCCTAAGACAAAAACCATACATCTGCGCACCCCCACCGGGCAGATCCCATCGTATCGGTCACCCTCTGCAAGTTTTGCGTCCACGAGCCCGTACTACTACCTTCATGAACTCATTTTTTTTTTCATGAACAGCAACTGACTGCAACGGCCTTCCCCACCATATCGCTGCCATATCCTGTCCATCGCCATTTTCGACTGCTGTAAACGCCTGCATCTTGTAAACCCCACCCCTTATGTAACACACCAATAGGAGTCTTTAAAGGGATACGGACACAAAAGTTGGCGGTTGTTTTTTTTGCGCCGGAACAAAAGTTGAACTGTTGAAAATGACGAATACAACAAGCAGCCTTGAAAAAAAAAAAAAAAAAAGACGAGAAACATCTTTTTTTTTTTTGCGATTTTCTGTTGCACGTTGCCTACAAGTGGCCGCCGGCAGAGGCTGAAATTTGACGTCATAACACCCACCCGCGGCCGATGTCGGCCACAGCTGTCGAAGTATTTCCAGGGGTGTCGGTACCTCGTAGCCTTTGTTTAACCCCTTTTGGCGATCTTCGCACGTGGTCCGTCTCAAACACTATTCCCGTAGGCGCTCCACGCAGGTGGTGCGTCTTACATGAGGCTTCCCGCGGTCGTCGCTCGGTATGGACGCGTTCGTCGCGGCGGAAGGAAATGACCAGACATTGCTGTTATAACAGCATATGCGGTCGTGACACGCCGTCGCACACGTTTCCCAGAGTCGAGAAGGTGCGTAAACTTTGGATACCTGCCTATTAGAGAGCTTTAGCTTGTCCGGTAATAGGGTAAACGCGGGCGTTGGGGCGTTCGGGCGGAACCGCAAACGTGAGCGGTCTGTATGGTGCTGCCACCTGTTGGCGCAGAGCTCAAATAGACACAAACAGCTAATATTGCAGTAACCAAGTGTATTCTACTTCGCTGCTGGCAGTACGTGGCGCACCGACGGGGGGGGGGGGGGGGAGGGGGGATTCGGGGGTTGTAACCCCCCCCCCCCCCCCTGAGGCCGACTTAACCCCCCCTTTTGTTTAACCCCTTTTCTTTCCTTACGCATTTGAGTGCTGCAACTAAGATGTAAGATGCGCAATCGTCTGCACACTCGCAAAAAGCGAATTTTTTTACAATTTTCTGTGAAGCAATCAAAATTAGTGCTGTTTAGATGGTATTGGCAAACTGTCACCCCCCCCCCCCCTCCTCCTTGCAGAGATCCTGGGTGCGCTACTGGCTGCTGGTGCAAATCTTCGGCAGCAACACGATTACGCCACCGCCGACAATTTAAACCAGGTAATGACCAATAATTCTTGCATAAGTGTCTGGTGCAGAGCGAAATCTTCGCGCTACGGTTCGCGAAAACCTGACCGGCACTTCCACGGCCGCTTGCTCTTCTTCGTCGCTTGACGCGGAAGGCTCGTAACCATGAGCGGTAATATATCTTGCCAAGTTGGAATGGTCCTCGTCTTCAGACGTGTACTCATCGCTGGTAGGCGCACCAGAACTCGAATCCATGCTCGCGATGGCGGCGTCGGCGCGCTTCGAATAACCGCGGCCGGCCGGCTGGCTATCCGACAAGGGTGTCGTGACGTCACGCCTTCCAACTCCCGCGGGCGGCGAGGCGCGCGCTCACAAAAACGACAAAAATCAAGCCATCGGCTCAAAAATGAGCTAAGTGACTACTTCTTTTCGGTCTTATTTGGTCTTTCACACAGTTCACAGACACAAGTTTTTCACAAGTTCACAGACAGATGAAATCTTGAAGAGATCCGATCAACAGTATAGCCGGACTAAGATTGTCGCGGGAGCCAACTTTTCGACAAGCAACGCCACCAGCGCAATTAGGCATCGAACTCACCACCTTTTCCTCACCACCAGAAGGCATTGCCACTTAGCCGCCGCGCCGGCTGTGGAAACAAAGACTTTACGCTATGCCGAGTTCATTGAGGTTAACATTGCCTTACGCCCATTTATTCCTTTATAAAATACTTTACAGGCACAAAATACACATATCTACATTTACGGATCGCTGTCCGGATATTGGATACTTGCTGTGGGAGTGTTCACGCCAGAATAGAAGGATCCGAGATCAATACAAGCCCAAGACAGTGCTGGCCCTGAATGAGTGGCTATGCCCTCCTGCAGGTGACGCACGTGGCGCTCTTAGCGCACTGTTGAACTTTGTCGTAGAAGCTGGCGTGCGGTCTCTATACGAGTATTGATGTATCCTTCCCTTCGTTCCTTTCCCCACACTGAAACCTCGGGCCATCTTGTGTAGTTAAAGGTGTATTCATCTATTCACTGATCTACATTATTCCAAAATACGGATGTCCAAACGCTGCCACTAAAACGCCTTTGTATATGGACTGCCGGCGTATACGTCACGAGTAAAAATTCCGCAATCAACTTGCTGTCTTGGAGTCTCTAGTAAAATGAAACGTGCAAGTCTATTCGCGCAGCCCATCGAACTTCGCGGTCACCCGAATATGATGGATTGTAGGCTTGGGTTTCTTGGTATGCTAGAAAACACAGAAACATATAGACAGAGCGGAATACCACAGCGTTCTATTTAGAACCCTGTGGTGTGGTGCTGTGACAAGTAGAGCGCTGTGGTGTTCAGCTGTCTCTACGCTAGGGTGTTTTACAGCACGAGATCAAGTATTTCACTGTGGCTGCAGTTGAAGTTGTTGCAAAATATTTATTCCATGGTTTCCTCACACGTTGTAATGCAATTGGCATTCTTTGCCTGCTTCAAGTACTTTGAGACTGTCTATGGCCTCTTGCGCCGACCCAGGGACCCAAGTTGTCTACTAGCTTCCACCACTAGGTACATGGGCTCGTGGTCGTGATACACTCGTGGCCTGTTCCATTATGCCGTGGCCGTCACGCTGTTGCTGTACCACCGCCATCAGTTCAGAAACGTCATCCAACTGTCGTCATCACGTCGTCGTCATACCTTCTCCGCCATTTCAATGTCATCACTGCGTTGTCGTCAACCACTCATCGTCATGCCGTCATTGTCATCGCCAACCCTGGCGAACGAATGTCATAGCCAAGTGGGCCGAGCTCGGAGGCAGTGTTGTCGCTTATGGCCGAAGCAATATAAATTCCTAAATGACCATTACAAATTCTAAATAAAGGTGTCTTGAGCAATACGCTCTGTCACTACGTTGCTTGAGTGATAATTGCATTAACGTCGAAAGTCATCAAAAGATGGGTTCTGCTGAATTTTTAAGGTGAAAGCCTTAGCTGTCTATGTTGGCGGTGCCCCTGCGGTGAACTTCCCGAAACTGCGCCTTGACAAGAAATGGCCGACGCCGCAAACAGTAAGAACCACGTCTAAAAAATCTCGGATTAACGTCACATTTCTCAGGGAGGTTGCTGTTAACAATGTAAATTAGTGGGTTTGAAAATAAGATTTAGTACATTGGGGTCTGGGTGGGAATCGAACCTGGGTCTCCGCGGTGCGAGCCGAGCACGCTTCCCTAAAAACCACGGATGCTTTTTTTTTATTTATTGTCTCATGTGCAAAATTCACTCATTTATCAACAGCCCAGTTCAACGAAGTAGCACGTGAAAATCATATGTAACATTTACCAACCAGCCACGGATGCTCCACAGTTCTGCGTTACTAATAGTGTGCCTAGTGGATGCCTGGTTGCACACGTCACGTAGTCACAGAGACACGCTTGCGCTACTGCTCGCGCGTTCGTCGTCTTCTTTCACAGCTGGCTCCGATGCCGCTGATCATGCTAGCGCTCCCATACTGCCCCTCGCGCTAGTGCAAATGCTCGCGCGATCGTCGTCGTCTTCTTCTACAGCTGGTAGGCTTTCGCCTTCACGTTTTACAAACGTGTAACACTTGTTTTTGCCGTGAAATATGTCGCACTAACGTGCGCAGAAAAAATCATGCTTAAGCGATCACGAAATTCTGCTCGAGAGACTGTATAGCGGAATTATTTGGACTATTGTGTCGAACGAAACAGATTGACCATCCTTATTATATATATATATATATATATATATATATATATATATATATATATATATATATATATATATATATACATTGTGTCGTTGAAGTGTGGAGACTGCGTAAATCGAACGAGCTTTGATAAAGAAGCCGCTGGAGACGAGATCAATATTCGCCATGGTATAATGGGTTTACGGGCTAGTGAACTAAATTGCTCCGCAAGTGCTCGTCAAAGTAAAACGAGATGCGAAGTAATTGAACCTGCTTTAGACATCTATTTTATTTTCTTATAGCGTTCTCTTTTTATCGCACGACCATGCTTTGCTTGGCCAAAAATCTTATAAACTGCAGCGATTCAGATCCCACAGACCCGCGGTGATTATCCACCGATTCTTAGAAAGGTAGGGAAAGAATTTGAAGCGCTATTCAGGAGAAACTGAGTGCCATTTTCCTTCATAAAATCCCTCGCATGCGTAAGACAATAGAAATGCTGATTAATATCAAGGTTTAGCGCAGATAGTATAGACGCGGCATCAATACGAAAGGATACGAAATCAGAGAAATTCATAATTGAGGCGACCTAATACTTAGTAATCTTGTTCCTTCGCCTGCTATGCATGTGGAAAAAGTATAAATATCGAGATAGAGCGCTCAAGGAAAATCACCAAGAAGTTGGGGCACGTATGTCTGTGTTTTTTTGTGTGACAGTATTTTTTTCTCTTTCTTTTTTCGCTATGTTTTAGGAGTTCACTGGAAAAGATTAAGTCTGACAATTGTTGACAAAGACTTCTCCTAGAGACACTCCTCGGCTTGCGGAAACCGTTGTTTTGCAACTTCATGCCGGTAAGTTGTGTTTAGTAAAAATTAATAAGTCCGCGCAAACACGCACTCTTTCCTATACGCGTGGTGTTAATTCTCACTGAAGCCACTTCACCAGGGTGAAAATGATACTTAGTCAAAGCTAATCCGATGACCTCTACAGCGAGGGGTCACACATTTCGGGTGTTTCTTTATGAAGTAAAACGAACGAAACATCAAACGTATGAATGAATGAATGAATGAATGAATGAATGAATGAATGAATGAATGAATGAATGAATGAATGAATGTAGTACATATTTACTGGCTCCTCGTTGGAGGTCAGCAAGGCGGAGCCCAAATCGGCTAAAACATTTTGTGGGTATTGCGTCTGGGCCTTTTGGCTAAGATCAATTTTGGTTTCTGTTCTTATGAGTACATTCGCGCCACACGGTTCTTGTTTTTTCTTTAATGATATTAAAAGAAAAACGCCAGTCTCCGTACAAACCTCGGATATAGTCAAGCATAAGAAAAGGCACGGTACAGTGAAGCGTTTGCAAAGTCTTATATAGATTTCGGACAGGCGCAAGACATTCCCCTAAAACTTCTGAAGGTTGTTAGGACTCCCTTATACGACTACGCAGTCTTTTAATGTAAATGAAATTTAAGAATTTAATTAATGACTTCCCTAAAAAGCATTGTTTCACATAAAACACGTGCGTTATATGTGCATTATTCTTTACAATAGCTGAGAATGTTGGTGTACACTGAACCTTGTATATACTATAAGAAATGATTTCAGCCGTTAATATTTTGTTAAATGAAGTCTCAAAAATTCGAAAGTTCGAAAAAAAAATATAGAAGCCGGACGTTTACAAATTAATAGCTCTGCATCAACAACACATATCGCCGTTCTGTAAATGGCATCCATTAGATCATTCAAAGCGGACAAATTCGATATGTCAATTTATATCTTACGTGAATTCGATACGTTATGTACAAGGGTTTTGCAAAACTGTGCTTCCATATTTCTCCTTTTTTAGATTCATGTGTAACACATCAATTTTGTCCACTTTAGATGTACTATTAGATAGAATTCTCATAATTGTGATATCATTTTCCATTGCTGATTTACAGAGTTGCAAACTTGATAGCTTAGTTTTCTGAAAAACCGCGATTTTTGCCAATTTTTAATAAAAAATCGATGACCTAAATAGAAAATTGGAAACCAGTAGTCACTACATTTCGAGTTTTTCTTCTAAGTGCAAGAAACCCCGTCAAATTTGATGCAGTGGTTGCGGATAAAAACGAGTTCTCCTTTTACATGCATTTAGATAGGAGCACCCGAGCTATACGGAACTTTTCATGGCCAAGTAAAGTGCGCTGGGATACCTGCACGCAGGCCACATAGCGTGAAACTGCGGTTGGAGGAAAAGGGATGACCAAACCTCAGAAGAGGGATTGGGGGATTCTGATCGGCGGCGGTCTAAAGGGCGTTTATAGTCCGACGTATAGGCCATTCGCGCATTGGTCGCGTCGACTGCGTCAACGCACAATGCATTTCACACGAAGAAATAAAGGCGCCCACACCGCTTCGCCCTTGCTTCGCCGACGGTCGCAAACAGCCGTTCAAAGCGGCGCGCGGTCTTCGATTAGTTCTGCGCATGCTCCGAAGATAATAGCCGACGGCGCGCGCGTCGGCTGGCGCAGCGCAACCGGCGTAGCGCGACTGGCCGCAAACGACGCTGGCCCACGCGCCCATAACGTCGGACTATAAGCGGGCTTTAACAGCCCTGCGTGACGCGGGCGCGACATCTGATGCCTGAGAGGACTGTTGTTAGCCGGCGGCTGCGTTCTTACGATCATTCGGTGGAAACGGTGCTCCTGCCACAGCGGTCGAGAAAGAGAATTGTGCGACGCGTTTATTGTTGAACTACGATGTGGCAGGGGCATGATATGTCAAGATAACATCTCACAGCAACTGCATAGATTGCAGCTAATAAAGCAGAAGAGAAGGAGACAGAAGCTGACCAATAATTTTTTGCTGCCTTCTTGGTTCTCTCGTTAGCGTAGGCTAATGGGCGAGTGCATTGGGGGGCTCCTTTTATTGTCGGGCTACTTCAAGTGGTCGAGGTCCTTGACTGCGCGAGAAATTGATTCCGGCAGAGGTACGAACAAGCACCCAAAGAGCACTTGTCAGATAAAACACAAAACGGGAAAGCTGTTGCTATATCTGTAAATGTTTCGATGGCTATAAACAACCGGGGCGATAAATACTGCACCGAGGACGGCGAGGCATCAGACATCTCCATTTCACGGCCTTTAGCTATGAGCGACAGGTGAAGGAAAACAAGTGCCGGCACATTGAGCAACGAGGAGTGCTGACAGCTGACAGAAGCTAAAATAAGGTTGCTTCACACAGCAACAAATTCTTGTCATGGCTGAAGGACTGCTCAATGGGCATCATTTTTGAAGCTTATGTCTGTTATACTTGCGACAGGAGCCTGGGCCTCATAAATAATGCAGCGATACATTCACTGCATCTGGCACTGGAAGTGGTGAATGTTGAAGGGCGGTGATATATGAGAACACATCTGAGCAAGCACCTTCCCCCCTCCCCCTACTGTTTTTTTTTTTTTTTTTTTTGCCATTCAGAATGATTCCGCACGCAAGCACTCGTACCAGACGACATTGTGGCGGTCAACAAGCCCTCAGGCCATTTCGCAAGCGAGCGCAGATGTTTTTCGGCCGTCGTCGTCATGTTCCGTATAACCTCCAAGGCCGATAACATCATTGCCGCGTGCCGTGTGCGGTATGTGCGAGTGAAAGCGTGCGAGGGTGAGCCGACGATGGCGGCTCAATCTCGCGCGCGCAAGGGACGAAAGAGGGAAGGAAGCGCAGCCCGTCTTTCCGTCGCGCGCAAGGCTCACGAAGGCTCTCGCGCCGTGTGGTAGGGGGGCTTGTTTGCTTGCGTTGCTCGCGCGATTCGCGCTTGCTTTACGACAAGAGTGGCACTAAAACGTACTGTCAGCAATACTCGCGATAGTATTCAACGTCGCGCGACCGGAGGTGCGGCAACGAAGCCTTGGCGTGACCCAACTTCTCGCGCTTTTGCAAAGCCAGGCGAACCCACCACCGCCGTTTCTGAGGTGTCCACGTCTTCCGTTTATTCATTGTCCATTTCTAGAAAACAAGTAGGTAGAAGTATAAAAGCCATTTCTTCTTCCACTTCTACGGCAGACAATAGTTAGGCAGATTCCTCGTTGGCGCTCCATAATTCTCCTCGCACGTGTACGGTATGTTGCAGAAGTCGCGGGGTGCTTTTCTCGTCGCGACGGTAGATTGGAAGCGTAGGTCTCACGTAGGACGCGCAGGCTTTGGCGAACCCCAACACAAGGGCCAGCCCGGGTTTTAGCTGTGGTGTTCCCGTTGCCCCTTTGGTGTCCTGGAGGCGCCGACAATACGAAATGATGAAATGTTATTACAACTTGTAAATAAAAGCTATTAAAGAAATATTCTCACGCCTAGGCACCAACCTGTGACTCAGCGCCAGTGGCTGCTGCGTTAGGCGCGGCCGCGCGTGGGCTATTTTGAGCGCTATCTGCAACGGGGACAGAGTCTAGGGGCGACGAGGGTTGATAGCCTGGTGTGCGTTGTGTTCTCGTCGCTTAGTTCGCGTTGAAGCGAGAGGCAGCACGAGGGTCAATTCGCTTACTGGGCCGCGATTTTGTAGCGAGGCATTATGACTTATTCCACTCTAGTCTTATCATCCACCGCTCACGGCCGGCGGATCCCTGATAACGTGAGCGGACCGTCGCTCCGACCACTGACAAAGCGCGATAAGCGCGAAAAGGCATTATTACCGGAAAGGCATCGCTACAAAATACCGGCCCTGGTGCTGGGGCGCGAGTTTCCGCGGTTGTCGAGTGAGATCAGTTCATATTTGGTTGTGAGCGCGTGACAACATGCTTGTTAATTAGTAAGCGAATGTTTACAAATATATACAGCCGATAAAACTACTATCCTTGCTTCGTATAGCCGCCTACTACATTTACTTTCGCAATCAATGTTTCGCCCTTCGGGTGAAACTGCGACTTTGTTAATTCCGTTGACGCTCGTCTTCTGTGCATACATTTGACATACCAGATTTTTGACATAGCAAATGACGCACCAAACTTGAAGAAATTGCCTATGACAAATAACACAATTGGAACCATTGAGCTAAATCACTTTATGCAGGCGCCCGTCACTTCTACGAGAAATCAAAATGCTACAATGAATGATTCACATCATTACACTAATTACCCTTTTTAAATAATTACTTAACCGCACATATTTAAATTTATGAGTTGTAGCCGGTGAGGTTGCGAGGCGTATCCACTTGGAGCGAAATCTAGGAACTACATCAGTTTCGAGATCTTAATTTTCATTGCGTCCAACAAGATGCACAGGCGTTCTAGTTACTTTCGTGCTTCAACGCATAAAGCAGCGTTTTGATTATGGGGTTTTACGTGCCAAAACCACCATAGGCAGGTCGTAGTGAGGGACTCCGGATTATTTTGGACCATCTGGGTTCTCTTTAACGTGCACCTAAATCTAAGTACGCGGGTGTTTTCGCATTTCGCCCCCATCGAAATGCGGCCGCTGTGGCCGGGATTTGATCCCGCGACCTCGTGCTTAGCAGGCCTACACCATAACCATTAAGCAACCACGGCGGGTAAAGCAGAGTTTTGATAAAAAACGTTAGTGGAACAATAGTGCATCTTTACAGCAGAGTTTGACGGCGCATATCAAGTCCAGGAATCCGGGACATCAACTACTGCGGCGAAGCCGACCCTGGGGCGATGCGGTCGGCGTACCTCTATGCGAAGCATTTTTTAAAAATCGATTCCTGAGCAATGTCTCACTTTTCAGGAATTGCTCTTTAGGCACTTAATCCTGACAACGGTCTCAAGCTATATATGGTGTCTCGTTTAATTTCAATGTCTAGATTATTTTCCTGGGACGCTTTTGTAGACCCGTTTAAAATGCAAGGGGTGATTTTTTAAATGCTGATTGCAGCGCAGCGAGAACTCATCTGCTATTGCACTCTGGTGCCATATACTCTAGGTCACCCTCTATATGTAGTTCAAGATTGGTTTTATTCCGCCAGCTGAATTTCTTTCCTGGGGCGCTTTCGTTCAGCTGCTATGCGGCGAAGCAGCACTACAGGGGCAAAAATTCGTCCGTCCCTGTATTGAAGGGAAAGAGCTCGTCGATAACGTTAAAAATCTTAGACTCGAATGTGCAGCTATGATGCACATTTGTGCCCAGATGTACAAACAAAGATGACACTGCCTAATTCTGCACTAAGTAGCGGACTGATTTACTTTATGGAGTGACATCCAAGCACTAAGCCCGGCTATGCGCGCTATATATTGCCAATTTTTAGGGGATGTTGAAATGTTCTATTTGGTATTTAGAAAGATAAACATTACGTTCTATAGTTTAACCTATGAATGCCCATCAGTAATTAAACTGAATTATTGAACAATTAAATAAGTAATTACACAAGAAGCTAATTAATAGAAGTATAGTAACTCGTGAGCGCTAGTTACTGACATACTATGTTTAGTTCTCTCGGTTTTGCACACCTGCAATGCAATGGATATCAAATTAAATACTATAAAACAAGTAATTCAACAATGCGGTCTGCTGGGAACATGTATGATGAAGTCAGTAGGGATAATGAATCAGTTATTTTACCGGTACAGCAGTTGTTTTGATTCGTGCCCGTCGTCATTGGGGCCATTCGCACTTTAAAATAATGAGCATCTTGCTTAACATTAATGCCAAATCCACCTTTCATAAAGCATTGCGTCATGGATATCAAATGAAAAGTCATTCAAACAGTGACTCAATTATGATAACTAGGAGCGGCAGGACTGAGTTACCAATGACCACGGATCAGTTTACTTAATGTGAAAACGTTTGCCTTTATTCATATACGTCGTCATTGATATCAATGCAAAAGTCATTAAATTATTATTTACTTGGTTACCACTGCTGATCGATTACGCGCAGTTATTAGTGATCACTAGTGATGCTAGTGATCCAGCAATTATTCCACCATTGTCGATAGAAAACTATTTCGTAAGGAATTAGCTAGCATTGTACAATTGGGAATTGCTACAGTATGTTACATTATTTACTTTATTTGTCATATGTCAATGTTAGTCTTCCTGTTTTACCACTTCCCTCTGTAATGCCCTTGGGCCTTGAGGGTAACATAAATAAATAAAAATAAATCAACGGTTGGTAGACGTCGTGTACACAATCAAACATTTACTTCACAGCCCGAATTCACAAAGTCTTCTTACGCTAAAATTCTTCGTAAGAAAGAATTTCAGCCAATACGGATGCAAGACATATTATCTAAGGCGGCCGGCCAATGGCAAAGAGCACTTAAGAAAGAAAAGCTTTGTGAATCTGGCCCCAGATGTTTCTGGCTTTCAATTTTGGTGAGTCAGTTGCGTAGTCGCCCAGAGCGCTAAAAGCAAATACGAAGAATTGCAGTAGATGGCTGCAATATTAGACAACTTCCACATACCTTTAGGCCATATGGAGTTCATATTCACTGCCTTATACGAGAGCGATGGCCAGACAAACAAGTTGTTTTCGTTGGGAAGCTCACAAAGAGAGAGGGGGCAGTATACGATCGGGCTTCGATGGCTCAAGGCAGATACGTACAAGCCATTCTTTCCTCCTTGTTATATTTTTCTTTTTTGCTGGGAAATATGAGAGGGGGTACTTGGGATGTAAAAAAAAAGAGAAAGAGTAAGGGAGCATGAAATGATGTATAAACCTTTCCAACGAGAGCTCCGGGGCATTGACATAATACCCTCCAGATTGTGAGAGCCTGTGAATAACAGACCGAAAGCATTACGAATAGTTCAACACGCACCCTTTGTATTTCCACGAGCAAAAGTTCATATAGGAGTGTTGTGGTGCCCCTATGAAAAGGACTATCGGCCGGTTCTGACGGATCTAACACGTTTTGTTGACAGTGTTGGCGCGCTCGTGTGTACGAAAGGTTTCTATTCGAGTGCTGCCGTAAGGGATTGGGTGTTGCTCCCTTCTAGATGTCAGCTATATATAGAGCGCGTACTATCAGAATGTCGAAGTATACGACAACAAAAAGTCTTGTTTCTATCAAATGTTTGCCTGCTCCCGTATATAGGCGCCCATCGCGCTGGTTCTCTATTTACAGGGTCCGAAAAGATAGACGAGGCAACCTCCGCCCGTGACACTAGCGCCGATTGCTCTCCTTGTGGGCTCATTCCAACGTTGAGGGATGCCTCGTGTCCCGTCGGAGCGACCGCGCGCCTCTGGCTCGCCCGTTTGCGTTGGAGCGCGTGCTACCGATGGTTGCGTTTCCACGGCAGCAAGCGTGGCCTCATCATCCTACAAGCTTCGTACGCATTATTATGGCGAAAGCCTTAAGTCCCCTAAGACCTTGAAAAAAAAACGCGTAGTCCGGTCCAGTGGTACCAAAATTTCCATAATCAGCAATGGCTTATACCCATCTAAGCAAGCAAAAATGCAATGGCTCATCCGCATCGTGATGCAGAGGCTACAAGCACTCAGCAAAGTGAAGCGAACAGTGCATACATTAATTGGAATCACGCATACAACGTTCAGAAACGCGGCGTCTAGCTGAGTGGTGCAAAAAAAAAAGAAAGAAAGAAAACAAATCACCGTCCAAGCACTCCGTACAGATGGTTAACCAGCGAAGCTGAAACGTGCGGCCCTGGTGTTTATCACTGGGTTAATCCCGATGGTTCATGAAAGTCTTTGTCAATTATTGTTTACGTCTCTGTGTTTCTTAATGAAGTTACACGCACGATCAGCTGCGACGAAGAGAACGACCTCACTGACGGTATGCCCGCAGTCAGCCGTTACTGCATTGCCGCTTGCGACTCTTCAAAATTAAACTGCTTCAAAATTAAATTTGTCCGTTACGTAAGGCAATGAATGGCTCATACCCCCTTAGACAATCGCTCATACCCCCGTAAACGTGGCCTCCCCATTACGGCGAGAGAAGTGAAATTGTACGCTGGAATGATGAACGGCAACGGAGCCAGCTAACGAAGAAGAAGAAGACGACGAGTGCAGGAGCAGTAGCACGAGGGGCGCCCACGAGCCAGCCAGCAAGGCGACGATGCGAGACGACACGTTACCAAATGTGCAGCAGGCTTGTGCCTTCACGTGTTACAAGAGTGTAACACGGTGCCAAACTTTTCTTTTAGGGGCGAAGCTCCTTAGGTGTGGTCGTTCCCTAGTAGTAGTAGTAGTAGTAGTATGTAGCTACCTCTAGTTTGTGAATTGCTCAATAGATGGCGTTGTGTGTCCGTATGTGATAGAGTTACTGTATATGCTCCCTACGGGAGTAGAGTTGCGCGTAGGTCCGCCATCTTGCCTAGCAAGCAACCAAAACTGTGTGGCGAAGCCGAACTCCGTTTTTGCAGGCGACATGCCTACCATGTCATCGGTCGACCGTGGGCGCTTTTCCATCGCGTGTGGACCGCTTTTCCGTCTAATCGCAAACAAAGCGCATGGAAACAGCTCACTGGATAAAATAGTCAAGAAGAAAAAAGGCGCTGCTGATTTTTAACGCGCGACGTGAGATGCAGCACGAATATTATTAGTTGTTTTTTGGACTTGTGCGTTCACCTGTGCACCTTCTCGGAACTTTTCGCTTTCCGAGCGATTGGTGCAGTTGGAAGCAGAGCACCCGGTCAATAGAGAGGTTTAGCTTGTCCGGTAATCGGGTAAACGCAGGCGTACCGGGTGTTGCGGCGTGTTGGCGGAACCGTAAACGTGAGCGGCCTGTATGGTGCTGCCACCTGATGGCGCAGAGCGCAAACAGACAAAAACAGCTAATATTGCAGTAACCAAGTGTATTTTACTTCGCTGCTGGCGTAAGTTTTCGGAAGCAACACGATTACTTAAGTAACAGCGAACGCCAAGATCGGCCGGATTCGCTTTGAACTTGGCTAGCGTTAACTTGCGTCAATCCAGTTCACTGCAGCGGCGGCGGCGGGAAATACAAAAAACTGGCCGGAGCATCACCTTCTCCTCAGTTCACGGTTGCTTGGAACCCACGTGATGGCGTTCGGCCAATGGAGGCACGATCGGCGTTCATAAATCAGACGCGCAACTCTGCTACCTTTGGTAGCATATACAGTAACTCTAGTATGTGAAAGAGACGCCGCATGTAGTTTTATGAAGTGTTCACTAGAAAGAAGTCCGTAGCTCTTGTTTGCATGGAGACCGCTACGTATGTATACGCATATATACATATATATGTATATGTATAGCATAACCGGAAGCCGACTTCCACTTCCGGTTCCGCTTCTGTTTCCACTTCCGGTTCCGCTTCCGGTTCCGGAAGCCAGCTTCCGGCTTCCGGAGAACGCTTCCGGCGTTTTTCTCGTCCGTAGCTAGGTGCGCTGCGGTGCACAAGGGCGTTCGTTCCCGACGCGCGTTCTGTTTCTCTCGTTCCCGACGCGCGCTCTCTTTCTTTCTTGTCCGTAGCTAGGGGCGCTGCGGTGCACAAGGGCGGGCGTTCGTTCCCGACGCGCGTTCTCTTTCTCTCGTTCCCGACGCGCGCTCTCCTTCTTTCTCATCTGTAGCTAGGGGCGCTGCGGTGCACAAGGGCGTTCGTTCCCGACGCGCTCTCTCTTTCTCGTCCGTAGCTAGGGGTAGCTAGGGGCGCTGCATTGCACAAGGGCGGTCGTTCCCGACGGCGCGCTCTCGTTCTCTCTCGTTCCCGACGCGCGCTCTCTTTATCTCTCGTCCGTAGCTGTGGTTTACCCGAATGATCCCCCGGAGCTTCGCCCCACTCATCATCATTCCCCCCGTGGATATGCTGTGATTTTTTTGAGTGTTAATCTTTTTTCGCCGAGTCATTGACGTTTTTGCTGTCATGCTCATGACTATGACTTCAACCATCGTCCTTTATTGTTTCCTTCACTTAGTACCTACGTCAGAACCCATTTCAGTGGCTTTTGAGTGTTAATGATTTTATTGCGATAGCAATTATATGGACACTTCAACCGAATTTCTGCCGTCGGCGTCGCCATCGCCGTGAGGTTCCGTATAGATAAAATCTTCGCCGCGCGCGGTATGCCCGAGCGGGAGCGTGCGGGGACGCGCGCTGTCACGGAGAGCAAACGCACTCAATCTCCCACGCGCAAGCGAGGAACCGGAAAGCCAGCGCCCGAGGGAGCGGGGGGGGGGGGGGGGGGGGGGGCACTTTTCTGCCAACAACCGCGCTCGTCGCTCGCCCGCATAGTCTCTTATCTCTCCCACGCGCAAGCAAGGAAGCGGGAAGCCAGCGCCGGAGGGAGCAGGGGGGGAGGGGGGGCGCACTTCTACTCTGCCAACAACCGCGCTCGTCGCTCGACCGCACCATCTCTTATCTCCACACGGCTCTGACCTCGGCTCTGACCTTTATGCACTGTGCATTCGCCGCTCAGTTTCTGTTGAAGCGATAGACCGCACGCACGTACCTTCGCCCGCTGCAGCGTATGGGCTTGCTGCCAGCGTTTTGACAGTCGTTGTCTGCAGTCATTCAGTGTGATCTATTCATGTTTGTTTGTGCGCGCTAACACCACGCTTGTTCATTCAGTTAGTAATAGTCGGGCCACATTTTCCAACGCACGCTACACATGTAATGGTGCCCAGATCGGCAGTGCAGTGCTACAGGTGTGTCCCTTCGCACGCGCTGCCCACGGGAAGCGCTTCTCATCAACACCACCGTTTCACACGCGCCTTCTCGTGGTCATCGAGTGTCTCTTCATGTCGGTCTACTTACGCCGCAGCACACCTGCTTACTTAATCAGCTCATGATTACTACAATTCATATTGCTACCAAAGCCGCTCACCTTACTTCGTATGACATTGCTGTGTTGCTATCGCATTCATTGCTTCGCCCTTAGGGCGAAACTGTGACATTTTTTTTCACTGAGTCATTGTCATTTTTGTTAAATCATGCTCATGACTGATTTCTACCATCATCTTTTAGTGTTTCCTTCACTTGTACCCACGTAATAACCCATCTCAGTGGTTTTTGAGTGGTTATCTTTTTCGCTGAGTCATTTTCATTTTTGCTGAGTCATTCTCATGACTATGACTTCTACCAGAATCATTTAGTGTTTCCTTCACTTAGTACCCATGTCCAAACCCAGTTCAGTGGATTCTGAATGTTAATCTTTTTAACACGAAAGTGTTTTATGCCGGGGTCCACCAAGACTTCACTGACGTATTTCAGTCACGGAAATACGTCAGCTTACAATGTACACGAACATAATACAAAGAAAGAAACCAGAAGAAAAAGTTCCACAAACATGCAAAATTTGCAAATCGAACCCACGACCTCTCGGTCCGCGACGATAGATCGCCGAGCGTTTAACCCATTGCGCCACAAACGCATTTGCAGAGAGCTACACAGACGCGCCTTATATATCTAACACTCCTCCGTGTACCCGCGCTCTTGCTCGGGGCGGTGCCGCCGCCTACGAGCAGAAAAGAGAAGTACTGCATTATGACACTAACGCGCACCGACAGTGAACGCTTAGGTGGTCTCAGCACTACGACGCCTCGATGCCAGCATTCGAAGGGACGCTGGCATCAAGAAGCACTACCAACGCCACTTAGGTGGCGTTCACCGTACTTAGCACAGCGGAGCGTGGCCTCCGCAATTAGCTCTGAAAATGTTTCTGAAGTTGATCGCGGAGGCTGCAATTACGATGCGCTGTACGCGCTGATTTAACTCGGTGACGATTCAGTTACGTGCTTTGTCTTGCGCGTTGTATTAGTGTGTCAGTTACGTGCTTCGTCTTTCGCGTTGTGCTAGCGTGTGCAGCGTAGTGCAGCTTCCGTATGCACGACGGTTGCTCATGGTCATCGACGTTGGTAGTCGTGATGGAGGAGACGTGCCACCAGGCGTCAGCGTGGGTGCATCAATGCCTAAGGGCGCTTTAGCCACAAAACACCAATAGACATTATATATCAATGTGCAATAAACATTACACTACTTCTGTGAAGACACGTTTCACTTTCGTGTTCTATACCGATTCCTATATAAGAGGGATCAACCACATTTTTTCACTAAGTCATTGTCATTTTTGCTGAGTCATGGTCATGACTATGACCTACCACCTTACCTTAGTATTTCCTTCACTTAGTACCCACGTCCGAACCCATTTCAGTGGTTTTTGAGTGCTATTGTTTTCGCTGAGTCATTGACATTTTTGCTGAGTCATGCTCATGACTATGACTTCAACGATCATTCTTTATTATTTCCTTCACTTAGTACCTACGTCGGAAGCCATTTAAGTGGCTTTTGCACGTTAATCTTTTTTTGCTGAGTCATTGACATTTTTGCTGAGTCATGCTCATGACCATGACTTCTACCATAATCCTTTATTGTTTCCTTCAATTAGTACCTACGTCAGAACCCATTTCAGTGGCTTTTGAGTGTTAATCTTTTTTTCCTGAGTCATTGTCATTTTTGTTGAGTCATGCTCATGACTATAATTTTTACCATCATCCTTTAGTGTTTCCTTCACTTAGTACCCTCGTTAGAACCCATCCCAGTGGTTTTTGAGTGGTAATCTTTTTTCGCTGAGTCATTGTTATTTTTGCCGAGTCATGCTTATGACTATGACTTCTACGAGAATCATTTAGTATTTCCTTCTCTTACTGCTCATGTCCGAACCCAGTTCAGTGGTTTTTGAGTGTTAATATTTTTCGCTGGGTCATTGTCCTGACCTACATGACACACATGTCCTGACATTTCTGTCCTGACCTATCACTTATGTTAGTCCTGCACTCCTGTCATAATATGCCTAATTTTGTAGCTACCAAGTTAACGAAACGACCATGACAACACCCAGATGTAGGCGGATGTTTCATGACCTACATGACACGCATCTCACGATATTCATCTTATGACATATCATATGTTCGTCATATACTCCTGTCATAGTATGCCAATTTTGGTACATACCAAGTTAACGAAATGACCATGAGAGCATAAAGTCGTAGGCGGCTAGATAGATAGATACTGTCAAAGTAGCAAAAGTTCGCCAAGAAATGCTTCACATTTAAAAAGTACCCGGTTCCTGCAAGGATCGAGCTCGCTCCCGCATGTATGGGAGTCAGATATTTTCTACCACTAAGTCACGCAAGCGCTTGCCATCGGGCCGCGGAAAACTACCCTATAAACGCTCCCTAGGCAGGCGCGTAGGCGCAGACGAACCGAGCCCCCGCCAGTATGTTGTCGCCATCTAGGTAAGGCGCCTGCAAACGCAGCGTGTGCAGGCGCAGACGACGAGATGCGACTATGGTGGCTAGAAGGGGGTAGTGTGACGGGCAGAAGCCGGCGGAGCGCACAGAGGAGTGATGAAAGCGGTACATGGCGCTACTTGCAGCTGGTTTGCAGCTTTCGCAGCTTTAGATGCGGGCGGCGCGCGGCAGCTAGCACGCGCGTCGTGTTCACTTTGTGTCGCGTTTGAATTTTTATGTAATCCGCGGTGTTTGCAGGTCAGAGATAAAACAGTAAGAAGGGTGACACTTCGGAGAGCAGAGAAAGGAAAGATGCGTTATTTTCTACTCTAGAATGAGCAGCAGATGCTTAGCCATGCGAGTTAAAAGAGGAGTAAGATCACATTTGGAGGCCCTTCTGGACGAGTTGGTTTGGAAACGCCGACTTTCAACTTTTGTCATTTGGTCGTCTGCTGCAAAGTATACCCAGTGGGCGCAGAGAAAATCATTCACGCAAACAGACAATAACAATGCTGGGGCTGCGCGCAATAAACCGGGGAATGACAACACCGCGTCGTTCAGTTCACTGTGTGCGTCCGCATGAGCCAGCAACATGCCTTTCAAAAAGCTTTAGCTTTGTAATAAAAAAAATTGGTACATATGTGGTCGAGCGAGCAACATGCCTTTTTAAAAGCTTTAGCTTTGTAATAAGAAAACAATTGGTACGCATGTGGGCGCTTTGGCGAACCTCAACATATGCACTAAATATTTTCCATCACTGCTTTTGTTGCACAGGTCCACAAGACGAGAGGAAGCACTTTATTATATAGTACAGTAATCCACATGCACACATCAGACCGAGCTTAACAGTAGGTTCTACTTCACTCGCTTTAACTTCAAATGTTTCTGGCGCTCCCTTTGTAAAGCCTTGTCCTTGTTTAAAGATTTTGTGAAATAGTGCAGCCTAGTTAGCACCACAAACTGGATAATCTTTGCAGTGAGCTCTTTGCAATGGAGCTCGCATCCCCCTTGGCGGAGTGCTAAACTTCTCAAGAACTGCATAGAATCATGCATACTGAAAGCATAAAGTTTCTCTGTTGAAAAAAAAAAAAAGAAAGTGAATGCTTCCTCTAGCACTTTTATGAGCATGGCTAACTCATATCCAGGGTACAATAGGCCTCCCCCGTCAAATTTTTGCGTGAACACGCTGTCTGCATTGCATTCAGCTGCTTCTCTGGTGACTGTGAGGCCAGAAGCACAAGATTGGCATTAAATGTTGCCACAAAACTAAACCTAAAGATGCCAGGTATTTGGAGGCTGTTTAACTTTGTTGCACAAGTTCTTCTCCTTCCGTTTGACAGGCGCTTTCTTGGTGAAGTATTTGGGGGCATCCGGAAAGACAGTAGGAATAGCGTCGTCAGTCAGCTGCGGACGACCACTTGGAATTTCGACTGCTTCCCTATTAAACACATGCCGAAGGGTCCTTTCGATGTACTTCAATTCGAAGTGCCGTTCGCAAACGACACACTCTGTCGTCAACTCCTTGTCAGCACGTTTGATATTTTGCGACCACAATTAACGCCGAACTGCGTTTTTAGGCGGTCTGAAAAGAGAGGCCTTCGCTTTGCACGTTCTGTAGCCGCTTCAGCAGCCCGAGTGCAGAACATGTTCGCGCTTTCGACGCCATGCGTACACACTGTAACACAGGAACAACACAATGTCACGCACTACGTATCTCAAAATAATCACAGTGGCACATGAGCGACACTTCCCAGCTTCGATCACGATCAATGCGCAAACAAGCACGGTCTACAGCGCCTGTACGCTGGCCCGGCAGACCTCGCTGGCGCTACACTGCGAATGGCCTGCGTTGGCGTGTCCTGGCACGATGATGATGATGGCTTTATTGGCATCCCCTTTGAGAATGGGGCGGCGACAAATAGTCACCTAGCCTGCTTGATTTAATCAGGTATACTATACATGTGCTTTATCTAGCATTTTTGTACACCTGTCATTATTCTTTTTTCACCAGGGCGCTGCAGCGCCCCTAGCGGCGCCGGGAAATTTCATCACACCTCGCGCCTCTCCCGCGCACGGCGCAGATACGCTGCCCGTCACACTGCCCCCTTCTAGCCATCATAATGCGACTCAGACAAGGCGCGCAATCAAGGCGATACCGAGCTGCTCGAGCTTCCGCCAGTATGGTGGCGCCATCTAGTTAAGGTGCCTCCAAACACAGCGTGCCCGACATGTAAGTTGCATATAGCAATTGCATGCTACATGTAACTGGACCTGGTTCACTCAAGCAAGCTAGGTGACTATTTGTCACCAGCCCGTTGTGAAGATTCCAATAAACAATCATGATCATCATCATCAACAACAACAACGTACCGTGCCACGGGTTAAGGGATGTGAGATGTGCGTTACGTGTTCTGGATACCTCTTCTAGAGTGTACTAGATTGAGGGAGTGGGTCCAACGAAGGCTCCCCGCTGAGTTTTTTTTTTTATTGAAAAGTTGGAAGGCGCCACCGTCGCTTTCTCCCGAATGAGCGGCCCGGCGCGTCGGCCGGACGCTTGTCGCTTCGGAGAATCTACCGCAGCTGCATGGAGCTTTTACAGGCGGATACTCGGTGGCGGCAACACTGGTGTTATTCCCCACTGATCTTTTGTAAATGAAATAGAAAACAGCGGCGGGAAGAATGCAAACGTCGCAACAACGACAGTGCATCGAGCAGAAGACAGCTACTCAGCCCGTGAGCTCGCCTCAGCCAATGAGCGCTGCCGAAACAACTGCAGCCGACGTTTATTGGCCAGAGAATCAGAATAAGGCGATGGCAGCGCCGCCACAATTCCCGCGTTTTTTGTTTCACCCTCGGCACTTCCCCCACTCCCCCAATCTAGAAGATTCTACCTCTTCGGTGCACGTTATGGCGTCTCCTCGCAAGGTACGAATCGCTGCCAAAGAAGCAAATCCCAGAACTACGTGCGCGGCTACAACCAGGCTTGATCGGGCTCAGGAGACTGCTGTGCAGAGAGCATTACAAGCCGCAGCTCGCCGTCGCCGCCGGGTGGACAGTTCAGATCGTTCTCGTCAAAACGAAGCGAAGAGACTTTGCTGCGAAGACCCTGTTGTGCGTGGTGCCGAAATTGGAACTACTCCTGAGCCGCTCCACCAGCTTACACTGTGACTGCGCTGCGTGTGCCGCGCAGGCCTGTGACTTTTTGGGTACCCATGCCTTCATTTGATCCGTGTCGTGTGGTTAATTGAGGGGCCCTTACGTACCCAGCGATAAAGTTCAGTAATGTTTCGCCCAGCTAGCATGGGTGCATTAACTCAATGATGATCTCTTTCAGGAAGAAGTGCGCTGCGGGGCCTACTGATAGGAGACATTGTCGCGGTTAAGTGCACAATGTGGAATAACTTGAAATGCTGTAATTGTGACAGCCGTTTTGACATAAATGAAAAGCGTGAATCTCATGGGTGTTTTCCGGGAATGGTTTCCGCAATCTGCTGTCCGGTGAGGCGGCCACGTGACAGAACGACCGCTGTAGTAGTTTACACAATTGGCAATCGCGCGCTGTTTAGATTAGGCACTTAATTCATTATATTGTCACAAGCCCTTGCAAGTCTTTGTACTTATAGCACGTAGCTGTCGCCAAAACAAATATAATTTATCATTATGTTAATGTGACGTTTACCAAGTAAGTGGTGCTAAGCGTTTTTGAACTAGGGAAGATCGGGAGTACGAGCTGCATAACATTTTTTTTGAAAAGCAGAGCGATGTTATAATCCCACAACATTAATTTCTGCATTGCAGGTTTCCTCAAAGTGCTTGGGGGTGGTGAGACATGTGACTACAGTGTACAAAGACATTGAAATTGGTTTCACAAAACATCGCCTCCCAGTTTCTGATGCAGACTACAAAAAAAAAAAAAATGTGATAGTTTGCAAACAGAAGCACCTACCAATAAAATGTGTGGCACTCGGCAAACCTGGAATGCTCTTAGCGTGCTTAATATCGGAAAAAATTAACAGTATTCGTTTTTGTTTCACACATTTCTCAGTACGGTGGCTTCTATTGCCTTGAATTGGCATCGGTAAGCAATTAACAGTATTTATTTACACTTTTCACGCATCTCTAAGCATGGTGGCTTCTGCCGAATGGAATTCTTTTATACCTCACGCTCGATCTTGCAGAATATCTTCAAGGATAAATTGGTCCAGATTTCTCACGCAGGCGGAACTTGAATGTGTTTATTTCAATAGTGGGCGACATCCATTAGTTTTCGCCATCTTTATGCCTGGAGCGCACATAAACTCTTGACTTCTCTCCTTCTCTTACCCTTTTAACTTCCTTCCCCTAGGGCAGGAGAGTCAACCGGGCTCAGTCCTGGTGACCTTCCCTGCCTGTCATTCATTCTTGTAAATGTTGTCTCTAAAAGCTATCTTTCTATTTTACACAGATTCTTGACTGACTGCGAGTGTGTTGCTTCCCTTATGTCACCTAAGTATTGTCCAAACAGCTCAGACTAATGTGCAACGCCCATGTGGCAAAATTTTAAAGTTAAAGAAAAGGACAGAATTTTCTGTTCCGAACGTTTCTGTTATACAGTGAAAGTGCCAGATCAGTTCTCAAGATACCGAGTGTGGAATCAACTGACACACTGGGACTGACTATTTTGGTCATATCTTTGTTTTAATAGCAAAATTACAATTTACAGGCACATTACAGCTTCGATAACAAAGTTACACATATCTACAGGACCTGGCACTCCGAGGCCAAATCGCAGCGTTCCAGAAAAAGATTTCAGGAATCTCACACAAAATATCTTACAGAAACTCAGTGGCGATTAAACGAAATTCCAGCTAAATTATACAGGTTGTTGAAAATTGCAAATATTAGGGTACGGCCACGCTAACGGCAAAAACGCGCGCGTCATGACGCGAGCGGCAACGCGTCATGCCACGCACGGCCGGTAAAAGTGGCATGAATCGGGGGTTTTGTGGCGTGCCGCGCGTAATGGGTTCAAAACCTATTTCTGCGGCAAGTTCCGCGTGCCTCGAGATGAATGACCAATCAAGAGCGACGAGGGTGACGTCACGGAGCCATGTCAACCGGGCCGCCGCGCTCCGCGCCGGGTTATTCGTCGGCTCTCGCGGTTCCATAGAGGGATTTGTGGACGCTGTCCGATCGTACCCTTTCCCCTCACGGTGATTCCGCGTTCCGCGAACGCGCGAGATCTTATCGCGCTGCCGCGCGGCGAGACGCTATTGCCACAGTGGCCTTCAGGCCAAGACGCTGACAACTTTCCGCTCGCGGCATGACGCGCGCGTTCTTGCCGCTAGCGTGGCCGTACCCTTACGTTTTCAATAATAATAAGTAACATGGACAGTTTCGAACATTGACGCAAGTCAAAACGTACAAGATAAACAAACAAAACAGGTAGCGTAAATTGTGCGCTGGGCAACGTATTTTGCTTGCGCGTCTACCGCGGCGTAAACGTCAACTTGTAGCGGTTTAGTTCTACCAGTGGAATGTCGATGGAGTCGAGATCGTGGATCTTCCCTTCTTCGGGCAGGATACGGTACTTCTGGAGAAGACACGTGATGTACAGGAAGATCTCGACGGAGGCCAGGATCTCGCCGGGACACATGCGTTTCCCTTGACACAAAAGAAATAGGAAATTAACGTGAATGCTCTGAGGCGGAGGTCGCATCAGTGCGCACCGCGGTTCGCCCTGGGCCAACGGTGATTGGATGAAACGGCACCGCGGTGCGCATCGGTGCCATTTGTCGAAGAGGCCATGAGTGTTTTGGACAGACAATTTTGTTATTGCTTCATGGGCTCAGCCATCGTGTGCTGCTATGTGAGTTCTCGATTATGTGTGCAGCGACATCCAGTTAACGTGGTCGTGCAACGCCGAACACATCTGTCCAAAGGTTTTCATGCATAGTACTCGACCGTACCACCGTGCATCGGTTCGTACTGTTAGAAAACGTCCGTATATAGAAGCACTAAAAAGAAGTACTTAGTAAGTTATAATGGTAAATTCTCTTCAAAACATTGCTGTCATTAATTTGGCCGGAAATATTGGTGAGCAGTGGCAAAAAATGAAATGAAATGAATTGAATTTCGTGCCAGAATATCAAGAGCCGATACGTGTGTCTGACTTCACGGGTTACAAAGTATACGTATGGAAATTATTCAGTCTATTTTGGCGCCCGAAGAGCTCTCGAAACTTGCTAGCTCCGAGTCTTTGGTTTCTTCACAATTCAACGTAGTCTTGGTTCACCGATAAAGTAATAACTTGACCCAAGTACTCACTGTCGAAATCACTGACATCACATCGAGAAGGTTCCGGTACTGCAGAGCGGTGTCGCAACCAGTCCGTTAGTATGACTAGTTTTTACTTGTCAAGTGGAAAAATGCAACTTTTTAAAATTGCGGCACCGTAATTTACTATAATCCATGACTACCTAAGAACACAATACTAATTCCGCTCACAGGACCGCTCTCTACTTTCTCGCATTGCTTCCGCGCTCGGAAACAGTTCCCAAGAGACGCCAATATTTCAAGACAGTCGCTTGCGCCATGACATCATGAAAATGGGCGAACGTAATTGCCTGGCGCACCTATACAATTTCTCTTCAAATTCAACAGCGGTAGATTTGCCACTGCATTCTTAGGTTGTGACCAACTACAGCAGCAATATTTTCTTTAATGCCGGCTCTTTCAATAAGTTTATTTCTTTTTCTTAAGAAGAATCATTGGCTATCATCATTGGCTGTTAAAGGGGCACCTTTAACAGCCAATAATAGCGGAACTCCAACGCTTCCGTGAAATATGCCATCTAGGGAGACTTGTCTTACCGATAGAGAAGGGAATCAGGTGCTCGGGTTTCGGCTGAATGAGGGAGCCGTCTTCCCTGAAGAAGCGTGTCGGGTCGAACTTGGACGGTTCTTTCCACAGCGTCGGGTCGTTGTGCACGGCCCACACATTAGGAATCACGGTGGTTCCTTTGGGAATAAAGTACTCGTCGAACACGGTGTCCTCGCCGGCACTGTGGATAAGATTGAGAGGGGAGAGATAACTTATTAGAAAGGCAGAGAGGTCGGCCTGAGCTAGCATGCTCTGGCCATCCTGCTACTCTGCACATAGGAAAACGAAAAGGGGACAAAAAAGAATGATGAAATATGATGATCAGGACAGGAACAAATAATGCATATATACACTAACACAGTAGTCTACTTAAAGCCTTGCGTCTTCAGTGTCTTCAGTGTCTTCAGCCTGGTCTGAAGTGTCTTCAGCCCTTGTAGCCATTTTGAGCCTGCCTACACTCGTACGGTCACATATTGCGGACAAAATAGTACTTTCGGAAAATGTTTGCCTGCCAGTGTCTTCTAGCGTCGAAGCCAGCTTCTTCCACTGTGATGCCTAAGACGGCAGTCGCAAAACAGTTGTTGGAGTCTCAGACACTTGGCAGCGTTCACAGTTCGGGCTGTCCGCACGGCCGATAAGATGGGCATAACGTCGAGTGAAGGTGACGCCCCAGACGAATCAGGTGAAGCATACTTGCTTAGCATCGCTTGACTTTAACCGGGAGGAGAAAAGTCCTGCCAGAGTCTATTGCCCGCAGGTGCCTGTACCGATGATCTAGTTGAGCCAAGTAATGTGATGTCCGCTCTCGTATGAGCGTAGTCAACAAAGAGTTTACATCGCTTCCTGAGTAAGAAATCTTTAGGTCGGCGGCTTGCGCATCAGTTAGCTCGCTTCCGGCCAAGCCGCAGTGACCAGGTACCGGTTGGAAGGTAACTGAGGGACCGTTCCTCTGAGCAAGATCATTCTTTCTGTTATAAAGCGAAGCTGTTATAGGCTAGGTTCCAGGAGATCGCGCCCTGCAATGCAAGTAGATAGATCAACATTTTCAGACGCGTCGTAATGGCGGCCTCTTTAAATTTAGGGATCTTAAAACAATTTCAGACACTGTTATAGGTTCCAGCAGATTGCGCCCGGCAACAGACCGGAAGAGTGGCGTCATAAGAAAACGTCGGGATGGCGGCGTTTTTAAACTACGGGATCGTAAAACAATTTCAGACGCGTCGGGCCCACATGTGGCGTCGTATGAAAACGTCAGGATGGCGGCGTTCGCGTCACCTTGGGGCGTCGTATGAAAACGTCAGGATGGCGGCGCTTTTAAACTGCGGGATCGTAAAAAATGTGTGCACCACACCGCGCTTTTCGCAGGAACTTATGTTTGCTTCTTCATTACGTGACGTAGCTTACCCTGGTGGCCACGTGCATGCGAACTGCCTATGTGGACCCAATCCCGCAAACTTGCAATGTTTCACCAGAGCAACGGTCAATCACCACATACACAGCTTCGCTGGTCATACACTTTCACACGGTGGACACAGATTCTTGTATTTTGTGCTTTTATTGTGAATAGCATTATTTGCTATTCACCGACTTAGCCTGGGGGCTTTCGCCCTCGGGCCCTAGATCTATCTATCTATCTATCTATCTATCTATCTATCTATCTATCTATCTATCTATCTATCTATCTATCTATCTATCTATCTATCTATCTATCTATCTATCTATCTATCTATCTATCTATCTATCTATCTATCTATCTATCTATCTATCTAATCTATCTATCTATCTATCTATCTATCTATCTATCTATCTATCTATCTATCTATCTATCTATCTATCTATCTATCTATCTATCTATCTAAACTCTTACGCCGACCCAGCGTCCCAAGTTGTCTGCTTGCTTGGGCCACAGGGTATGTACTCGTGGTAATGGTGCCATCGTGGTCGTTAAGTCGTGGTAATTCCAGCTTCTTAATCTCACTCTCGTCATGCCATTGTCGCCACGCCTTCTACTCCGCAACCAGAGTCCCAAGTTGGCTAACAGCTTGGGCCACAAGGTATGGGATCATGTTCCTGATGTCATCGGGGTCATTGCATCATCACCGTTCCAGCTTTGTCATACGGTTCCCATCACCGTCATAGAGTCGTCATTCATTCCTTGTCACTTCGCAATCATGCCGTCGTGGTAATTCAATCGTCGTCGTTCTCTGAACAATCTCTGAACACAGATCGAGTCATTACTTTCACGTTATCGCATCGAAGTCTTAAAACGTTTATATTCAATTAATAATTCCACCTCTGGTCTTTCTGATTGTAACTACATCACATTTGCGAACGCAAGTTGTACCCGTAGCTCCCACGCCTTGACCCTAACACATATTTTTGTTCATGCTAACACATTCAAATCCAGTTTATTTTTTTTTTCACGTACAATAGAGCTATGTAATTTTCTTCCCGGTAACATTCGTTCACTATCACTAAATGATTTTATAGCTACCACCAGTAAGGAACTCGCTAACATGTAAAGTACTTCTTTTTTCATTATTTTGTGTATGTATATGTTTTTAATGTATAATTTATAGTAGAGCACTGCACGGGCCTGATTTTTCGGCCCGAGCCCGGCCCGGGCCCGGGCGTACATGACCGAGACCAGCCCTGGCCCGGCCCGGACCCGTGGTTCCAAGCCCGGGCCCGACCCGGGCCCGTGTAACTGAGCCCGGGCCCGGCCCGGGCCCGGGCGTTCATTACTAAGCTTAGCTAGGGCTCGCGTGTGCATGACCAGGCCCGGCTTGTAATAAAAAAAATATATTTTTTTACTTACAGATTGTGCCGTATCTGTCAGCCTCACCTTCTAGAGGTTTAATAAGCTGCAGTATATCAGCAATAAAAGGCCGAAATCTTTGTTTCTCCCACGGGAACATCAGTAATCCGGCCCATTGTCTGTGCTGCTATTTTTCCGCTGGTGCGCATGCACTAACCTTGATTTGTATGATATGGTTATATTATGTCATTTAGCATGCAAATATAAAGGGCGTTTCATTTTAGCTGAACCAAATTTTTAAAGATTGCCTGTGGCAGATAGCGCAATTATAATCCTTGATCTAAACTACTCGATGAGGTGGCCATTATTTCCACGAGAAATCAAAACGCCTAATTGAAGAATTAACATTATTATGCTAATTAACGTTTTAATTAATTATTTTATGGCACATCTTTCAATCTACGAATTATAGCCGCCGAGTTCGCAAGGCATATCCACTTGGAACGAATTCTCAGGACTAAACCAGTTTCGAGATAATAATTTTCAAAGTGTCCGACGAAATCAATCGAATCAAATCAATTTATTGTCCAGTTTACATGCTGGACGGTCATTTTGGACTAAAAGCTACATATGTAGCTGGGCAGGCCATGTAATGCGTAGGATGGATAACCGGTGGACCATTAGGGTTACAGAATGGATACCTAGAGAAGGAAAGCGCAGTCGAGGTCAGCAGAAAACCAGATGGGATGATGAAGTTAGGAAATTTGCAGGCGCAAGTTGAAAACAGCTAGCGGAAGACAGGGGTAAGTGGAGATCACAGGGAGAGGCCTTCGTCCTGCAGTGGACATGAATAGGCTGATGATGATGATGATGATGTAGCTTGACGTGACCCAAAAGACCAGGCAAGGCAATAGTACAGCAAACAGTGTGCACACATGCACAATAATTCACATATATTTCCAGCTCTCGCTGGAATTCCTCATAGACGAAATAGCTATGAACGGAAAGACAAAGAATATTTGCGTCACGGCGAGTTAACAGAATTGGAAAAACTTTTAACAGAATGCATTTTAAACATCACTACAATAACAATACTAGCTATACAAAACAAAACAACACCACCTATACAACATAGCATGAGACTGAATTTTACAAGATCAACATTTGCTAAGAAAACGAAACAGGATTTACATTATACACTCAGAACCATACGCAAAGGAAGAATAATAATCACATCAGATACACAACAAGCGACCAAAATGTCAGCTGAGTTCTTTCTTACTGAAATTACCGCCATTTTTGTATCTGTTCAAAGTGAATGGTAGGTAATGTATTAACGACTGAAGCTTACAGAGTGTTCTGAAGTATGGAATGGACCATATCTCAGGATTTCTTGTGTTCGCATTAATGCGACGACGCTCTAAGGATGCTAATTGTTTTATATAGTTCCAAGCTAATTCTTACATTGATGGCCTAATTGAATATTTAACATAATTACACGAATTAAGTTTTTAATTAATTATTTTACGGCGCATCTTTCAATCTACGAATTATAGCCGCTGAGTTCGCAAGGCGTATCCACTTCGAAGAAATTCTCAGGACTGAACCAGTTTCAATATACTAACTTTCAAAGTGTCCGACGAAATGCATGGGCGTTCCAGTTAACCTTCTGAGGAAAACGCTGTTTTATGCATTGAAGCACAAAAGTAACTGGCCTTAGCGCTAAAATAATGCCATAGTATTAAAACTTGTAATAGTACGATCGCAAAAGCGGTAACATGGAAATGGTTTCAGGAGTGGTTCTTTGTATAATTTATTTTTCCTTACGTGGAAACAATGTTCGTTTTTGCGGAAAAAAAAAAATTAGCGTAGCTTGCACTGGCGGCGCAATGCTAAAGAGACAGCAGAGATGATGGGCACCTAGCTAGTCCTGACTTCTGGGCTAGGCTAAGCACTACCAAGTCATCTCCAGCCTTTCCCGGAGTTGATTTATTATTGATTGATTATCGATTAGCTATTGATTGGCTATCGATTGTCTATTGCAAGATATTGGCCACGTATTTGGGATACGTTAAGCACTACCAACTTATCCGAATTTATTGATTATTGATCAATTATTGATTAGCTATTGATTGGCTGTCGATTGGCTATCGTAAGGTATTGGCCACGTATTTGGGCTAGGCTAAATTCATCCCCAGCATTTTCGGGAATTTATTGATTATTGATCGATTATCGATAAGTTATTGATTGGCTATCAATTTCCTATCGATATGCAATTAGTCCCCACCATTCATAGCTAGACTTAACCAGGCTCAGCTTCGCTAGTTCACAGGTGTATGTGCTATTGCGCTTGGACCCTTTCTGCACTGCTGCCAGGATCGGCCGACATTTTTGGATTCAGCGGACACATTAGACCCGGCTGAAACACCTCCGCTGTTAAAAATGAGAACTCCATCTGTTTTACTATTTTCTTTGATAAGATATAGTCATCTGATAAGATATACAGTCAAGAGAGCGGTGTGGATCTGAGAACAAACGGGGATAACCGATATTCTAGTTGACATTAAGCGGAAAAAATGGAGCTGGGCAGGCCATGTAACGCGTAGGATGGATAACCGATGGACCATTAGAGCTACAGAATGGATACCAAGAGAAGGGAAGCGCAGTCCAGGACGGCAGAAAACTAGGTGGGGTGATGAAGTTAGGAAATTCGCAGGCGCAAATTAGAATCAGCTAGCGCAAGACAGGGTTAATTGGAGATCGCAGGGAGAGGCCTTCGTCCTGCAGTGGACATAAATATAGGCTGATGATGATGATGACAGTCATCTTGCACGTGTCACTTCAGCTTGGCACAGAATGCATTGAAACATGCAATGCATAACGGTCGCGTGTGTTAGAAGGCCTAATTAGGCCCTTCAATGAGCGGGCCCGGGTCTGGCCCGGGCCCGTGGCTTTAAGCCCGAGCCCGGCCCGGGCCCGCGGCCTCAAGCCCGAGCCCGGCCCGGGCCCGGGCTTTAACGCGGCTTTAAACCCGGGCCCGGCCCGAGCCCGCCGACAAACGCTTCGGACGGCCCGGGCTTTCGGGCCGGCCCGGGCCCGTGCAGTGCTCTAATTTTAGTAATGGATGATGTTCCCGACTGCTGCTATAGCCCTATATTGGGCTGCAGTATATGTAAATAAATAAAAAATTCCAGCTTTGTAATCTGACTATCGTCATGCCATCGTCGTCACAGAGTCGTCGTCGTGCCGTCGTGTTCACACTGTCGTTTTATCATTGTCATTAATTCAGTAGCGTCATCCCATTGTCGTCATGCCATAGTCGTCATACCGCTTTTGTCGTTTCATCGACATCAATCTGTTCGTCATTCTATTGTCATTTAATTGTCATCATGTCGTTGTCGTCAAGCTATTGTCGCTACACTATCGTCCTAATTTAAGAATTGACATCTTATTGTCGTGATGCCGTCATCGTTATACTGCCTTTTTTATTATACTGTATTTAGGAGATCTTGTCGCCTTTAATTGGCGCCGGCTACTCCTTTTCACATAGAGATATGAAAGAAAAAAAGAATTTACCTAAAAAACTAAAAGTCGACTCGAAATCACAGTAACACCAAGTCCAGTCACACGAGTACACACTAATGCCACACTAAATTTGAAAGTCAACTCAGCAACACAGCAACACAAAGTTCACTTTGTCGTCCCATCGATATGATTCCGTCGTCATTCCATCGTCACTGCATCGGCATAATACTGTCGTCGCCATTCTCCCATGCTGACGGGTTACTTTTCCAAGAGTACTATGTCAAAGTGGGACGATATCGAATATGGCATATAACCGCAACAAATAGTCAGAATTACCACTGTAGGCGTTGAAAAAGCTCGGCAGGTGTTACACTCTTGTGACACAAGAAGGCGAAAACCTGCTGCACATTTGGTAATACATGACGTTATGCGATCGGGGCTAGACTTATTGCAATTCATAACGAGGGGCAATGGGAAGTACACGTGTGGCACTAAGGCGACCTCCTGAACGCTACATATTGTCACGGGGATTCACAAGTACACTGGAGAGACAATATATATACAGGCTGCTGCTACCAGGGAATGGCTGACAGCATCTTACGAAGCATGTCCCGTCTTCTTCCTCTTCGCGTAGCACAGCAGTCTTTTAAGGGCAGGCTCATACGCAATGCCTCGTAACATCACCCCCGGCGGACTGAGCGCCGTCACGGCGCCTTCTAAAATGAGTCAGCACTGCTGGTGTAGTAGGGTTTTAGCCGCGACACATGTACAACATCAGCAGCAGACGCAAAAGAAGAAGATGGGCGATCTCGGAGCGGAGTGATGAGGTAGTCAACATCGTTGAGCTTGCGGAGAACCTTGTAGGGTCCTGTGTAGCGAGGGAGGAGCTTCTCGCACAGGCCTTGGCGTCGAGACGGCGTCCAGAGTAGGACCAGAGATTCAGGAGGGAACTCTACTTCGCGGTGCCGGCTATCATAGCGCTCTTTTTGGGAGGCCTGCGACGCACACAGCCTAGTGTGAGCAACCTGGCGAGCCATTCTGGCTCGGGAGAGGACGTCCTGAGCATATGCGGTTGGTACGGATGGATCAGCAGGAAGGAGCGTCTCGAAGGGCAACGCAGGGTTGCGGCCGTACAGGAGAAAGAACGGCGAATAGCCGGCAGTGTCATGTCGGGACGAGTTGTAGGCAAATGTAACGTAGGGTAGGGCGGCGTCCCAATCGCGGTGATCAGTAGAGACGTACATGGACAGCATATCCGTAAGAGTTCGGTTGAGCCGCTCGGTAAGACCGTTGGTCTGTGGATGATAGGCTGTCGTAAGGCGATGTTCAGTAGAGCAGCTACGCAGAATTTCGTCAATGACCTTTGCAAGGAAACAGCGTCCACGATCCGTAAGAAGCTGACGCGGAGCTCCGTGTCGAAGAATGACGTCATTGAGCAGAAAGTCTGCAACGTCGGTAGCGCAGCTACTGGGCATGGCGCGCGTGATGGCATATCTGGTGGCGTAGTCAGTTGCGACGGCAATCCATTTGTTGCCGGATACGGACGTAGGGAAAGGTCCGAGCAAGTCAAGGCCGACGCGGAAGAAAGGCTCCGGTGGAATGTCGACAGGTTGAAGCAGGCCAGCCTGAGGAAGAGCAGGACGTTTGCGGCGTTGACAGCGTTCGCAGGCAGCAACGTATCGGCGCACTGAACGATATAAGCCAGGCCAAAAGAACCGCTGTCGCACGCGGTCATAGGTGCGTGAAACGCCCAGGTGGCCGGCAGTTGGAGCATCATGTAGATGTTGAAGAATGGCGGTGCGCAGGTGTCGGGGAATAACTAGCAAGAATTCTGGACCGTCAGGTTTCATGTTGCGACGGTAAAGGACGTCATCGCGTAGGACATACTGGCGTAGAGCAGGGTCGGAACGCGCAGAAGAGAGTCACTGAATGGTGAGCTTTAGGGCTGCATCCCGACGCTGTTCGTTGCCGATGTCGCGTAGATCAGAGATGGCCAGCACACAGGAATCATGCTCATGGTCAGCGAGGCTAGCAGGGTCCACAGGATAGCGCGAAAGACAATCGGCATCGTGATGCAGCCTACCCGATTTATAAAGTACCTCAAAGGTATATTCCTGTAGCCTCAGAGCCCAGCGACCTAGGCGACCAGTTGGGTCCTTGAGCGAGGACAGCCAACAAAGAGCGTGGTGGTCGGTAAGAACCGAGAATGCGCGGCCGTACAAATACGGGCGAAATTTTGCGACAGCCCAAACCAATGCAAGGCATTCGCGCTCTGTGATAGAATAGTTCCGGTCTGATGTGGAGAGCAGGCGGCTGGCGTATGCAATAACGCGTGTGTGGCCATGCTGGTGCTGAGCGAGGACGGCGCCGATTCCATGCCCACTAGCATCTGTGCGAACCTCAGTAGGCGCAGATGGGTCAAAGTGAGCCAAGATAGGCGGTGAAGTGAGCAAGTTGGTCAGCGCCGAGAATGCGGTTGCTTGGTCGGGGCCCCACGAGAAGGGCACGTCCTTCTTGAGAAGGTCATTGAGGGGTCGGGCTATGATGGCGAAGTTGCGTATAAAACGGCGGAAGTAGGAGCATAATCCAATGAAACTCCGAACAGCTTTAGTAGACGAGGGCACAGGGAAGTTCTTAACAGCGCTAATCTTGGCAGGGTCAGGTTGGACACCTGTAGCACTTACAAGATGACCAAGCACAGTGATTTGTTGTCTGCCGAAATTACACTTTTCGGAGTTTAGCTGGAGCCCTGCTCGACGAAAGATAGCTAGAATGGTCGCCAAACGAGTAAGGTGGCTTTCAAACGTTGGGGAAAACACAATGACGTCGTCTAGGTAGCAGAGGCAGATAGACCATTTGTAGCCACGAAGGAGAGCGTCCATCATGCGTTCGAACGTTGCGGGGGCGTTGCACAGTCCAAAGGGCATAACTTTGAACTGATAGAGGCCGTCCGGTGTGATAAAGGCAGTCTTTTCCCGATCCAAGTCATCAACAGAAATCTGCCAGTAACCCGAGCGCAGGTCGATGGATGAGAAGTACTTCGCACCGTGAAGACAGTCCAGGGCGTCATCGATCCGTGGCAGCGGATATACGTCTTTGCGCGTTATTTTGTTTAAGGCACGATAGTCGACGCAAAATCTCCAGCTGCCATCCTTCTTTTTGACCAAGACGACAGGTGACGCCCACGGACTTGAGGAAGCCTCTATGACGTCTTTAGAGAGCATCTTGTCGACTTCTCGTTGTATGACCTGGCGTTCGGAATGGGACACACGATAGGGTCGCCGTCTGATAGGAATAGCATCTCCGGTATTTATTCGATGACTTACGAGAGACGTTTGACCGAGAGGGCGGTCATCGAAGTCGAAGATATCCCTATAGGTCGTTAGGAGGTGGTGGAGTTCCGTGGCTTGACAAGTCGGAAGATCAGGGGCAATCATCGTGGTAATTTCGTCGGGGAGTGGACTCGCCGGACCGCTTGCGAGAAAGGACGAACAAGTGTCCGCGTCTAGTGCCGCGACGTCGCATAGACGTCGCGACGTCTAGTGCCGCGACGGCTCAAAAGGCTGGAAGCGGCGGTAGCTATCAGTGTTGTATGGTTGGTATGGCTGAGCGGGCTGAAAACGGCGGTAGTTGTCGGTGCGGCTAGCAGTTTCATCCCGGGTTAACGGCGACACCCAACGGTTGTTGCAATGGCGCGCAACGTGACCGATACGGCGACAGTGGAAGCAAATCGGCCGATCATCTGCCGTCCGCCATTCAGCCGGATTACGAGAGCGCGGATAAAACCGTTGTTCCTGGGGCGGTGATCTCGGGCGAGGCGGCGACCTAGGGCGAAAGTCAGTTGTCCGAGACTGAGCAACGGTGCAGACGGCGAAACCCAAGTTGCCGAGTTCCTCCCGCACAATGGACTGGACCAGGGAAACGGCCGGCACGTGAAAATCGCCGTGGCCGTTGTTGGGGAGAGCAGGAGCAATAGCTTCGATTTCCCGACGGACGATTCGTGTAATTTCCGACGGTGGTGATGACTGCAGACGAGAGGCCTGTCCGTCTTCGCATGATGACGTCGGGGCGGTGTTCGGTAGCCGAGCGAATGACCTCGCAATACGCCGACTTTTGGCCTGCTCAAAACGCCGGCATTCTTCAATAATTGCGTCGACGGTCGCACAATTTCGGCACAGTAATAGGTTGAACGCATCGTCTGCGATTCCCTTTAGTACGTGACCAACCTTGTCCGACTCCGTCATGTTCATGTCCACTTTACGGCAAAGAGCCAAGACGTCCTGAATGTAGGAGATGTATGGTTCGGTGGACGTCTGAGCGCGGATGGACAGCTCTTGCGTAGCGGCCGCCTTTCGACCCATGGGCTTCCCAAACAAGGCACTAAGTTTTGTTTTGAAGGTGTCCCAACTGCCAATCTCTGCCTCATGGTTATCGAACCACACCTTTGCCGTTCCTTTGAGGTAAAACAGCACGTTCGCCAGCATCATCGTCGGGTCCCAACGATTGACCTCACTGATGCGTTCATAATTGGCAATCCAATCGTCGACGTCAACTTCATCCGTACCGCAGAACGTTCCTGGGTCTTTAAGGTGCGTAACGACGATCGTTGACGTTGTGGTCGGCGCTGGTGCAGGCATCGCACTGGCCGGCGCAGGCGGCGTGGTCGTGGTCTCGTCTGTCATAATGATGACCCCGACTCGACGACCACTGCGGAGCTCCGTTGTACAGCGCGTCTTCTGGTACCCCGCACCTCCACCAAATTGTCACGGGGATTCACAAGTACACTGGAGAGACAATATATATACAGGCTGCTGCTACCAGGGAATGGCTGACAGCATCTCACGAAGCATGTCCCGTCTTCTTCCTCTTCGCGTAGCACAGCAGTCTTTTAAGGGCAGGCTCATACGCAATGCCTCGTAACAATATTAACACTTAACGTAGTACCTAAAGTGTAGCATGTTAGTGCACGCACTAGGCGACACCTTTAGTCAGCGAGATGACTGCGGCATGACGTGTACAACCACGCACGCACTAAGCACAATTTTAGTAAGCGAGAACCGTGGAGTAGCTGTGGCTTCATAGAAGCACCCCGGAGGCCCGGGTTTGATTCCCACCCAGACCACACTGTATCAAATTTTTTTCAAGGCCACTAATTTAATTTGTTTACTGGAACCTCCCTGAGGAATGTTACGTCAATCCGAGCATTTTTGCGGCGTCGGCACTTTTTCGTCACGGCCCAGTTTCGCCAAGGTCACCGCCAAGCGCACGCTAAGAGAACCTCCAGCATAGACACCTAAGGCTATCACCTTAATAGTCACTTCAAGAATACGGTTGGTCGCTACATTGCTCGAATGCTATTCGCATTATCGTCGACAGTCATTGCGAGATAGGTTATGCCGTAATTTGTTTGTTTTTGTATTGTTGATCTGAAAGGATCAATTGGCCCATTGAGCGAAAATGCCGGCGTCGTGTGTAGCAGCGAAACGGCACCTAAATTGCCACTGACTGTCACGCCACGTCACGAGCGCGCCTAACGCAGCAGAGCCGGCGGATCGCAACACCTGCTGGTCGATAGCGCGCCAGGTGTTGCGTGAGGGGAGAGGGCATCGCCGCGACGCCACGTCACGAGCGCGCCTCGGCGAAACAGATACGGCGACGCGACGCTGCGGGGCGAGACGCTGCTGCGCGCGCCTGCCGTCTTTGTTGGCAGCTGCTGCTTCCTTGGTCTCTTAGCGCATGACGTCGGTGGCATATGGCGTCTTTGATTTCTCAGCAATATCAGCCGAAAGATTCCAATATACGAATGCCAATATACTAACGCAAAAACCGTATGAAAAAAAGCCGGCAGAACCCACGCCATGTGGGAATCGATGTTACGCGAAGCCTACCAAGTTAACGAAACGACCATGAGAGCACCAAGACTTAGGCGGCTGTTTCATGACCTACATGACACGCATGTCATGACATTCATGTCATGAGTGCTCAGGAGTGACATTCATGTCATGAGTCTTCAGGAAACCCTTTAGCTACACCTGAGAGACCTTAAGGCGAAAGCCTTAGTCATACTCATGACTATGACTTCGACCACCATCCTTTAGTATTTCCTTCACTTAGTACCCACGTCAGAACCCACTCGAGTGGTTTTTGAGTGGTAATCTTTTTTCGCTGAGTCATTGTCATTTTTTCTGAGTCATGCTCATGACTATGACTTCTACCACCATCCTTTAAATTAGCTTCTCTTAGTACCCACGTCAGAACCCATTTGAGTGGTTTTTGAGTGTTAATCTTTTTTTGCTGAGTCATTGTCATGTTTGCTGAGTCATGCTCATGAAAACGACTTCTACCGTTATCCTTTAGTGTTTCCTTCACTTAGTACCCACGTCAGAACCCATTTCAGTAGTTTTTGAGTATTGATGTTTTTTTTTCGGGGTCATTGTCATGACCTACATGCGTGTCAAGAGCTACATGACACGCATGTCATGACCTATCATTTATGTTCGTCATACACTGTTGTCATACTGTGCCAATTTTGGTACCTACCAAGTTAACGAAACAACCATGAGAGCACCAAGACGTAGCTGTTTCATGACCTATATTACACACATGTCATGATATTCATGTCATGACCTATTATTTATGTTCGTCGTACACTCTCGTCATAGTATGCCAATTTTCGTAAATACCAAGTTAACGATATGGCCATGAGAGCATCAAGACGTATGGGGCTAGATAGATAGATAGATATTGTCAAAGTGGCAAATGTTCGCCAAGAAATGTTTCGCATTTAATAATTACCCGCACCAATTTAATCGCAAAACTCGATGACATACCGCGCAGCAAAAATTTAGAGGACGCTTAAGCTTCGCCTTTAAGAGAGGAACGCGATAGCATTCAAAGATCGCTGAATGCTTGTCAGAGGTCCCGGCAACTGCAGATTTCTTCTTTCTCCACCTTCGCCTCGGCGCGCCGCTAGTGTTTTACGCTGCTGAGGAGGCGAGCGCCATCTGGATGCGGTTTTCGCAAGTAACCTACACGAGCTCGCCGCTGTTGTTATGGTAGAAATGCTGAAAAAGGGGTTTGTGTTTGAGTTTCCTCGTAACAGAATTAAGTTTCCTCGTACATTCAAATTACATTCCAACGCTATGATGTCTCTAGGCTGTAATTAAGTCGTACTTTACACTTTTTCTGACGGATTTTACCTTGAGAAATTAAATTTTTGTTCACTAACGTCTTGTGCCACGCGGAGGGCCCGTGCGGTCGGGGTGGTTCGGGATGAATTTCTCCGCCACGGACGCCAGCGCTTACACCGACGCCGGAATTTCAGTGAAACGGGGCCCTTAACGCCTATCGCGTTAAAACTCGAAAACATTACTCGCAGTGCAAAACTCGGAGGACCGCTCAGCGGCGTTCATTTGGACATAATGCTTTCGCATTCACAACTCATAAGAATGTGCTTAGGTGTCCTCGGATTTTTTTGTGTGTATTTCAAATGTATTTGCCAAGCGTTGGTATGGAGGTCCTCGTCAAGCCGCATTATTGTGACTTTTTGTCCGCGTGCCTGACATCATGACATCATGAAATTATGTCAGAATAAAAAAAACCAATGAATTGAAATAGATTGCATTTCTACAAGGTCAAATACGTCGCGTCTTTTGATTCATAATGTTTTAATGCTGAATAAAAGTTCCGCTTTCTCTGCAAGGTCCATTCTGGTGGCTGAGGGACGCGTTTGTCAGTAAAATTTGCAGCGCGTCCCTTGTCCCAATGCAGTACATCGCTTTGCTGGCAAGGAAATCGTCGCGTACACTGATTCCCACAGTGCGTAGCGCGTGGTATCTGCTTTATTATTATTATTAGTAGTAATAATAATAATCATTATCGTCATTTTGTTCTTACTGGGCAATTGGCAATAGAGCCACCGCAAAGTGGGAGGAACAGGCAAAAAAAAACATTGCTTTAGGAAAGGGGAAACGGAAAAGAAAAGCACACAACACAAGAGCACATACATTGAGCATGTGCTCTAAGAGGAGAGTCAAGTCGCGTGGTTGAGTGGAATTCTAATAGAGCTTTGTGAGCCTCCTATCGAATTGAATGAAGCTCGACCTTTTGAAGATAAGGAAACCGTCACTAAAATGGTTTCGGCTGAGCGATTATTCTATCTTATCGGTAAAAAAAAAAAACAAGGTCGATACCTTGGGACAATTGTTGATGGCCACTTCAGTTGGCAGCGTTGGTAGCCTGCTGTAGGTTTGCGCGAACATCATACAGCTTTCTCTGTTTGGTTGCTGAATGCTCCTGGGAATTATTTCTGCTATGTTTTGTTATTTTACTCAGCCTTCCGGGGCCCAGAATGGGCCTGCAGCGTTTTGTAATCTTGTACATAAATAAACCAACCAATAAACAAAAATACTGAGATAAATGGCAGCGATCTTAACGATAAAGAAGTCTGTTTTTCTTCCCAGAACGGGGGGGGGGGGGGGGGGGGGGGTAAGGGAAAAAAGTAGTCAAAGTGATAGTAAGGCAGAAAGATTAGATGGAAAACGTAAATCGGCGTACAAGATTTTGAGGTGGCGTATGTCACGAACATAAGGCGCTGTTGCGGAAAGGCGCTCCAATTTGTTTCTATGCTGTTTGTGCCACTAGTCCCCCACGATTGGTGAAGCACTTTTCGGGCCAGCCCCCCTTCGCCTGTCTGTCACGCGACATCACGAAAACTCCCCAATCTCGTATGACCTGTACACACTGATTATGCATCATTAGGCCGAGCAAGAAATGTCACAGTTTCGCCCTAAGGGCGAAGCAATGAATGCGATAGCAACACAGCAATGTGACACGAAGTAAGGTGAGCGGCTTTGGTAGCAATATGAATTGTAGTAAACATGAGCTGATTAAGTAAGCAGGTGTGCTGCGGTGTAAGTAGACCGACATGAAGAGAGACTCGATGACCACGAGAAGGCGCGTGTGAAACGGTGGTGTTGATGAGAAGCGCTTCCCGTGGGCAGTGCGTGCGAAGGGACACACCTGTAGCGCTGCACTGCCGATCCGGGCAGCATTGCATGTGTAGCGTGCGTTGGAAAATGTGGCCCGACTATTACTAACTGAATGAACAAGCATGGTGTGAGCGCGCACAAGCAAACATAAATAGATCACACTGAATGACCGCAGACAACGACTGTCAAAACGCTGGCAGCAAACGCATATACGTCGCAGCGGGCGAAGGTACGTGCGGTCTATCGCTTCAACGGAAACTGAGCGGCGAATGCACAGCGCATAGAAAAGGTCAGAGCCGTGTGCAGATAAGAGACAGTGCGGCCGGCGAGCGACGAGCGAGGTTGTTGGCAGAGTAGAAATGCGCCCCCCCCCCCCCCCCCCCCCCCTTCGCTTCCTCCGGCGCTGCCGTCCCGCTTCCTTGCTTGCGCGTGGGAGATTGAGTGCGAAGTTGCCCTTGCGCCCGGTTGCAAGATAGGCCTTTGGTGCCGGAGCGCAGCGTCGCCCCGCCTCCCTCCCTCCCTCCCTCCCATCCCCCACGCGCGACGGTCGCGTTTGCTTTCCGCCGTGCGTTCGCTCTCCGTGATAGCGCGCGTCCCCCGCACGCTACCGCTCGGGCATACGGCGCGCGGCGATGATGTTATCTATACGGAACCTTCACGGCGACGGCGACGGCGACGCCGACGGCAGAAATCCAGTTTAAGTGTCCATATAATTGCTATCGCAATAAAAATATTTACGATTTTACGCCTTTTTCGCCATGAGGCCTATGCTATTGGTCAAAATTTTCCGGCCTGCGCCGATTTGTCTATCTGTCACGTGACGTCAGATACCCGCGAAAGCTCACCACGTTAAAGTGACGTGTACGCCCTAAAGATTCGTTAATATACCGAATAAAACTGAATTTTTTTGAACAACAGCAGACTACCCCGTTCTGAAAGGAATAAAAGATGGCTGCGGCCTGCCACCGATAGCTCGCGCATTGGCTTTATTCTGAGTTGCCGGGAGAATGGATTTATGTGCGTATAATAAAGTTTTTGGGCGACAGTAGAATGTTGTCGAACCCTTTCCGCATATAAACGACATCAGTCTGCGAACTTTTCTTCCCTGTGGATGCGTTTTTAACGATCTCTTTAACCTTGCGTTGCTTGCACGCCGCCCTGACTTTCGAGCAATCACCGCAAGCTAAGCAACGGGAAGCGGACGGCGGCACTGCACTCCTCATCCGGTTATTTACTTTCACTGCGCTAGCTCAAACGTTATATAGGCCCATAGTCTACCTTGCAGGCCCGTAGAACGCAGTAAACAAGCTGGCGCTTTGGCTAACTTTAGCGCATACGTCCGTTGTGGTCACTGTCCTGATATTTTTGTTCTGATAATGGCCGGCCGTCCAGCGTCTTTATTGCATACAGCAGCTGCGTCTCCGCACTATAACGCGGGCAGATGACCAAATTATGGTTGAAGATTTCATCACAGCCACAAGTTTAATAGGTAAGGCTGTCGGTCCATGCAATAATAAACGAGCATGACATGTTACTCGCGACCCCAAGCCACCGCCGGTACAATAGTTTCTACGGACCTTGAGGTAGCCTTACAGAGACACACAGGTAACTCGCCAGTTTTGAATTGGAACTATGAAATGGACTAAAAAGGTTTCGTAAACAATTTGGTGATAGCCACCTTCTTGTTAAGCGGAGCCCGTTTAACTGATGGTCAGTAAAGACATACCTATACTCCATGTCACAAGTCGTTGCAGCGCTACCGAAGGTACGACGCATACACAGACAATATTCTTGCGCAGCGGAAAATAGTTCCGGGCGCAACTGTCTGATTATTGGCGGGATTAGAGAGTTTTATTTTTGGTTGGTACATGATACGTTACAGCCATACGTGACATGCCTTGACGCATGCACGTCGGATACCGCGAATTACTGTGGCGGTGAGCTGGAGATACGGCGCGGATGAACACATCTCGAGGGGCATTAGGCCTTCTTATTGGCTAAGGAGGCCTGCAGCTATCCCAGTGCTGAAAACAACTTGCGAGATAGAGTATAGGCAGGAAACTCAGTAAAAGACTTCTGTAACTTTATTGTGACGAATCTCTTTCCGCGGGAAAAACGAAAAATAATTTTAAAAAATAGGGTGATGGGGTCACGAGCTGTGAGGCTGACATTTTTGTTTTATGGCTTTGAAGTTTGAATACGCCACGATTTTCCGCCCATACATAGTGAAAAAATAACCTAAAAATAAGCATCGGGGAAACAACCAGCGGAAATGAAGCAATATACCCGCTATCGGATCACGGCTGTCAATTCGGAAGTTTTGTTCACTTTCATTCGTGCTCTGTCACTGTTAACCTATTCAAACGGTAATGTTGGCTTTATGATGCCGTTCTGTTGTTCTTACGGAATGCGAGTTTCATAGCAGTCATGAACATACGTACTCACGTACACTTACAGACAGAGAAAGAGAGAGTCTGTAGCAGTTCTTTTAGGAGAACGCGAGTCATACATAAATTTCACTACCTATAAGCTGCAATGTGGGCTCTGAGAAAGGTCGTACCGAACAGCTCTTATGTTCTGTTCGGTTATAAACGAGTTGCTGTGGAGAGACAGACGCAGGAAATACTACGGTTATTACATTTTTCTCTGTCTTACACCAAATAAAGAAATTAAAAGAAAACAGGAATTGAGGATACGGATTATGGAAACAAGACAGACGTTCACAGGAAGATGAAAGCGTGAAGAGATCAAATCAACAGTATAGTCGTACTAAGAATGTTGCGGGAGCCAACTTTTCTATATGCAATGCGGCAAAGGCGATTGGACATCGAGCTCGCTGTCTCTTGCTCACCACCAGAACGCATTGCCACTTAGCCACCACGCCGGCTGTGGAAACAAGGCCTCTACGCTATCTCGAGTTGACTGAGGTTAACATTGCCTTATGATTTTTATTCCTTAATAAAGCGCTATACAAGCACAGAATACACAGATATACATTTACGGACCGCTGTCCGGATATTGTACACTTGCTATGGAAGTGTTCAAGCCAGAATAGAAGGATCTCGGATCAACACAAGCCCAAGACAGTGCGGGCCCTGAGCGACTGGCTATACCCTTCTTCAGATGACTCACGTGGCACTCTTAACGCGCTGTTAGACTTCGTCGTAAAAACTGGTGGGGGTGTCAATACGAGTATTTATGTATCCTTCCCTTCGTTCCATACACCCCAATAAAACCTCGGCCCATCCTGTGTGATTAAAGATGTATTCATCTATTCACTGATCTACAATATTTCAAAATCCAGATGTCCAAATGCCGTCCCTAAAACACCTTTGTATACGGACTGTGGACGTACACGTCACGGGGGAAAATCCGCACTCAACTTGCTGCCTAGGGGGCTCTAGTAAAATGCAACGCGCAAGTCTATTCGCGCAGCCCATCGAACTTCGTGGTCCCCCGAATATGATGGATTGAATTTGGGCTTCTTGGTATGCTAGAAAACACAGAAACAAAGACAGGTCTGAACACCACAGCGCTCTATTTAGAGCCCTGTAGTGTGGCGCTGTGAGACATAGAGCGCTGTGGTGTTCAGCTATCTCTTTGCACGGTGTGTTACAGCAATAGATCAAGTATTTCACTGTTTCTGCTGTTGATGTTTTTTCCGGGGTGCCACTTTTCTCGTCGGGCGACTCCAAACGTTCGAGGACTTTGATTGTGCAAGAAACTGATTGGGGAGGACCTACGAGCAAGCCCCCAAAGAGCACTTGTCGGATAAAACACACAATAGGAAAGCTGTTGCTATATCAGTAAATGTTTCGTTGGCCAGAAACAGCTGGGGCGATAAATACGGCACCGAGGATGGCGAGATAATAGGCACCTCCACTTCACGGCCCTTAGCCATGAGCGACACTTCAAGGAAAACCGGCACTTCGAACAACGGGCAGCGCTGACAGCCGACACAACTTAATAAGGTTGCCTTCACGTACACAGCAAGAGATTCTCTCGTCATGGCTCAAGGACTACTCAATGGGCCTTGTTTCTGAAGCTTGAGTCTGCTGCATTTGCGACAGAAGCCTGCGCCTCATGAACAAAGTAGAAATACATTTACTGCCTCTGGCATTAGAAGTGGTGAACGTTGGAGGGCGCTGACAGGAAGGAAGGCACACATCTGAGCAACCCCCCCCCCCCCCCCCCCCCTTACTGTTTCTTAGCATTCGGAATGATTCCGCACTTGATAAGCGAGTGCAGCTGTTTTTCGACCGTGTAATTCATATTGTGAGTACCAGACGACACAGTCTGTCTCTCCACAAGCAAAGCCAACTTCGATGCCCATGCCAGTTTGCGATAAAGCCCTAAGGCCACTTCATAAGCGAGCGCAGCTGTTTTGCAAACGTGTAATTCATATTGCGAGTATTAGACAGCACGCAGAAATCATTGAAAAGATCCATTATTTTAGGCTTTCTAGAGAATTTGGACTCTAGTATGGATGCAGATCTGTGATGTGGCGCAGCAATGGTAGCGGAAATTCGCAGAGTGTTTGTTCTTTAAGCTCTTTAGAGCGATGTTACCTTGCATAACTTAAGATGTGTGCGTTAGGCTGTGCCTGTGAGCACAGAGGTAAGTGACTGAGTAGTTGAAAAGTAGGCAGCTCAGTGAGTAAGAAAGAACGAAATTGAGCTGAAACTGAGCACATGACATATTCAACAGGTGAGAATGTAAATAGATAAACAAAGTAAGTAAGCGAAAGCCTATACAGATATGGGAACCAGTGGTGGGTCAACAAAGAGGTTGGCAATTCCGAAAGCGTGGATAAAAAAAATTAAAAAAATAAATAAATAAATAAATAAATAAATAAATAAATAAATGAATGAATGAATGAATGAATGAATGAATGAATGAATGAATGAATGAATGAATGAATGAATAAATAAATAAATAAATAAATAAATCAGGATCAGAAAGAAAATGCAGTCGCTGATACTCGCGGATTCTAAACAATACCTAAAGGTTCACGTTTCTGCGCAGCTGAATAATTGAGAGCATCCCCACGTACCCTCTAGGAACACCGAGAGGCGACACGGTCTTCCAGCGGTACATCTCCCAGATGCAGGCCATCGTGTAAGGCATCTTGTTCCTGTCCTCCCACGTGGGCTGCCTCTCTTTGCCCACCACTTCGTCGATTTCTCGCTGCACCCTCGCTTGCACCGTGTCCGGATTGTTGGCGAAGTTGAGCATGTGCCAGTGGATGGTCACGGCCACCGTGTTCGAGCCGGCGATGAAGAAGCTGAGCACGTTGCCAAGGAGAAACCGCTCTGCGGCAAAAGACAAGCAACACAACGTACATGGATGGTGAAGCGGGCGAGTTGGAAGTGATCCTTTGTAAGCAGCTAGCAAACTTGACGAGGTCCATTAAAGAAGGACACAGGACGAACGCTATCTATGAACACAAAGTTTGCTAAATAGGAACCTTCTAATATGGATACGGCAGTCTTGAAACAACAAACAAAACCTTGGAGAGTCTGGCTGCGCTGCTATAAGGTGGCACACACAGGAACACGACACGTATACATGACGCGGACGCGGTCATTAGCACATTGACAACTGTTTTATTGCGATCCGCCCTGCGAAACGCGAAACATCACAATCGATGCTTCGCCCTTAGGGCGAAACTGCGACTTTTTTCCTTTCCGTTGACACTCATCTTGCACGTATACATTTCACCTACAAGTTTTTTGACACACCAGATGGCGCACTAAATTAAAAAAAAATGCCTATGAAAGCTAACACAATTCGAACCATTCAGCTAAATTACTCGATGCGGCACCGATTACTTCTACGAGAAATCAAAATTCTACAATGAATGATTAACATAATTACACTAATTACTCTTTTAAAAAATATTTCCCGCATATATTTAAATTTATGGATTGTAGCCGGTAAATTCGCGAGGCGTATCCACTTCGAACAAATTCTGAGCACTACGTCAGTTTCGAGATATTAATTTTCAATTGGTCCAACAAAATGCATTGGGGTTCCAGTTACTTTTATGCTTCAATGCATAAGTTTTCATAAAAACGCTAGTGAACAACCGTGCATTTTTACAGCAGAGTTTGACGCCGCATATCTCGAAAACAGTGCCATGCTCAGAATTCATTCCAAGTCGATATGCCTTGCGTACTCGCTAGCTATCATTCGTAAATTGCAATTTGTGCCGCAGAGTAATTTATTAAAGAAGGTGAATAGTATATTTATGCTATTTATTCAATTAGGCATTTTGATTTCTCGTAGAAGTAATGGCCGCCTGATCGATCTATATGGCTCAATAAATATCATTGTGCTATTTGCTACAGCCAAATTTTAAAATTTTGGTCCAGCTACAAAACACCCACATAATAAAAGAACGCGTGTACAAAAACGCACCTATAAAATATGTGATGACACCGTAATCAGCATGAAATGGCTTAGCAAGTGGTCATTCATGAGGGACAAAACACGAGTCTTAGACCTTTATTATGACATAAAACCCTCAATGTGACATAAAACATTGCTGGCTTCCCGTAATCGAAAGGAGATGTAAGCATGAAATGGCTACCATATGGCGTCTTTTGCTGTCTGTGGTGCCGCCGCCTTCAACCGCTTTTCTTCTTGCAACAGTGCAGCGCGCTCAGCGTCTGTAGCTACCTTTATTGCGGCGGATTTGTGCAGTCGCCGTCATCGTCGCCGTGAGGTTCTGTATAAAGTTCAAGGGCGATAAAATCGTCGCCGCACGCCGTATGCTGTATGTGCGAGGGACGCACATACAGCGCGCGAGGGACGCGCGCTTTCACGGAAAGCGAACGCACGGCGGATAGTAAACGCGACGCCTCCGCCGCACGAAAGACCGTGGGGGATGGAGGCGAGGGAAGGGGGCGCCGTTGTGCTCCGGAATCAACTGCGTATTAAGCGACCGGCCGCAAGAGGATCTGGCGATTCAATCTCGTGCGCGAAAGACGGAAAGTGGGAAGGCAGCGTGGGAGGTAGGGTGTGTGGCTTCTACTCTGCCAGCAACTGCGCACTTGTACTTTGCGCTGCTGCGGGGGGTCGCGCGCATCGTATCTTGAAAGCGATCTGCACAGAGCTCCTATCTCTGTATGCGCTGTGCTTTCGCCACTCAGTTTCCGTTGACGCGATAGACTGCACGAACCTTCGCTCGCTGCTGCAACCGCGCTTGCTCACGCCAGCGTTTTGATAGCGGTTGCCTGCGCTCATCGAGTGTGATCTATTTATGTTCGTTTGTGCGCGCTGACACCATGCTTGTTAATTCAGTTATAAGCGAATGAATGTGTCCAAGTTTTTACAGCCGATAAATGTACTATCCTTGCTACGTATAGCTCTCTACTAATTTGCTATCGCGACTGATGCTTCGCCTTTCGGACAAAAGTGCGACTTTTTTTCTCTTCTTGTCGCGTTGAAGTGGTCGGCTGCAAATGTACGGCCAACTCACGGACCGCTGGCGTTGAAAAGAGCAGAGGCAGCCCGGTCTCAGCACCAAAAGATGACAATCAAGTGTATGGTGCCCTGTATCTGCATTTTGAACGTCGCTATTGGAAATTACAAATAAATCTTCAGCGTACTACAAGTTACAGCTTGAGTGATAATGTGAACAAAGATCAGGCAGAAATAGGAAGTCATATTTTTAAACTTCTTTGGGCAGTGATTAGCGTATGTAATGCGGTCCTGTGCAAAGGGTTGGGGGCCAGAGACCGCATTTTCTTAAGTTTTGACTGGTTGCCCGGATGTTCTCGTTTAAATGCCTGAATAACGGCTCTGGCTTTTGGTTCAAGGTCACTTGAAAGTCGCCGTCAGCGGGAGCTAAAAGCATTTCATGGTTAAAAAGCCAAGGAGATGCTGGGTGTCTCCGTGGCTGCAATAAATGAACACGCATCAGGGAGCTCACGAAAACCCCATGCGGTAGTTAGCTCTCGAAGACGCTGGATACGAGTACGTCTTGTTTCTACATGTTCTGATCATTTTGCTCATTCACTGCGAGAAATTGTAGTAGCATTCACGAGGCAATACACTGAAATATGAGGCAGAACTACTGCCGACGCCGTCCGCGTTTCCCCGCGATCACGCCAAACGCGCGCAGTGCCCTCGACTACAGCCAGCTGACATATACCGGCTATCGTGCATTTCAACTAAAGCATCTTTCCATTCAAATTGAGCGTGATTATATATATATATATATATAATAACGGACGTATTTCTTCGGATCCGGTGTTTAATAAATTAACAGAAGCGCAGGCGCCCGTAGAAAAGCAACATTTAATTTCGACGTTTCGGCTGGGGTCCAGCCTTCATCAAGGGTGCGATTGCAAACACACAGAGCTCAATTTATACAGTTTACCTGTAACAAAAAAGAAAGCGAAAAAAAAACCACAGTACCTGGTCTATGACCACAAGCACGTGCACATGTAGTAACGTCATGCATACCAACACGTGCATTATCTCATGTCAAATTCAACGGAAATAGGACAGAGAGAGAGAGAAATCAACGTGACTACAAACTTCGGGTGCACAAACAGTGGCGCTATAATGTGACTACAAACGTGCGCGTGCATACAATGGCGAAAAAAAAAAAACTTGATAGCTGGTCTATGACACCATAACCACGTGTACATCTAGTGACGTCATACATACCAACAAGTACACTGACTAATGTCAAACTCAACGGAAATAGGAGAGAGAGAAATCAATGTGACTAGACACTTGCGCGTGCATACGCACAAGTGTAAAAAAAAAAAAAAAGGAGAAAGTAATTTGTGAGTAACCCACAAGTGAACAGGTGCACATTCAGTCGTGTCCGCAAGGGAGGAACGACACGGCCAATGGAATGTAGGGGAGGAGGTCAGAGGGTAATAAAGGGTATGTCAGGGGCGGCAGCTGTCAGGAGAGTGTTTCTTTTGTTGTTTGTTTAAGGTTGCTGCAACTTTTGTATGACCACGCAGACGGTCAGTGCACCCCCACCTGGTTATGGGACACCTGTGACCTCCGACTGACCTCTCAATTCCACGAACTGCGTTCCATTGCTTTCTTTGCACAAGTGCCATTCTTTGTATTTGCGGGCAAGCAGTTTTTTTATACAAAATCTGTGTGTGTATCAAAAATACAACAAAAGATAAATGAAAAATTATATCACAAGGTGAAGTAATAAACATCAGCATAACAGAAGGGCGAGAAGAATTTGTAATTGATGATGCAGAAATATACATATCACATTAAAAACATGCCATATAATATATGCATACATGATCGCTAGGAAATGCATGAGGCAACAAGAAAAAAATGTTCATTGGAGCACCAAACAAGTGGTATTCTTTGTCTTGGCGGGTAAGCTGGGTAAAAAACAGCTTATGGATAACCGGTGGACCATTAGAGTTACAGAATGGATACCACGAGAAGGGAAGCGCAGTCGAGGACGGCAGAAAAATAGGTGGGATGATGAAGTTAGGAAATTTGCAGGCGCAATTTGGAATCAGCTTGCGCAAGACAGGGGTAATTGGAGATCACAGGGAGAGGCCTTCGTTCTGCAGTGGACATAAATACAGGATGATGATGATATATATATACAAGCGTAGCTGCTTCGGCAATCGCGTTGTCAGTGCGATGTTCTCGCTCTGTGACCGATCGCACGACGACTGGCCGCGGACGAAGGTCGGCAGATTAGTTTTGTCCGCGTCTCGAAAGCCTGTCGCACTGCGACGACTCGCTGTCGTCAGTCGCGTCGGCGGCCCGCGTTGACGACTTAGTGTGACAGAGTGCTTCTCAGCGACACAGTCTGTCGACTAGTCGGCCGATGGTCGGCGTCTTGTCATTATCTGGTCGGCGTCAGTGTCATGTTGGCCTAGTGTGAATGAGCCTTAACGAGCTTGGCACAACGCCAGAAACACTTGACGGGGACGCTTTCGGTGCCGAGTCACGCGAAATTTCGCGAAAGTAAATTATCTCCCGAAGTGATCGCCCGAGAATACCACCCCAGGAACGCTCCTTCTCAGACGACGACGATAAGTGAAGAGAACTCGTTTCCGAATTGATTCCTTGAATAAAGGTACGATTTCTTTTTCCGTTCATCTCGCGTTACATTCGCGGTTTTGTCTATTTTTTTTTTTATTTCGCGGGATGAAAAGTCAGCCCTCGCATTACAATCGTGGTCGCGTTATATTCGAGTAAGTACGGTATATGCGTCCTCCTTAATGTTCCTTGGATCAATCGCAACGTAATCTTATTTTTTCTTTGCAGCATTAATGTATTTCTTTCTGTTTATTTTTTCGTTCTTTATAGCGCACCACCCTTGTGGTTACCTATTGGCCTATCTCACGGTCATTATTCTGCCTTGGTTATAGAAAGACTGATCTTTCGGAACCGTTCGCCTGCCGGATTTGTTAAGATAATCCACCATCCCACACTGAATAAAATCTTGTTGGTGGAAAGCAAGACCGTGAGGTGAAGACAATTGAAGAGTTTCGTGACAGGTGCTATTAGCGAGTGAGTTATTTCGCCATGAGAGTATTCCATTAGGGCCAGCCCGCAGATCCCTAAGTGCCTGAAAAAAGAACCGTTGCTTGCGAAGGCCCTCACTCGTGCCCAAGTGGAAGTCCTCGTAGATCTGGTAATCCTTAGGGACAGCGCGAAAAGACGGGATAAGCTAAGACAACAGGTGCGCAATCCCAACTAGGCAATCTTGTCCTGTCCCTTCGCGCTGTCCCCGAGGAGTATCGTAGATATGTACATACAACCTGAGTTTTCAAGCCGTCTTCGAGGTTCGATAAGTCTGGGCGAGGCCTGCCAAAATGTTTAGTTGTGCAACTGTTCGCGCACCTTTGATGAGGGCACACAACCGAAACGATGGGAAAGGGAGAGAAAGAGAGAAGCTAACGTGGGACAGAGAACACACATGACGAAGCCCTGGCAGTGACAATGGGTTTCATTGGATCGAAGTGCGACGTAGGGGTGCTGTGCAGGAAGCCACAAGTTCGGCACACGCCCAAGCTTTACGCGAGTTTGTATTCCGGTAGCTAGGAAGGGAGAGCACCGCGGAAGTCACGAACGCAGCGCTTAGTAAAATGCCAAGAAAAAAGCCATGCATTCCTGCCAGAGCACGCTCTCTACACACCTCTTGCGCACCGTAAACATGGTGGACGGTGCGTTCTAACGCAAAAGTGTCGCTCGACGTGATCAGAGCCGTAAAAGCAGTGTGACTGTCCTACTGCTTACTTGCAGATTCGCTGGTGCCTGCTTGCCTCCGCCTTATATATGAATGTCCTTAAATTCCATAGTTTCCATATTCAATAGGGACGAATTCACACTCGGTGCACTCTCGCACCCATGGCTTCATTCGAGGAGATTAAATATGAGCACCGCATTTTTTGTTTGTGAAAAGATGGAAACGGGAAAATTATGGATATTTTATTGACATCACTTTTCTGTTTCTCACTTTTTGTGTAGTTTTTTACTAACACCGCCACTAACGTTAAGACTCGTGTCTGCAACTATTAGAGAGTACGAAACGGTCAAAGATAGCCAAACGTTTTTAACGGTTCATATACATGAACAGATATAAACGCTGCATGGAACATATAAGAACCGACAAGAGACCTGGCACATTGCGACAAATCCGAAGATCGAATCTACCAACATATAGCCGTGCCCTGGAGTGGCGTGACGGGCTCTTAAGCAGCTGCATGCACCTTTTGCTGAAATTCACTAGTTAGCCTTGCGCATATGAGATTTATTTACCTACACTCACTCACTTGGGTAATGAAGCTGCACACAACTGTTAATAAAGGATAGTAAGGAAACGAGCAAAACTCATTCCGCTCGCATATTCCTGACAATATTTGCACTTTACCCTGAAGGGATCAGTTTTGTAAAATTCAATAAAAACTACTTGCACTGGAAGCAGGAAAAAAAAATCACGCAGAAACTCCTCTGGTAGTTCTCCAAGTATGCGCAATTGTCCCATGTTGAAATGCATGAACGTTTCGAAAAGCGACAACTTCTCAAAGAGCGTGGTGCATAGCAGAAAGTGCATTTGGGAAAGCGCTAAAAGGAGAAGTCGAGTGGAAAGCGAGTGCACCTAGTGCATGACAGACTTTATGTGGACGGCAAGGCGTATTACTGGGATGATGACACACGTAGGCCCTGTCGGGAGCCTCGTCGTCATGACAAAAATAGCAACTCAGGCGGCAGAGAAAAGTCCTACGAGAAGGGAAACAGCTCTGACAGCAGTGAACAGTGTCCCTGACAGACTAGTAGTTTTAAACGTCAATGCACGGAGCATATGCAGCAAATCTTCACTTTTGGAAGCTCACCTCTTGGAATATGAAACGGATGTCGTAATTGTGACTGAAACCTGGTAATATAAATCAATTGAGAGTGCTGATTTCCTTCCTCCGAACTATAGGGCTTGTCGCAAAGACCGAGGATCCAGAGGAGGAGGTGTTGTTATTGTTCATAAAACTTCAATGGTATTGGTTGAAATTTCATCCCCTCCAGAACTGGAGTGCATTATGGGTACCACAGAGATCGGTGGTTTGTATTTTGTAATTGTTGTAGTATATCGCCCGCCTGGCACCACCGAAGAACACATGCTATTTATTGCTGAATGATTTCTTACTTGAAAAGTTTGGCAACAGCAACTGTAAGATTATAATGGCCGGAGATTTTAATTTACCACATATTGACTGGGTATATTATCGGGAAGGTCAAAATGATGAGGCCATGTCTCGTGTTCTTCTGAATCTGACTTTACCTCTTGACTTAACACAAATAGTAACTATGCCCACACGAACCTACGAATTAGGTGAATCACTACTTGGTTTGGTGTTCTTGAGCAGATCTGTCACACAATCCAAGTACTCGTGTGAAGTCTTAGAAGTGATTTCTGACCACAAAATGGTGATCACGTATGTCTCTACCACATATAACTGAACAGAAAAGAATAAAACTGTGTTAATCTCTGATTTGTCTAAAGCAGATGATGGTTTAGTATTGGACCACTTAGAGGAAGGTTATGATGATTTCAGCCATTTTACTTCGCTAAATACTACATCAGTAAATGATGCTTGAGAGAAGTTTAAAAGTGTGGTATTGGAATCGATATAACTATATGTTCCCAAGCGCCCCAAGGAAGTTAACAGAAAAAAAAAACATGAATTACACGGAAAATAATTAATAAAAAACGTCTCCTGAAAAGAATAAGGCCTAAAACATTCTTCTCTACAAGAACACGTCATTGTATTCATTCCGTTTCACAGGAACCTAAAATGTAAATTATTAAAGCGAAACATTGTTACATGAATGAAACACTTACCAATTTCATTAAAACCTCTCCGGGAAAATTTTGGAGGTACATTTCAAGGCCCAAATCCGGCATTCTATTTCTGACAAGTGAAAATAAGTCTATCACTAATAGCTCTGAAATGGCTTGTCTCTTCAATGATTATTTTCAATCAGTTTTCACATGGGATGATGGTTCTACACCTCAAACACTGCATTCCATTAAGCACTGTATATCTGAACCAACTATTCGACAAGACGGCATTTTGAACCTGCTCCTTAAACTAGACGAGAAAAAAATGTCCTGGCCCTGATAAAATTTCCAACGCTTTTTTAAAGAGATACGCTGAGTGGTGCTCATTTTTTCTTTCGGATATTTATACTAAATCTCTAGAATCTGGCGACATTCCGAGAGACTGCAGGTGGGCTAAGGTAGTACCAATTCACAAACAGGGTTCCAAACATGATGTCACTAATTACCGACCAATCTCTTTGATAAGTACATGTTGCAAAACGCTAGAGCACATCTTAACTACCCACCTAACAAAATTTGTGGAAGAAAACGACATTTTGGGTAAAAAACAGCATGGCTTTCGCCGAGGATACTCCACAGTCACTATTTTCACTGAAGTTACACATGAAATCGGTCAATGCATTGATGGAAGGGGTCAAATACATTATTATCGATTTCCGCAAAGCATTCGACAGAATATCTCACAGAAAGCTGCTTATGAAGCTGTCTCGTTTCTTAGGTAATACTCAGCTATTAAAATGGATTGAGGCATATTTGTCAGAATGGGAACAATTTGTTTCATTAAATTTTGCTTGCAGTACCAATAAATCCGTTTGATAGGGTGTGCCACAAGGATCTGTTATAGGCCCTTTACATTTTTCCATTTATATTAGCGATACGGGAGCAGGTTTTTCACCACAAATAGTCATCAAACAATATGCCGATGACACCATTGCATATGCTAAAATATGCACTCCTAATGATCAACAGGAAGCTTAGTACCCATTTACAAAAAGTCACTCTCTGGTGTGACGAGTGGCAAATGGAGCTGAATACAATAAAAACTGTGTGTATGCGTATGACGCGTAAAAAGGATCCTTTAATTTTCCCCTAGCAGCATCAACGGAGCCGAATTAGCTGAGGTTAAGGAATTTAAATATCTAGGGATTCATCTCACACATGATTTGAACTGGTCGGTACATGTCGACAACATCTGTAATAAGGCCATGTGTAAAGTTTGGTCAATGCGACGAAAACTTCACGACGCCACCCCAGAGGTAAAAACAATGGCTTACAAAATGACTGTACTTCCTGTACTGACTTATGCAAGTCATGTTTGGGAGCCGTACACTCAACAAAACACACTAAAATGTGAGCTGCGTGCAAAACAAGGCATTGAGGTCTATTTTTAACACATACGCTAGAACCCACTCCGTCACCGAACTTGAAAATAGAGCTGGCCTCATGACTGTCAAACAGAAAATGCAGCTTAACACGCTGACATTCTGTTTTCACGTATTAAGCGGAGACTATAAAGTAGACTTAGAAAAACACATCACGTTAGAGAGATCTGCTAACCCCAGTAACAAAGCATTCAAAAAACATATTAAACCACTTAATTATAGAACAGAATCATTCAAAAATTCGTTCTTGGTTCGAAGCATAGACGATTGGAATAACTTGCCACGTGATATAGTAGAATGTACTGATTACAAAAAATTTTGTAAAGGCTGTTACCAATTAGTTGTTAACGGTTGAGAATACGTTTTATTGTTAGCTGTTTGTCGGTGGAAGTTGTTTGGCGCATTACTTTTTCGTTAGGCCCATATATGCTATAGCTTGTTAATTGTAACTCATGTTGTTATGGCTTCATATTTGTTTATATGCTCTGCCTTCCTATCTTAATTGCTTTCTATTGAATTGTTTAATCACGTACTATGTCTAGTTTGTAGATAACAGAAATGTAACCGCAACTCCTGTCTTGGCTTGTGCTGACAGTATGAATAAAAAAAAAAAAGTACGCGTAAGCATCGTGCCACTTTCTTATCTCCACGTAGCCCGTTGTCATTATCAATGTTATGAGACTTCATCCGAGCAGTACAAATGACAGCGCTGCGGCGACACGAAATGCTGCCGACGGCGGCGCAAGCTCAATTGTTGACTACAAGTATGGCTTTTTGGGCTAGTTGGTTAGATACACCAGAGGTGGTCATAGCGCTAGAAGGCACGGACAAGAACGAGAGAACAGGACGAGCGCTAACTTTCAACTGAGTGTTTATTTCGATAAAGAACCGTATTTGTAGGCCCCGCCTACCCCTTTTCTGTCGTGCGTAAAGAATGTTGCGTATCGCCTTCCGTTATCGTGCGGGAAAGTTTACATTGGGCAGTCTGGGAGGTGCCTGAATGATAGGTTAAGAGAACACAAACAAAAATTGAACCGATACCGAGATGGTCATGTTTCTGTGCATTGCAGTGATTGTAGGTGCAAACCCTTGTTCAATGAGTGTTCCATTTTGTATAGAAATGTAGATAAAGTTACGCGAGAGGTTGTTGAAGCCACTCTGACAGCGAGGGCCGGTGATAGCTGCATCAGCTCCCCTTCAGTTGCGCTGACTACAAATGAATTTGCGTTCCTGGATGCGGCTGGTTTTCATGTGCGATGATTGGGCCGTTTCTGTACGCGGGGCCTACAAATACGCTTGTTTCTCGAAATAAACACTCAGTTGAAAGTTAGCGCTCGTCCTGTTCTCTCGTTCTTGTCCGTGTCTTCTAGCGCTATATGACCACCTCTGATCAATTGTTGACGCAAGCAAACTATTGCAGGCGGCGGCGCCAGGTGCGCCGATGACGTTCCGATCATTAGAAACCGTTATCGCTCTTCAGCACATTATCCGTCCGCGTCCGAACCATTATGAACCATGATCAACCGTACACTCCGGCGGCGGCTGCGTATGACGCGGTCGCGCGGGCCCTATCTTGAAAGCGATCTGCGATGGAAACAGGGTGCGGTGAGTGCTGATAGCGTCGGGCGCGCTCTGTTCTCGTCTCTTAGTTGGCACTGAAGCGACACGCGTGGACCCTATCTTGAAAGCGATCGTCTTACGTCACGGACGGACGGACGAATACCGTTTCCTCGCTGGGTAGCCATAGAAATGCTTACGCACTTATAGTTTTTTTTTTAGAAGCAAGGTTTCTCCACCTTTTAGGTTCATAAAGGTTTTCTGTAATAAAGATAGAAAGTTAGAGTTTTCCATTTGATTCCTCACAATAAATTTACATTGTTATGGTGCATGCTTTGAATGCTTTTTTCAAGAGCAAAATATTTTTTTTTTTTTTAGATTCAACCTCTTTCAGTTTCAAGTGTAGGGAAGAAGTGTGTAGAAGTGTAGAGCAAGTGTGGGTTGAGGGGCGCCCCGCCTCGACAGTAGAGCTGGCGTTGGGACACATTTGAACACAGAGTACCGGAGAACGTCTCCACATTCGACTGGCAACTCACGTTGAAAGTTCGGGTTCTGCTCCTTTTCATGTTCTTTGATCTTCTTGAGGTAGCCGTCGATGAAGTCGCGGTTGAAATGCTCGTCGATTGTGGCCTTGTGATCTTCGACTTGTCCTCTGAAATAAAATGCCTAAATTTGCGCATCGCTATGACACATGGACGAGTCCCATGAGTTATACCTGCAGAATTTGCATTGAGCGCAAGTTTACGAAGAGTAGAAAATAAAAATTCGAAAGGAATTAAAATAGAAATTTCTATACGCCAAACCACACTGCATAGACAACTAAAGTCTGCAGTCTAAAGCGCTTTGAAGGGCTAATACAGACGTAAAGCCAATTAATGACACTGTGCCATGGCGCACCCTAAATACTCAGCAACAGAAAAGCAAGAAAACGTCTTTCTGATGCTATCATCGGATGTTAAGCAACTATACAACTTGAAATGGACTTTCGTACGTCACGCATTATCCGCCAAGGAAATATAATGATCATGAAGGAACGTTTCATATTATTCTACATTCTTTTCTTTCTTTTTTGTTATAGGTGGCTGTTGTGTTTTCTTCTTCATCCTTTTTGTCTATCTCTACTTGATGCAGCCTCGAAATAGTTCTTTCTACTTGCGACATTAAGCGGTGACAGGTTGGGAATCGATGTCAGAGCACATTTTACTACTAGTGGAAAAAAAAAACATCGAGGAATTAATTACGAGCTGAAGCAGGAAGAAATATAACGAGGACTTTCTTCTCATTTGCCATCTTTCATAAGCGCTATTTCAAATTTTATGACGATCAACCAACTACAGACTCTACTGAAACGGAGGCCAAGAAAATTCAAGAGCGAAAGGAACTTCTCGTCGCAATTTCAGCCGGACACGTGGAACCGTAATTACTGCAGTCTCCGTTCGCATTTCTAGGTAGAAAGCGTAACAACACCACCGACACTTTCTTTAAATATCGAACATAATCACAGAGCACACGAAAGCGCTTGTATAGGGAGAAACAGAGCACACTTATTTCCGTTTTCTGTTTGAAGTTAGACGCACTGTGTAAGTGAATGGAGCAGACAAAGAGAAATGCGGTTGGAAAGAAATATTGGTGCTTATGCTTGTTACGAGATAAGAAAGCGTGAACTATATATAGCAAAAGATACGGATCAACAGGATAACAGAGAAAGTGGGGCCGTCGTTGGGTGCCACCTGTTGAAACGATCCGCCAGGGAAAAGGAAAGGGAGCGTAAAGAAAGGGAGCAACTCACGCGTCGGTGCTCGTTGAGGCTATATAAGTTCCCTTGCGTCCGCTAACTTTTCTTTCGGGGCTGATTTCCGTACACGTGCACGGAGATGGCGTCTAAAGAGCGCAGTTATATTATTTGAGACTACCGCATCGGAATTCTGATTAAAGAATAAACAGTGTGAAAAAGAATATTTGGTGCTGTGTTTGTGGAACATGGCTATTAAAAGACAGGGGTTAACAGAAAGGTGATCGTCTTGCCTCTCTTTCCTTTGTATGTCCAGTCTGTTTCTGCCTGTCATCTAATAACGTGAAAAAGACAACGGACGAAGGGCTAATCATATACTTTCTCTACATCATCTGACTGTTGCTTTCATTTTTTACGCTTTAACTGAGACTTAATTATTGAATTCAATTACTTTAAATTGAGTTCATTTTCCTCAAGTTCCTCAGATGATTAATCGGTAAAAATCCGAGTCAGCAGTTTGACGAGACCCGTAATTCCCGACCATCTCAGAATTCTCAATGCTGGAAACAATGAAATGACAATATGTAGAGGTACATGGAGCAGAAGAAAAGGGGAGGGTCAATTCAACCAAGTGTCATTCCTAAAGAATATAAGGTCAACGTATATGGTAGTTCAGATGATACTATGAATAAACGTTGGTTGTACCTCTGTATTAAAGCGAAGCTGTTTATGGCTAGGGTTCCGTGCATTTTTGTTCTGCGTGTGCAAAACCTCAGGTCCCGAATTTGATGCAAAATCCTGTGATTTTATGCAAAAGCTAATACGTATCACCACTTGGATAAGCATTTTGAGTAGATTAGTTATCAATAGGCACTATGTTCAAGATCAGTAGACTACCAGGTCGATAATAACAGTTTCTCAAAGATTTGCCACTGTGTTACCCGCGCCGGCGATGTCTACGTCCGCACCGCCCTCTCTTTGTCGGCGTTCCACGCGCTTGCGTATCTAGTTTCCTCCGGCTACTCGGGGCGGTGGTCTCGCCGTCCACGCGAATATATACTACTACAGAAGAGATGTGAAATTCGAAATGAAGGATGGCAACTTTGAATGTCCATTCTGTTTCTGCCTGTCATCTAATAACGTGAAAAAGACAACGGACGAAGGGCTAAACATCAGGCTTGAACGAGTCACGACAAGCCTGACTGGAAGATACCTAGCGAGTTCCCTAAACATCGGTTGCGACTCGCAAGATGGAGATAAAGTTGAAATACCCCCCGAAGCACGAACACATATGCACATTCCCCCTTTACCCAGGAACATGCACCCAGTGCATAATCAAGAGCGTAGACAAGAACGGACCAAAGCCATCTACAAACGCTTTGAAAATACCAGTGACGCGATATACGTCGACGCTGCTGACTACTGGGACCGCACAGCCATGGCAGCAACGGATGTTAATCAACAAGGCCACCTCATAACCTCAGGCACGGTTCACACAAGTACACCTGAGATAGGAGCTGCCATTGCCATGGCGTTAGCGTCAACCCAAGCAAGACATATATTAAGCGACTCCAAGACGGCAGTCAGAAACTTCGCGAGAGGACGCATCTCGACTTCAGCACTGAAGATTATGAAGGGATTTAAGGGAGAAAGGCTCAGAAGAGTACAAATAATATGGGCACCAGCTCACACAGCCCTACCCGGCAATGAGGACGCTCACAACCTAGCTCAAGAATTAACCGGCAGAGCTAGCGTAAGAAACCCGCCAGAGCAGCCCGCGCCCAGAAGAACCGACAGAGACCGCATGGTGACTTACAGAGAGATCCTAGATCACTATCTATTGGGGAGGCTAGAATATCCAGAGGCACACAGAACATTAGACACAAGACAATCAGTTGCATGGAGACTACTACAGACAGGGATGTACCTCAACCGGGTACTTTATAGCCACTACTACCTACACTACTACTACTACTACACAGCGACAGATGTAAAAACTGCCCAGCAAGGGCGGACCTCAAATACATACCGTGGGCCTACCCTACAATCATTACCACAGACAAAGCAAAAAAAAAAAAAAAAATGATATCTACAACAGAGCAGTGGGAGACGGTGCTGCTTAGCTCGGACGCCGAGACTCAGTCCCAGGCGACAGTCCGGATGCCCGAGGCGTCCGCCAAGGAGCAGGGGCTCCTGGCCTATGGCTGAGAGGGGAGGGAGAGGTACTTCCAACCTTCCCCACCCCAGATCCCATCCTTGACAATCAATAAAAGTTACTCTCTCTCTCTCTCCACACAACGCATGCGGGACGCCATGCAAGACGACCAACGGGGTGAGGCGCGCAACACGGCAAAAAGACGCAAGCACCATGCTGCTAAATTGGGCAACTCTAATGGAGCATAAGCTAAATTCAAAAGGGACTTTCTGGATAGACAATTGGGGTGTACTTGCAGGGTGTGTGATCGACTATGGTTCGACAACGACTTGACGAAGATCGGCAATGTGCGGGATTCTGCAAAGCGGACCCGTGCACTGCGAGTGTTGTCGGACTCCTTTCCGGACGCCGGGGATGTCGGAAATTTACACGCACATGTGTTCGTACCTTTGCTCAAAATTCTGTGTAACCTTAGTGTGGTGTGCTAAACAGCTTCGCTGGTCATCAATCTTCACAGAGTGCAATGGCTCATGATTTTCTGTCTGTTTTTCATATTCGGTATTCACTCATTTCACATCTTATTCGTATCGTATTTTACGCAATTTAACGCCGACCTTGATTTCATTAGCGCTGACCTTTGGTTGGCGCTTTCTTTTCTTTTTTTGATAGAGAGACCAGGTGAGCCAATCCCGGAGATAGTGAAGTTTATAGTGCAATGTGGTTCATCTTTTACAATTTTGGTACTAATTACGCCCCTGCCATTATTTTAACTACTCTGTGACTAATTCACGCTTTCTGTCTCGATGAGACCTACATTTTGATACGTTTTGCGACTCAGAAACATGCCCTATAAGAGCGTCCTAGCGCGCTAGGTGTCACGCAATTAAAGCCCCTATATTTATTAAAGTAGCGCCATTCTTAGATCTTGCCGCCACCGCGCTCACCCCGGCGCTCCCTCCTCGTCCTCTCTTAGCCGCCTCCTGTCGCCCCAGCCTCCTCCGCTCCCCCATTGGGCAATCCGTGTCACGTGGAAGTTCGCGTCGCGCTTTTGTATATTTTTTTCTTTCCAGCGCGCTCCGACTGCCATTCTCGGGCCTGTGCGACGAAAGTGCTGTACGCACAAACGGATCAAACGTATTAGGGACAAGAACTTCGTTGTGATGGCATGCTGCTGCGCCTTAAGTTGCCGCAACCGACAAGGCGAGGGCAAAAGGCTTTTTTTGTTTACCATCCGGCGTGCGCAAACGCTTGCTGCACACTTGATATTTGCGCCGTCTCGCATCGTCGCGTTGCTACTTCCAAAACGGCATTATTAAGACCAGTTACTGACTGACGAAGCAAAATCGCGCCTCAAAAACGTCTCCGCAGGGCGCGATCGAAGTGTTCCTCGGATTTCCTCTGGTAGCGCGTTAGCTGTCGTCTGCCACGGCAGGCCCGACGCAGGCGGCGCCACTGTCGATATCGCGCCTCAATCGCGCTGGTCGCGCCGAGCGCGATAGTGGAACGGAGGAGGAGGGAAGTGGATGGCGCTACTTTTTATATATAGGGGCTTTACACGCAATGTGAGATGCGCGCCGCGAAGCGTCGATACGTGCAAACTTGGCATTGCAGTTGCTTCGTAATCCACCAGGTGTTACGAAATGTAGCAGTTGCGTCGTATCGTACCACCTGTCAAGGAATGTGACATGTGCGGCGCGTATTCTCGATACCTGTGTTTACTCTACCGCACACGTTATTGCGCCTCCTCGCAAGGTACGAACCGCTGCTGAACATGTAGAGCTAGGCGCGCGGCTGCAACTAGGCACCGTCAGGCTCAGCAGACCGTTGTCGCAGCTCGCCGGCGCAGCTCGCCGTCGACGCCGGGCGGACAGTTCAATTCTGTTCGCGAGACGACGAGTGTGCTTCAGTAAATCTGTGCAAATTAAAACACTACTTTCAGTATACTCATTACTTGCAGTTACCGTCTTCAATTAGTTTACGGCGGTCTCCTATGGAGTCGCTCCTCCAGCTTACGCTGTGACTGTGTTGCGTGTGCCGCGCAGGCCTGTGACATTTGTTTCTCCTAAGATGAATCAGAATCTCAATGATAATTCAATCTCCATGATAAACCAGTATCCATGAAAATGTCTCCATGATAAATGAGTAAAAAAATTAAATTATGGGGTTTTACGTGCCAAAACCAGTTCTGATTATGAGGCACGCCGTAGTGGGGGACTCCGGAAATTTCGACCACCTGGGGTTCTTTAACGTGCACCTAAATCTAAGTACACGGGTGTTTTCGCATTTCGCCCCCACCGAAATGCGGCCGCCGTGGCCGGGATTCGATCCCGGGACCTCGTGCTCAGCAGCCCAACACCATAGCCACTGAGCAGATAAATGAGTCTGAGGCGACACTAACCAAACACGAATAATTCGCGGAAACGGAATGGTGGCGCTGTTTGATTGAGAGAGCACTCAACTGTTTCTTTCTTGCAAATTCCACGTTAAAGGTTGTCGGTAGATAAAATGTAACATTAAATGTAACCGGAAAAAAGTAACATTGGGGTTAGCGACTTCATCAAAGGAGGAAACAGAATTTGAAAGAGAATGAAACCAAGTACTGTGTGTATTCGATGAATTCCAAGAGCTTGGACTTGATGACGGTGCGCCGCGTTGAAGGCAGCCAGGTGAGAACGTTGCGCACAAATGGCGGCAAAAATTCGACCAGGGTGCCAGCGCGAATCGCCTTGAACAGCTCGCTGAGCAGCTCGTCCAGGTACCGGCGGCGTGGGTGTTCAAACGGGTACCGGCTACCGTACACCAGCGCTGCGATGTTGTTCGAGGTGCTCGGGAAGATGTACTCCTGGATTGCGAGGGGCGCTCCCTTGGCTTCGGCGATCTTCTCCACCAGGCACTGACACTCTTCCTGCAGTGCACGTCGGTAGTCGAAAAAAAAACAAAAAACAAAACAAAACAAAAATTTTACGCCAGAAACCATCCTGGATGATTATCTATATCAATGCGAAGCATTTCTTCCCTCCTCGTGGCGCAAAGCCCGAACGAACTCACGTCCTTCCGGGGAAACGCTCGCTCGAACACCGCCACGCGTGCGTGGGCCGCGACATCGTGGGCCGCGACATGGGCCGCGGAACCATAGGCACCGCGCCAAATTCGTCATCGACCAGGTGCTTTTAAAACCACGCGTCTACGTCTGGCAAGTGGCGATCCTCCATTTCAAGCAGCTTCGTACCGGCGGCCTGTGCAGCGGCCGTTCGCTAGGCGTGCCGCTGTTCTTCAGCCGCACGTCGCTTCTCTTCTGGCTCGCGCTCCACCACCGTGCGTATCTCGTCGGTCCTTCGTTTCGCTTCCTCCCTCGCCGCTTCGGTAAGCATCGTATACCTATGTAGTGTCTGCTGAGCCTTTGCACTCTTACGCTCTTTTCCCGCTTAAAACTTTCGAGGGTCCATTGTTGCAACCGCAATAGAGACCTACGCGCAATATAGCGCCGCTAGCACAACTGAGTGACGCTTTTTTGGGGCGGGAGCACACGTATCGGCGAGTGGAGCAAGGACAGGGGGCGCCAGCCAAATCGCGGCGTGCAAGCTGGCGCGAGCGAGACCCCGCGCATGCGTGTGGACCAAGGAGGGGGTGAGCCAATAGCAGTCAGTGAGTGGGCGCATGGGGGTGCGCGCGCATCGGCGGCAAACTCCGCGACCTTGAACGGCCTAGCGTTTAACCTAGGCTCCGAGTAGGCAAAGATACGCTTCGCATTGAAAACAGTCAAGTGTTGTAGCGCACAGATTGGATTTATGGACAGGACAGACAGGAGGCAAGGCAACGCATGACTGAGCATGGCTTACTGTGTTGCGCTAGTCAGCCACAAGGCTTGCGCTAAGCAGCCCCATTGCAGGGCTGGTCACCCATATGTCATCTTTACCTATAGTCGTCTATAGAAAGTCAACCACATGGCCTGTGTCGTCTAGCGTTAGTCAGTCCGCCGGGCTTGTTCTGTCTTGTGCTAGTGGCCTAGGGCTGGTCAGCCATGTGCCAAATTGCGCTAGCGGTCCAGTGCTATTCGGCCACATAGGAGGCGCTAGTCAACCATAGGTCGTTTCCACTAGTCGTCTTGCCCTAGACAACCACGTGGCTATTGCTATAATAAAGCGTTGGTTTGGGCTAATTGGTTCATTATTTAAGTACAGACAGTGCAACGCGAAGGGGGCACGTAAACTGCACGGGCGCAGACTCGGAATTATATTTTAGAAAGACAAAACAGGCCCGATATCAATATTCATTTAGCAGACAGCTGCCACCCAAGTTTCGGTAAAGGTGGAGGGAAAACGAAATTACAACAATAAATATTTCATATCTAAAATCCTGTTAGCAGTACTCATTGTCACGCCAAGTAAAAGTGGCGCACAACACGCAACTCATGCAAATGGCCATGCTCGATCACTAGCTACTATATGCATCAGGGAAGCGTGTAAGTCCACAGTTTCCTTTGCCATGACAATGTAGTTAACACTGAAGACTGCAAGTATATTACTACGCGAATAGCCCAAGTGAAGATGCGGAGCGCTTGCCTTGACGTGTTCCTCCATGGAGGTCTTGCCGAACCCCAGATCCCGCAAGACGTGTAAGCAAAACCTTCTGTTGTCCACCCAAGTATCGCCATTGAGCGTCGCCACACCTAGTCAAGCAGATGATGACACACAATTCAACATTTTTGTTCTATTCTGTAACACTGCTGGCGTTACGACTGGAATTCCTGCAGACCAGCCTGTTTTACTGACGTCGTTTAACATACAATACCAACACAGTTGTCCTAAGCTTGGCTCTTCCTATTACAAGTCGAGTTCTTCTCGTGACTATACCGCAAACTCTGTCATGTGTTTGTTGCACCATAGAGCATCGTATGATGATGCTTTTTCAACCGGGGTTAAATATTGGCATATACTGTAAAATCTACACAACGAGATACTTAGGCAAAAAAGTTAGGCCGAACACATCCCTGATGTCTGTCCATGTAAGCAGAGGTTTCTTAGTTTTGGAGAACTGTGCATAGAAACGGTGGCCGGCCCTTCTTGCGCCACCAGAGAGCGCTGTGTGATCCAGAGACCACTCAGCACATCCTAATGGGATGCGACGGGATCCACCCAGCGAGAACCGTAGGTAACGTGCAACTCCCAGAAGCGCTTGGGTTTAAAGTGGAAGGAAACATAAACAGATCAGCCGTAGAGATCAGCAAGAGACGATTAGAGTACTGGTGAAAAAAAAGCAGGGAAAAGATGGATACGACCTGATCTCTTAAAATCATAGGCAGCGGTACAAGCTAAATTTTTGAAAAATAAAGATAATGAGAGGTATACAAAAATGCTAGATAAAGAACATGTGTAGTATACCTGATTAAATCAAGCAGGCTAGGTGACTATTTGTCGCCACCCTGTTTCAAAGGGGATGCCAATAAATCATCATCATCATCATCAAGACCAAATGCAGCCATAATGAGTAGCAAAGGCTCTCGCTTTAATTGTATGCCACAATACATCAGCTCGGTGGCCCAACGGTGGCTCAAAAAGCGCTGGCAACCATGCTCTTCGAGTATCGAGTTTCAATCACCGTGCACTGTACAGTGCACACAGCAAGTCTGTTTATTTACATAGTATACGACATCTCAATGTATGGGGTCATTTCTTTTGTTCTTGTTCTGCAGCTGTCTGGATCTTCTGTAGGTGTATCATTTACAACTGAGAGAAAGGGTCTTCTGCAGTCTTTTTTATATACGCCTTATATACGCAGTCTTTTTATATACGTCAACAGCGTCTTTCTGACTGTATAGCAGTATAGCATTCATCATCATCATCATCATCATCATCATCATCATCATCATCATCATCATCATCATCATCATCATCATCATCAGCCTATATTTATGTCCACTGCAGGACGAAGGCCTCTGCTTGCGATCTTCAATTACCCCTGTATTACGCTAGCTGATTCCGACTTGCGCCTGCAAATTTCATACATTCGTCACCCCACCTAGTTTTTTTTTTGCCTTCCTCGACTGCGTTTTCTTTCTCTTGGTATCCATTCTGTAACTCTAAAGGTCCTCCGGTCATCAATCAAACGCATTACATGCCCTGGCCAGCAACATTTTTTTTCTCTTAAAGGGGCCCTGAACCACCTTTTATCGAAGTGGAGGAGTACATTTGAAGTGAAAAAGGCTATTTCAGAATCATTTTGCCGCCAAAAGTACTTCAATGCGTTCAGCCTCCGCTGTGCTCCCCTTCCTCCTTCGATACCTTGCACTGCGAAGGCTACGGCGGAGTGGGGCGGGGCCACAACGCTCCACCTCGGAAACGTCACCGTGGCGCGCAGTTCAAATTTAATTTTGGACTTCCGATTTTGGTGCCTACGAAGCGCTAAACCGTAGGCTAAACGCGGTTGTCCTGAGCGAGCCGCAGTGCGCTTAGCCACTGCACATGTGGTCGCACCCTGCGGCGGTCGTGGTGTAGCCGACCGCAGCGACCAATAGCAGCCCGTGTATTGGAGTGTGCTTTATTACGAAATAAAGCACGCGAGTATCATGGGCTCTTTTGAAACGAGAGCGTTTGAGAGAAAGGTGACTTCGCGTTCCGCTTGTGAGCTCCACGGACCGCGTACGATAGCAGAACTTGGCTGAGATGTTCACAACAGCCTATGCAACCCGCGGACTATGTTATTCCACCAAGCCCGAGGGGTGGTTCAGGGCCCCTTTAATGTCAATTATAATGTCGGCTATCACCGTTTACTCTCAGATGCACACCGCTCTCTTCCTGTTTCTTAATGTTAGGCTTAACATTTTTCGTTCCATCGCTCTTTGTGCGGTTCTTAACTTGTTCTCGAACTTCTTTCTTAACCTCCAAGTTTCTGCTCCACATGTTAGCACCGGTAGAATGCATTGATTGTACACTGTCTTGCTTCCCGGTCTATACACGGGTAAACAAAATGGCACTCGTAATTCAAGGCTATATGTTTATCGGCAAGGCTGCTATGATAACGAAACCTTACAAATCATGGTTCTCGTTTACATACTTTCACTATATTGTCAGCAATACAATGGTAAAAATTGGAACGTTATATGAAAATATATTGCATTGCGTTTTAACTTATCGATTTCGCATTTTTTTGCGACGCCCCTGTCGTCGAGATTACACAAGTCGCACGTACATGAGTTAGGGAAACTCATTCAATGGGCAAATGCCCTTAGCTGTGAATGTCATTCACTATGCCCAGTGTAGAAGCAACAAAAATAGAATTGACACGTAATCTCATTCGCTGCGAATGACATTACATGCGTCGCGTGACAGGGGTATTATTCCATCTTCTCCAGTAGCTTTTCCCCTGATGATGTCTTGCAAGGCCCTTCTGATTTCATCGCTAGTTATAGATGGAGCCTCTGTATCCTGGTCAGCACTACTTGAATTAATATAGCTTGGGTGCGCTGGGAGCTTTACAGGTCAGATGAGAGTTCTTCCGCTGCTTTTACTATGTCATCGAAATTGCTGATGATATTACCCTGCTTATATTTCAGTGCATACATCTTGCCTTGTCCTATGCCATGTTTTCTTCTCACTTATTCATGCTGCGTCCATATTTTATGGCCTCCTCAATCTTTCCGACTTTATAATTTTGAATATCCCTTACTTTCTTCTTGTTCATCAGTTTTAACAGTTCAGCGAATTCTGAAGTAGTATAGTAGTGTAGTATAAAAGTGTAGTAGATCAGAAGACCTTTTCCCAGTTATTTACGGAATGCGCTTGCTCTTGCTAATGCTTAAAAGAGCTCGTATTGACAATTTTTCGCCCGTTTATATCGCTTGCTGGTAAAGGCATGTCTCACGGATCACGTGCGTGCTATGAGCACACCGCAAAACCTTTATTGAAATGTCACAGTCGACCGGAGCTGCTTCTACATTCATGAAAGTTAAAGGTGCGTAAAGGGTGCAGAATGTATGGTCCCAATGAAGTGCGATCTCTGGAAGTTGATAGCTGTATGAAACTGTTCGAAACTGACACTAAACTAAGGGCAACAGGGCAAGAAAAGTTCAGTTTGAAATGAGAATACTAAGGCAAGGTGGCGCCTCTCTTACCTCCATATACTTCTCCCCTGAAAAGCCAGTTCTGGGGACGGTACAGGACCTCTTTCTTTCGTGAGAAACTTTTTTATTGACGGGAAGTCGTTCAGTATGACCATGTCTGCCGAACCGGTCCTTATTCTGCAAGAAGACAAGACGGTGCTATTGACAGCGATACAAATTTAGATTACTGGACTTGTGAATTATTAAGAAAGCACGAACGCGTTACATTCATCGACCAAGGACTCGTTATGCTGTGCATGTATAAACACAACTTTCCGTGCTTTACACGCAAGCGGACATGGCTCGCCAGTGAAATCAGCGATGCTATGTTTGAAGCCGCGCCAGGGAAAGTACGAAGGAGCGCGTTGAGCGCGCTAGAGCTACTGTATATGCTCCCTACGGGAGCAGAGTTACGCATAGGTGTGCCATCTTACCCGCCGACGCATCCGTGTTAAGCAGAAAAGCCACTCATTTTGAATGAAATACACGGCGCGGCTCAGCTGCGGAGTGTGCTTGCTCCTTCATTCCGCGAAGGCGGTGGCGCGGCGGGCGGCAATGCGGGCCCTGGAAACTCTATGGTGCTGGCCAAGCTGTGAAGTTGGCTTTCCCTAAAAAAAAATGCCTTTTGCGCATGTGACCAGGTTTCGCGAGTAGGGGTGCGAGCGGCGCGTTCAATCAGGTGCGCAACTCTGCTCCCCAAAGGGAGCATATACAGTAACTATAGAGCGCGCGGCAGAGCAACACCACCTAGAGGAAAGTCTAGGTGGCGTTCAGCTAAGCGCGGAAAGCAACCGGAGGCGAAGCGTCAGGAAGGAGGAGGACAGGCGGAGGCGTTCTAGATTGACCTTCTCTGGCAGTTGCTACGGGTTGTGTGTACGTTATGGAGGTATCGGGTTCCTCTCGTGATCGAGTGGCCGAGCGCGTAGCGCGAAGGACGGAGCAGCAGCGCAAACGGCGGCACGCCGACCGCGAGTAGACCGACCCCGAAGTCGTCGCCAAGCGCCGGGCACGAGATGAACAAATCCGGCAAAATGCCCGGGCTTCGCGCGCCCAGGAGACTCCCGAGGAAGCGCGGCAGCAGCAGCAAGCAAAGTCACCTTCACGCAGTCATCGCTTCAACGCAAACTAAGCAGCGAGAATGGATGCATGCACGTGCTGCATCCATTCCAGGCGCTTAGACGGCTCACATGAGCCGTCTATGCGCCTAGACTCTAAAGCCGTCTCTGAGCCGTCTATGCGCCTAGACTCTTCCCTCAACGCAGATCGCTTTCAAGATATGGGGCGCGCGGCCACGGAATACGCAGTTCATGCCGGAATACAACGCCCCCCCTCCCCCTCCTTCCCGGAGTCTAGCGTGCAACGGTGCCCGCGCGGGCGCGTATCTGGACAGCGATCTGCGACGCTGACGAAGTGCGCGCACGCGTGGGCATAATCTTCACAGCGATCTGCGATATGGGCAAAGTACGCCCAGTTCCGGTAGCTTTGTATGCGCTGCGCTTTCGAAGTTTAGTTCAGATTGAAGCGAGAGATAGCACGAATGTGAATTCGCTCACTGCTGCTGTAGCGCTTCGTGACTGCCGCGTTTTGACAGCGAGTTTCCGCGCTCATCGAGAGAGATGTGTTCATGTTTACCTGTGCGCGCGTGACCCCATGCTTGTTAATTCAGTTAATAAGCGAATGTTTGCAATCTTTTACGGCCGATAAAACTAATATCCTTACTTAATATAGCTGTCTACTATTTTGCTGTCTCAATCGATGCCTCGCTTTTCGGGCGAAACCGACTTTTTTTTTTTCCACTGTGATGTCGCTTTTCTTAAATATTTTCTACATTTCAATATTCACCACAGCTAAAATCCCCGAAGCTTGCCTTTGCATCATTGTCTGTTGGCTCTATATTATCATGATTAACAAAAATTAAGCCCCTCGGTTTCCCTTTTTCTCTCGTATATATAATGAATTATCCAAGACGATTTCAAAGCAATAAAAAAATGATTTTTGAATTCTTTTTTTCCACGAGCGGTTTTTGCCACATTCGCGAAAACAAAACGGCGTCTAGAAGCTGAACAATTTTTTTTTTTTTTTGCTGTGAACGCGACGGAAGCATTTGTCACTACAGCGAAATCCATCATTTTCTTAAAACTATTTTGGTTAACGCCGAGGAGGACTCAGGGGACGGGCGCGAATTGAAACATGTACGCTCGACACCCAATTCACCAACTACGAAGAAGAAAGAAAAAAAAGTTGCAGGATCCCTAAGCATATTCTTATGGGAAGAGAACCCGACGTGCTGACTAGCCGGGTGCGCGACGAGTTCGCGTCCTCGCCGGAACTCCAATAAAGTTTTTTCACTCAGTCACTCACGTCGAGGTCAATGTATGCTGCGTCTGACGTGGAATGACCCAGCAGTGATCAGACGGTTAAAAACGACCCCCGAAAAATGTTAAACATTGTACAGATTCCCAGATTTTAATAATATCGCATTATCGCCGACTGCATGGTATGTCAGTGCCATATAATGGCTAGAACCAACAAGATCGGCAACAGTACGTGCAAGCATCGTCTGCGACTTTAGGATCGCTTGTACAAAACTTATTTACATAGTCGAATAGGCAAAACAGAAAAGGGTTAAGTGTTTAGCAACGAGCGTCTGGATAAGCCTTGTTTCCGTGGCCCAGAGAACGTTTTTCTTCTCCGCACCCTCATTTTAACACTTGTTCAAGAACCCTACCTCTTGGCGGTAGCCAATCACACACAGGTCACAACCCACTATGCCGACAGCCAATCAAGAAGCACAAACACTCTCCCAGACGGGCTTTCGGTGGACAACACCGCAAAGTTCCAGCGGGCGCAAAGGCGGAGGGAAAGTCTGGTCGCGGGAATGGGTGAGGAGATCTTTTTCTCCGAACTAGTTTCCTCCGCTGCTTCTCGGTAAGGCTGGCACCCCTTCGCGTCGTCCCTGCCTCCCCCGGAGCGCCAACTCTCTCTTTCCTTTGTGGCGCTTCTTTGATGAGGGGAGCTCGTTTCGGGATCATTAGCAGCGCCCAGCATCGCGTGGTAACGGTCCTCCGACTACCTTCCTAGCGTGGTTCCCGCCTCCCACTGGGGCGCGTGACAAACAGCATGTTGTCTACAGCAGTCGCAACAGCTTCCGGCATCACGTCTGAATCGAGATAGTCGGTCCTCCGACTATCTTCCCAGCGTACGTGGTTCTTACATTCCAATCTGGCGCGTGACAAACCGCATGTTCTCTAGCGCAGTCATAACAGCCTTCTATTTATTATCTGTGAGATTCCGTCATTCACAGTTAGTAATCCACATAAGGTGTGGATAAATTACACTTTTTTTCTTTTTTTTTATCTTAGCTCCATGACGAATGAGCGTGTCCAGTGTATCATAAAAAGTGGAAAGCTCATCGCAGATGACACATCTTAGTCATGCAGGTATTCTGTTCCACACCATTTTTTTGTAAACACGACTGCACAGATAGCCCTGACGGGTCGGGTATCCTCCTGAAGTGATCAACGCATAGCGGGCGCTGCTCGAGCTGCAGTGAGCTTTGCGCGCATGCCCGCGAAATCGTCGATTCTGCCGCTTCTCGCCGTTAGAAGGCGCTGACATGACATGCTGTCTAAAATCCCTATATAAGAAAAGTACCGCCATCTACTCTTTCCTCCGCCGCCTCCTCTCCGAAAGCGCTTGCTTTTTTCTTTACTTTTTGCTTGCGAAAACCAAGTCGACGGTGGCGCACCTAGAAAGTCCACATTGAAGCTTTCAGGCCGGGCGCGCGCCGCCACCGCCGCCGGCGGCGACTGCGGCTGCGCAGAGGACTTTCAACATGGCTCTGAGGCGGAAAAAAAAATTATAAAGAAGGGAAAAACGCGCGCTATCATCGTCCAATCGGAGATACAGGAGAGACAGAAGCGGCGTTTATCAAAGGATGGCGGTACTTTTCTTATATAGGGACTTTAATGCTGTCTAAAGTCCCTATACCTTCGGAAAAGTACCGCCATCCTGTCAACAACGCCGCTTCTCTCTCTCCTGTATCTCCGATTGGACGATGATAGCGCACGCTTTCCCTTCTTTATATGTTGTCTTTTTTCTGCCTCAGAGCCATGTTGAAAGTCACTGTGCGCAGCCGCCGTCGCCGGCAGCGGCGGCGGCGCGCGCCCGGCCTGAAAACTTCAACGGGGGCTTTCGAGGGGCACCACCGTCGACTTGCTAGCGCAAGCAAGAAATAAAGAAAAAAGCAAGCGCTTTAGGAGAGGAGACGGCGGAGGAAAGCGTAGATGGCGGTACTTTTACTACATAGGGACGTTTGTGCTGTCATGCTGCCCTGGAGACCAGACGGATAGCCGACCGTCAGCATCGCCCCACTATACGAAACTGTCCGACGACGCAGCGTGCCAGGCAGCGTGGGAAAGTTACCTCCGAGCAAAGCACAAAATGCAGACCGTCACACAGCGCAAGGTCGCATAGGCCGAGAGCAGGACACCGCTGGCCCTTCGTAAGGAGGGTAAAAGTACAGGGGCTAAGTTTTGGGTATACGTTTCGTCCCTCGACAGCGGACCAACGGAGCCCATGCTACGAGACCCACTAACCGACAGGAAGGCTGACGACCTGGAAAGGCTGCTATCCGGCCATCTGGAGCAGCTCTACGGAACGCCACTCGCGCTACAGGCAGCCAGTTGCACCCCCACACCCAGCAGTGGCGCGGAAACTGCACCAGATCACCTGGATTGGAAGGTGTCACGGCTGGCTGTGGATAAGGCGATAGGTCGCATCAGCGCGCGCACCGCCCGCGGCCTTGATAACATTCCTGCAGACATTGTGAAAAGCCTAGGCGCGCGATCAAGAGCAGCTAGCGGAGATTTTCACTGGCATCCTCAAAGGTGACACTGTCCCAGAAGAATGGCTTCGTGGCAGGGTGACACTGAACCCGAAGAGAGGGGCTGACGTGGGCCTGCTCCGCGACTACCGATCTGTCACGCTCACGTCTGTGATATACGCGTACAGAGTTTTCGCCCAGGTTTTGAAAACGTGGATGAGGGTTTGGGCTGAAGCCAATAGCCATTTCACAGAGCTTCAGAACGGATTCCGCAAGGACCGACGGCTTGAAGATCATGTGTTTGCTCTCACACATGGTGTGTAGAAATTGCCCGCAAGGAAGCGCGTACTCTTGTCTGTTGCTTTTTGGATGTTTCTAAAGCATACGACAGCGTTCCACATGCGGAGCTGCTCCAGTGCCTGAGCGATATGGAGATGCCGCTAACGTGGATCAGTGTTTTCCAGTGCCTGTACAACAACACGGTAGTCACGACCATGTGCGGCGTCCGGTAGGGCGAGGTCTCCCTGACCTTAGGGCTAAAACAGGGATGTCCTTTGTCCCCTCTCCTCTACATGCTATATGTGTCCCGGGTGGAACGCCAGCTTCTGAAGTTCGGTACGATGGGTACCCAACACCCTTGGGTACGTTGACTGGGGGATTAGGGGTTGCTAGGTATTACCTGGCCTTGTTTTCGCGGATGACATCGTGCTCATGGCGCGAAGTGCGGCAGATCTTCAGGCACAGATGAACAGCTGCGCGGACAACATGGAGGCATTAGGCCTTTCATTTGACGCCAAGGAGTCTGCCGTGCTGAATTTTTCCGGCCCTGCCGAAGTTGATCGACCCTTCGCGCTTACCCGGAGGACAGGCTGTTGAACAGGCGACTGTGTAGGTACTTGGGTGTCAACCTGTGCACGCAGCCTGACTATATACTGCTAACCACGAAGATCACCTACGTACGGCGTCAAGGCGGGCTGGCAGTGTCCTACGCCGGCGAGGCTTATGGGGCTTGGCTTCAACCGCTACGTCATGGTTGGCGAGCTCTGGAAGGCGGTACGCACGTCCCTGCCCTCACCTTTGCCAACGCCATAATTTGCATGTTTTCACCGATTCGAGAGTGGCTAGACCGAGGCCAGCGGGTCGTCGGGCGCCTCGGAACGGGATGCTATGGGAACGTCGCCAGCGAGGCCGTCCAGGGAGACCTTGGGTGGTCAAGCTTTGAGGCACGCGAGGCAAACAGCAAGATTTTGTATAATGGGCAACTGTAGGCCATGGGGAAGCACCGGTGGGCACGCGAGGCAAACAGCAATATATTGTATGACGAGCAACTGCTGGCCATGGGGAAGCACCGGTGGGCACGCAGGGTGTTTGACTACACACTGTCAACAGCTGGATGAAGCGTCTGTCAACAAGGTGGATGAAGCATCTGCAGCAACTGCGCAGGAAGTTTGTTTTTTGTTTTGTTGCCCTACGCAAACGGAAAACGCTCAGATGTCGGCCAAGGCGACAAGCAGTCAGGTGCGCCAACGCGAAACAGAAATGTGGCGAATGGCCATGGACACCAAGTCGACGCTGCAGCTGTACAGGGCGTGCAAGAGAGACATCCACCGGGAGGACTTTTACGACAACAGCGTTGGTAGCAGTCTGTTTGAGGCGCGGGCCGGCGCACTCAGAACGCTGGCATATCTCCACCACTGCGACGCCACCATAGCCAGCACTATGTGTAGGGCATGCGGCGAGGAGGACGACAGCATTGAACACGTAGTGCTACGACAGAAGAACCTCCCCACTTTTCCGCCAGAAGACGCCACCTTCTCACGCGCCCTGGGATTTCACTCAGCTGACGATGTCACATCAGGAAACGGGGACGAGGTGCTGCTGGCTGCGGCGATGGTGACGAAAAGTCGACTCTCCGAGTGGTGGACCCTAGTGCGCCGCTAGTGAACCTTTTTCTTTTACAATGTTGTCCTTTTTTTGCCTTTTAAATGCGAAGCATTTCTTGGCGAACATTTGCCAATCTATCTATCTATCTATCTATCTATCTATCTATCTATCTATCTATCTATCTATCTATCTATCTATCTATCTATCTATCTATCTATCTATCTATCTATCTATCTATCTATCTATCTATCTATCTATCTATCTATCTATCTATCTATCTATCTATCTATCTATCTATCTATCTATCTATCTATCTATCTATCTAGCCGCCTACGTCTTGGTGCTCTCATGGCCGTTTCGTTAACTTGATATTTACCAAAATTAGCATAGTACTACAAAGGTGTATGACGAGCATAAATGATAGGGCATGACATGAATATCATGACATGTGTGTCATGTAGGCCATGAAACAGCCGCTTAAAATGGCAGTAACCCAGCGAAAAAATCTTAACACTCAAATACACTGAAATGGGTTCGGGCGTGGAAAATAAGGTAAAGAAACACTAAAGGATGATGGAAGAAGGCATAGTCGTGAGCATGACTCAGCAAAAATGACAATGACTCAGCGAAAAAAGATTAACACTCAAAAAACACTGAAATTGGTTCGGACGTGCGTACTAAGTGAATGAAACACTAAAATATGATTCTAGAAGTCATAGTCATCAGCCTGACTCAGCAAAATGACAATGACTCAGCGAAGAAACATTAACACTCAAAAACCACTGAAATGGGTTCTGACGGGGGTGCTAAGTGAAGGAGACACTAAATGATTATGGGAGAAGTCACGGTCATGAGCATCACTCGGCAAAAATGACAATGACTCAACGAAAAAGAATAACACTCAAAAACCATCGAATTGGTTCGGACGTGGGTACTAAGTGAAGGAAACACTAAATGATGGTGGTAGAAGTCATAGTCATCAGCATGAGTCAGCAAAACGAGAGCGCACCTGTACACGGGTCCATACTGCTTGGCCCACTTCATCGCCTGGTTGCAGTGGAAGTCCTTGTGCGTGAACTGCACGTGACCCACGAGTGGTCGACCGGGGGGACCTGGTGGTAGACGTGTGCCACGTGGCATGCTCCTGCCGTGTAGCCAACTCCGCGTGGCCAGGTAAAGCAGCGAAGCCGCCAGCAGGCCGCCCGCCAGTGTGAGCCAGTCGATCATTGTGGTGCGTCCGCGAGGTACGGCTCTGCAATGTAAGCATAAGAATTTATAACACCTTTCTTTCTCTCCTCCTTCTCCCTTCCTTATATCACCGTATCTGTCGCAAAGACAGCAGTAGATAAACAGAAAGAAAAAAAAATATGTAAGGACAGGGAGTTCAAGCAGACGTACGTTCGTTTGGCACCCCTGCACTCCGTGAAAAGGTAAGAGTTTACACACAACGCTCGCGCCTCGATTGCACACTAAGCCACGTGACGGCGCACAGTAATGAAAACTGCAGAGGTTTGCCAGGGGTCACGTACAGATCACGTATTGTCGCAGTCCAGATGACTGCGACGATAAATGATATGATTTACATAGGAGGTGCGACATGTAGGACATGCATGCAGCGGTATAGAGGCCTACACGCATCTCAGTAGGCATGATATACAGCTCCGGATGTGCGCCCGTTTGCTTTTTAAGCGAAGATTTATAGGCTCACAAGTGTCGGCGGTGGGGGTGGTGATGATGTCACGCGGAAAAGTGGTCCAAGCTCAATGGCACATACCAGGAACAAAAAAGAAAGAGAGAAAGAGAGAGAAATTGAGAGAGAGAGGAAGAGACAGAGAAAGAAAGAAAGAAAGAGAGAAAGGAAGGAAGAAAGAAAGAAAATCACCATGAAGGTCAGATACACACCCTACAAGCTTTGCTTAGCCCCATTTTCTCGACAGGGGAAGCGCTGTTTATTTATTATTTTTTTGTTTCGCTCTCTTGATCCAATTTTAGCAGTGCATGGTAGCAAAAAGAATGTGCTCGTAGTTGACCTCACTTTTTAAAGCGAACGTTCATATGGCTAGACGAAATCGCCTGTCTACAGAAAATTATCATCATCAGCATTGGTTCGAGCGTCGTCGTCCTCTTCCGCAGCTGGCTCGTTGGCTCGTGATCGCGCTCGGCACACGCTCGTTCCACTGCTTCCGCGTTCGTCGTCGTCGTCTGTTTCCACAGCTACAGTGTACTAGTACACTGTACCACAGCTGGCTGCGTTGCCGCTAATCATTCCAGCGTAGAATTTCACTTCTCTTCTGTCGTCGTACAGGGGAGGCCGCGTTTACGGGGGGACGAGCCATTGCTTAAGGTGGTATGAGCCATTCATTGTCACGTAACGGACAGATTTAACTTTGAAGCAATCTAATTAAGAAGAATCGCAAGTGGCCATGGCGGGCGAATGCTGCTAACCACGCCGCCGAGCAAACTCGAGACATCGAACGCAAGTGACAACGGCGGACTTTCCATCGCAGCAGAACGTGTGTGCAACCTCACAAATAAACTCTCGGGATTAACCCAGTGGTAAACACCGGGGCCGCACGTTTCAGCTTCGCTGGTTAACCATCTTCACGGACTGGAAGGGCCGACCAATTTTTCATCGAAGCTGTTAAGGGCCAGGTTCTCCAGGATCGTGTCCGTGTGTATAAAAAAAAAAAAAAAAAAAAAAAAAAACTATCATCATCAGCAACTGCTTTGGCTCGATATGCGAGGTGGTTTGGATCCATGTGCGTGGTGGTTTCCCGCCTGTTGTGCCATAGCACAGGTGTCAGATCGGATGATGGATGGACGATTGTTATACCCCTCGCCACCGCCGATGCCTCTTTCGCAAGTGTCGCGATACTCGGCGGCGGCACGTCCCACCAATCGTTGTGCCCCTTTGTCTCGTGACGTAGAGATCGCGCTAGCGCTGTTATCAGGGGTTGCCCTTTGGACTCGCTACGAGACGGGGACGCTCGCTTACCAAAATCTTCCAGGATCCTTACGTCAGGATCCTGACGTTGCCGTGCGGTGTGCCGCGGCTATGTACGCTGTGGCTCATAGGCTAGTCTATGATGATGGAGCGGACTTGGCGCAGCAAACGCACTACTTGGTCATCGCACTGGGCGAAAACAAAACGCCGGCGTCCTTGCTCTTTGACGAACATGCCGAAGATGCTCAATACAGTAAATAATGATAATAGTTAAATTCACTATAAAATATTTACAATAGCAGACCCACCAAGTCACAGCTTCGCTGGTTTCCATCTTCACGGTAGTGGAAGGTGTCCTAATTTTTTTTTATCTTTGCGGTTTAAAGTCTTTCCGTGAAGCCATTTGGTTCATTCATAGACTATTCAATAAATAAATAATTAAATAAGTAACCAAATTATCTTGGAACCCATCTCACGATGCCTGCCGACGTTAATGTGATTATCTTTCGAGCAATTCTCGAAACATTCAATATTGCTGAAGGCACCTTTAAAGTCATGTCTTTACAGTCATATGGACCCCGTTAATATGGACACCCGGCAATATGGACAAAATTTTCGGCTACTGGTCTCTCGCCATGCAATTTTCCTCGTTAATATAGAAATTCGCTGTCCGGACTATGTACGGCAACATTGGGGACGAAACGGGTAAATACAGATGTTTTTGTCTCGTTGTTATGGACACGGGTCCACAAAGCAAAAAATAGAAATAATCAGTAGCCCCTTCCCTGTCGAGGAGATGGGGGTAGGCGAAGCTTGTCGTGCTTTTCTTCGGTGTTCCTCCGAACGAATACGTGACCTGTAAAAGAGCGAGGGATTCTGGGATGCGCCGCCCGCTAGCTGTTTCCGGTTCGAGTCAGCGCAGCCGCCGCCACCGCTTCGCCGTTGAAGGCCATTTATGCGCTTGCAGTCCGGCTTTGTCACACACGAAGATTACCCGATTGCAGGCGCCAAGCAAAACCATTGTCGGCTGTTCAAAGTCAATCGTTAAAGGTAAACGCATGTAACTACTGCCTTGTAGCATCCCTTGCTGAGTCAGCTGTGCACAAGCATCAGAGGCATAGCTGCCACTTCCAAACTTTAACAAGGCAGATACCATCAGTGAACAAAAAGAAAATGAACGTATACAGTTCCACTTATCAGGTGGCGATGAACTGTGTAAGGGCCGACACGGAATGATTCCCCAAGATATCTCATACTCTAACATTGACTCAAACAACCACGACTATTTCAGTACTCGCATGCACATACAGCGGTATTATGAAACATGGTTTTAATGCGCAAATTTAAACGGGACACAGCGAGATAACCCGCCGTGGTTGCTTAATGGCAATGTTGTTGCGCTCTTCAGCACGAGGTCGCGGGATCGAATCCCGGCCACGGCGGCCGCATTTCGGTGGGGGCGAAATGCCAAAACACCCATGTGCTTAGATTTCATCATCATTATCAGCCGATATTTATGTCCACTGCATGACGAAGGCCTCTCCCTGCGATCCCCAATTAATCTTCCTGTCTTGCGCTAGCTGATTCCAATTTGCGCCTGCAAATTTCCTAACTTCATCACCCCACCTAGTTTCTGCCGTCCTCGACTGCGCTTCCCTTCTCTTGGTATCCATTCTGTAACATTCTGTAACAGTCCACCGGTTATCCATACTACGCATTACATGGCCTACCCAGCTTGATTTTTTCTTCTTAATGTCATACTAGAATATCGGCTATCCCCGTTTGCTCTCTCATCCACACCGCTCTCTTCCCGTCTCTTAACGTTAGGCCTAACATTTTTCGTTCCATCGCTCATTGTGTGGTCCTTAACTTGTTGTCGAGATTCTTTGTTAACCTCCGAGTTTCTGCCCCATATGTTAGCGCTGGTAGAATGCAATGATTGTACACTTTTATTTTTCAACGAAAGTGGTAAGCTGCCAGTGAGGATTTGGTAATGCCTACCGTATGCACTCCACCCCAATTTTATTCTTCTGTAAATTTTCTTCTCATGATCAGGGGCCCCTATGAGTAGTTGACCTAGATAAACGTATTCCTTTACAGAATTTAGAGGCTGACTGGCGATCCTTATTTCTCGTTCCCTTGCTAGGCTGTTGAACATTATCTTTGTCTTCTGCATATTAATCTGGAACCGCACTTTTACACTTTCTCGGATAAGGTCCTCAATAATTTCTCGTAATTTGTCCCCGTTGTTGCTAAATAGGACAATGTCCTCTGCAAGCCGAAGGTTGATGAAATATTCGCCGTTTATCCTCCCTCTTAAGCCTTCCCAGTATAAGAGCTTGAATACTTCTTCTAAGCATGCAGTGAATAGCATTGGAGAGATTGTGTCTCCTTGCCTGACCCATTTCTTGATAAGTAACTTTCTACTTTTCTTGTGGAGAACCTGTGGAATCCTTGTAGATATTTGCCAAGATATTCACGTATGGCTCCTGTACTTCTTGATTACGCAATGCCTCTATGACTGCTGGTATCTCTACTGAGTCAAATGATTTTTCACAATTTATGAAAGCCATATAGAGAGGTTGATTGTACTCCGCCGATTTCTTGATTACCTCATCGGTGACATGAATATGATCCATCGTAGAATATCCCTTCCTGAAGCCAGCCTACTGTCTTGGTTGACTGAAGTCAAGTGTTGCCCTGATTCTATTGGAAATTATCTTCGTGGATATTTTAGATAATACTGAAAGCAAGATAATGGGTCTATAATTCTTCAATTCTTTAACGTCTCCTTTCTTATGGATTAGTATAATGTTGGCGTTCTTCCAGCTCTCTGGTACACTTGAAGTTGTGAGGCATTGCATATAAAGGGCCGCAAGCTTTACAAGCATGATATCCTCTCCATCTTTGATTAAATCGACTGTTATTCCATCTCCTCCAGCAGCTTTTCCCCTGGTCATGTCTTGCAAGACCCTTCTAACTTCATCACTAGTTATAGAAGAAGCCTCTGTATCCTGTTCATCACTACTTCGAATGAAAGTATCTTGGCTGCTCTGGCTACTGTACATGTCAGTATATAGAATTCTTCCGCTGCCTTTACTATGTCATCGAAATTGCTGATAACATTACCCTGCTCATCTTTCAGTGCATATACATCTTACATTGTCCAATGCCAAGTTTTCTTCTCATTGATTTCATGCTGCGTCCATATTTTACTGCTTCCTCAATCTTTTCCACGTTATCATTTCGAATATCCCTTACTTTCTTCTTGTTGGTCAGTTTTGACAGTTCAGCGAATTCTATCTTATCTCTCGAGTTTGCTAGTTTCATGTTTTGTCCTTTCTTTATTCGGTCCTTTGTTACTTGGGAGAGCTTACCTACTGGTTGCCTTGGTGCCTTACCTCCCACTTCAAATGCTGCTTCTGAGATCAGCCTAGTTACGGTTTCATTCATTACCTCTATGTTGTCTTCATCTTCCTGGTCTAAATCTGCATATTTGTTTGCGAGCACCAGCCTGAATTGGTCTGCTTTTACCCTTACTGCGACTAGGTTGGCTTGTTTCTTCTTGACTAATTTTACTCTTTCTCTCTTCAAATTGAAGAAAAGAAATCCTAGACCTCACTAACCCATGGTTTGCCGGTGTGTGGCGTCACTTCATGCCTGAAAATGTAGTGGACTGAAGGAGCATTCAAACTTATGACCTTCAGATTAGAAGCCGGGTGTTCGATCTCTGCTCCACGCCACCACTACTTAGATTTAGGTTCATGTTAAAGAACCCCAGGTGGTCGAAATTATTCCGGAACCCCCACTATGCGTGTCACATAATCAAATCGTGGTTTTGGGACGTAAAACTTCATAATTTAATTTTATTAACAGCGACATACATAATACTCGTAACCATTTAGCCCATATAACCGCAGCCGTGATATGTCGGTGATACGGCCATTCCCCCATCTAACTGACAAAAAATCGGGAACTTCTAACTACGTACCACTTGAAATAAACCTCGAGTTTCGACCGAGAAATGCCGTTCACAGTGCGCAAAGTTTTGAAATATTTTCAGCAGTTCGTTTTCTAATTGCGCTAGCTGCGTTACCGACGATATCGGTTGCAGCGACGATCACAGAGGAGGATTTACCAGGTCGCTGTAGCCTTCGCCTGAGCACCGGATTTTCTAAAGTAATGCTTCTATACGCTCCATAAATTATCGGATAAAGATAACTTTTTCATCTGTCTCACCGACCCACAGGCAGAGCAGTCAGTGACCATGCGTACAAGCAGCGGCAAATGTCGTAGAGCTAAACCTGTCAGAAACAAAAAATACTGCCGAAACGAAAACCAAAGTTCGTTTATAAATATAAGCATATCCTTACCGTTCTTGGCTTGTCATCGTCACGCCCAGAGTGAACTGAAACCTAGAAATCAGCTGCATGAATGGTACGACATTGATGGTCGACAGAGCGCACGGAAAGCCTGTTGACAGTTGAAACCGCGCATAAAAACGCGTGCCCCGGACATGGCCGCCGATGCCGCCTCGTCGTCCGTCGAACCGGAAGCTGCCAGTATGCAGACGGCGCTCCCCACAATTCCTTGCGATCGCTAGTTTTACCGGTCAGCTAAGGCTCTAAGCTGCTATTCTGGACGTTCCGCCATTTTCTTCGAGGCATGACGTAGGCGCAACGCTTACAAAATGGCGCTGATGGGCCCGATTTGCTTTCGTAACGTGTATGACGTTTTGACTAACAAACGGAAATGAGGGAACTGAACCTAACGTTCCTGATAAAGAAAAACAGTTTTCCTCTTCAGTAAAAATAAAGCAGCTGGCTGAAAGCGTTGCTATTATTCAGTCCAAAACGCTTCTCGCTCCCGTCGTCTGCTGCGGACAAGCCATCGTCTGCTTCTTTAGGTATGATCCGTGTCCCACGGGAAACTAAATGAGTCATCGTATATTGGTGCCCAGGCGCTTGCCTTCTACCTCGAGACAACATACGCGACCTACCAGTGGTGATGAGCGCACGCTCTAGGCCGCGTTATCGCTATATCTCGTGAAATGCAAGTGACGCAGCCCGACTCATTTGGCAGAGAAGCAGCCGAATATCATCGATAGCGTTGCGCGCGCCACAGGTATCCGCTTGCGCGAAGGAAGCGCCGGTGCTGCCATCGCTTGTTCACTTCGCTGCTTACTCGCACCGCTAGAGCAAACTTAAAGGCGCCGCCTTGCGCACATTTCTTTTTAAAAATTGAAAAGCCGCCGTTGTCATATATCCTCTAATGATGCGAAAAGTCATTAATCTTGATTAGAAACGCAGCAGCGAAAAATGCAAAACGTCGCAGAAAGATTGTAATGTTCAACCAATATTATTTCAAATAAACGTGTTTTTAATGAAAAATGATGGCCCAAAACACAAATCCTAACACCACCCGAGAGCGATGCAAATGCTATGAGCACGCGTTGTGAACAAAAGATTTTCATGGCCCCAAAATGACAGTGAAAATGCGGCGATACGCATGCCTCTCGACCGTCATTGCATATGCCGCTCATTACCACAATTCGCGCGGCTCGTCGCACCACAAATTATAGCGGAAAATCTCTGCAATGGCGGCCCAGCGCAACGTCACGCAACGACAAATTGACGTTTACGAAGCGACCCTTCCTGTGACGCTCCTCACGGGATATTCCTTCAGCCAATCAACAAGCTGGCATGCAGGCTATCTTGGAACGCTACCACATATTCGCGAAATTTCGGTTGCATTGCACGGGCTTCTGCACGCTACCGTCCACTTTCTTTTTAAAGCGCTAAAGTCGCAATATAGGGGCCCAGGGCCACAAAAAAAGTATTAGTCGATCAAATTTGCAGCTCCATGTCACGTTTCGTCATTCTGATGAAAACGCAAAATTGCATTTTGGAAAACTTCCGTTTCCCGGCACATATTTCGAAACACGTGACCTCTCGACAGCCAAATGAGAGAGTCAACAAGGCGGATAACGACGGCCGTGCAGCCGCCATGCCTGTCGAGAATAGAGGCTCTATTGCACTGACGAGCAGGCACAGGCTAGCGTATACAAGCTTCACTTGAAAAATAACTAGTGACCCCCAGAGGCCCTAGTGCGTACCCGGAATTCGCGCAGGACGCGCCTGCATGCACAGAAACATTCCGGGATGGCGTCGAACTGATCTCATCAGATTACCCGCATGACGCGCGTATCGAGCACATACTAGAATTGGCGCGGCGACCAGTGATAACGCTAGAAAATTCGATGGTAAACATTTAAAAGCCGTCACGCTTCGCCGAGCATCAGATTATCGAAGACCAACGATCATGCTCGCCGCTACAGCTTGGTGAAAAAAACCCGGATGATGAAGCAATGGCGTTCTTGGAAAAAGAGGAATGGACCAACGCCTGGGAGCCTGTGAGCGACGAGCAGATCCTGGAGCTTGTCGGCGGATCCGCTCAACATGAACTCGAAGAAAGCTCTGTGCCGACAGCCGATGATGAAGAGAGACCAACCATTACTCGACGTGAAGCTTGCCGTGGCTTGGTTATCACGTGCCTTGAACAGGAGGGACAGGCGCACTTCAAGTAGCCGACGTGTTGCGCTTTGTGGACACTACATGTAGTAGGATCGAAGGCAGCAGTGCTAACCCACATCTGCTCGTTTTTTGGCTGAATAAACCATGTTATTTTACGTAACAATGATTCCTTAATGCTTGTGCTTGTGACTTTGATTCGTTATCATGGACGACTGACATTATGTACAATTTTTTTCTGGGGAACGAAGGCGTCCTTATTAACGAGACATTACTGTATTTACAACGCGTAGTGGTAATTCTGAGATTTCCATGACTTCTGGTTCATAACTGATTGCGCATATGAGGGTCAGTTCTTCTAACTCGGAACCTTCTGAAGCAACAAGGAATACTTCCCAAAACATGGCCTCCCAACCGCAGCAAGTTTTGTCCCGCTGGCACTGTAGAATTCAGGTTCAACATATCTGACTTTGAACTGCAGCGTAATTGGATAGACTTCTTTTCCAGGTGTAAAACTAATTTTCATTGCCAGCTAGAAAGGCTTGCGTCCTCATTTTCATCACTGAATTGTTGCCACATAACGCGGCTTACGTGCCAAGCGTCTCAAACCATTCGCTTGCTCAATGAAACTTTAACCCCTTCCCTACCAAGGGCGAGCCAGGCTTGTCGTTTAAGTATGTACCGCTCCTACCAAGGAAGATTTCAGTAATCGTGTCAAAACCACGATCTGGTTATGAGGCACGCCGTAGTAGGGGACTCCGGAATAATTTGGACCACCTGGGGTTCTTTAACGTGCACCTGAATCCATCCCGTTATCAAGAGCCGATGCCCCAACAAAGCTTCGCATAATCGCGCGTGATGCCACACGAGCCACGTGGAACACACCTGGTTTCCAACGTACTCGACTGCACCGCCTGGACCCATCCCTCCGACTACGCATTCCATCTGGACTTCCTCGAATCGAGACAACTGCTCTCTGCCGACTGTGGCTTGGAGTATCCTTCACGAATGCTTTTGTTTGTCGCATCGGAATGGCTGACAGTGCTGCCTGTGATACTTGCGGCAGGGAGGAAACAGTGCAACATATCCTGTGTCATTGTCCCCGCTACAGCTCCGAGAGACAGTCGCTCGTAACGGAGTTGGCACGCCTCGACTACCGGCCGCTTTATGAGCAGACGGTTTTAGAATGCCGGCTGATATGGTCTTCACAGCAGAAGGCGACGAGGGCGCTGCTGAATTTCCTCAGGTCAAGCGACCTGTTTGAACGATTGTGACGCTCCTGAGTTCCTTTGTGTGTGTGTGTTTTTTTTCTTTTCTTTTTTTAGTCTCCCTCTTTAAGTGTGTGCATTTTTCTTTATCTTTCTGTCTCCCCATACCCCTTCCCCAGTGTAGGGTAGCAAACTGGAGATTTACCTTCCGGTTAACCTCCCTGCCTTTCGCATCTCATTTATCTCTCTCTCTCTCTCTCTAAATCTAAGTACACGGGTGTTTTCGCATTTCACCCCCATCGAAATGCAGTCGCCGTGGCCCGGATTCGATCCCGCGATCTCTTGCTTAGCAGCCCAACACCATAGCCACTAATCAACCACGGCGGGTACCGTGGACAAGCTGAGCTCGGCCGAACACTAGTTAGGCCGAACCTGCAAACACTAGTTAGCCTTCACCGCACATGTTAGTTCGGCTTCACTTCAATCATGTTTTGATGTTGCACGACAGATGAGGCTAAACAAAAATATATATCGGGTGTTTCTACGAAGACCTTAAGTATTATTAAAAAATAGCTGTTTTGAAATAAAAAGTTGTCGCAGTTTCACCCGAAAGGCGAAGCATCAATTGCGATAGCAAATTTGTAGAGAGCTATACGGAGTAATGATAGTAGCTTTATCAGCTGCATAAACTTGGACATGCTGCAGCACCGGCAACACGCAGGACTGTTGTCGACGCCGTCGGCGTTTTGCCCGCGTTCGCACAAAACGCGTGCGGCGTTTGGCCTCTGGGAGCGGCTCGGAGGTTTTCGACCACATCAGAACGGGACACTCATCGAGCTGCGTCGGAAGTCTTTACCACCTTGTCGCCTTACAACGTTTTGTAGCGTTAGCTACACTGGCCTAGCCAAGCCCGTTTCGCGCGGCACATCAAGAGCCGTGCTGCGCATGCGCAAGGATCAGTGATGTCACACGGCTTGCTCACCGGTGCCACCGGAGCCGGCACCTCTCGCGCACTCCACCGCCGCCGGTCTGCGCATTCCAGAGGAGTGACGTCGTAGCCGTGGTAGACGCACTGGCGCCGGCGCGCGCTCGCTGTGCAGTCGCCGTCTGACACTGCGCTGGAGCCGCTGCGCTTCTGACTGGCGTTTGCCAGTGTGGTATAGCCATGGAGAAGGAGAGCGCAAATGCTGCTCAACAGCGCAGAAGAACGGAGAAGCTTGACTCATCGGATCCCGAAGTAGTTGCCTGGCAATTAGCGGTTGAGCGTAGGAGACAACCAGGAAAGCTAAGAATAATCAGCTGAACCTTTGCTAACGCTACGTATATCCTGGCATAGCCGAGCTAAGCCACTGCAACTTTTTTATATAAATACGTACATGGTGCCGCAGCTAAATGTCGCCTCTCCCCCCCCCCCCCCCCCCCCCCCCCACTGGCCTATCGTGCGTCGGAAGAAGGCGCGTTTGCTCTACATATATGTTGATTGTAAAGGAGGAAAGAGACGCCTACTTCTGCAGCCCTTAAGGGAGCACGGCGCAGAACGCGCGTTTGTTCTCCGCCGTGGGTTCACTCTCTGTGAAAGCGCGCGTCCCTCGCTCCCTTTCACTCGCACATACAGCGTTCGGCGCGCGGCGACGACTTATCTCCATTGACGTCATACGGAACCTTACGGCGACGGCGACGACGACGGCGACGCCGACGGAAGAAATCTGCTTTGGAATGTCCATATAATTGCTATCGCAATAAAAGACGGTTCTTTGGAAGAAATACCATTAGTGGTGGCGACAAGCGGATGACTAGGGACACATGGTAATCACTAGGTAATTAACGGAAATCCCTAATTTACTTTTGAAACTTCAATTTCAGCGGACTCATCGTAATTGGGAATTGAAGGAGAGTACAAGCCATAGCAACTTTTGCATCTGGGAAAATGTGATTACTCGCGTAACTACGGCGCGACTAATTTCTACTATTAGAGCACGCGAAACGGAAACTGTGAGGTTGCAGCGGGCGAAAAGCCGCGCTCCTCCAGGGGACGTTCTGCTTACGTCAGCAAGCAGCAGCCAGACAGCGCACTGCAACAGCGAGGAGCACGTAGGGACAGCACGCTGCTGCCTGCTGGACGCACACACAACTGCTCAATTTACACAAATACGTGGGTCCACCTGGTGTCGTTTTGCGGAACCGCAAACAATGATAGTAGCCAAGTACCTGCAGAATGCTTCGCATGACATGAATTCCCACAGCGCCTGGGAACTGCGCGAAATTTTGAGCTTAGAATTTCGAAGCGCTGCAGTGAAGTCTTTATAAACCCTGCGGTCAAGCAAACTTAAAAAAAATTTTTTTTCAAGACTTTCTTTTTCACAGCCCTCTCTTATATGCATATATTCTGGCTCTTTCTTCGCGTATATGTTTGAATAAATAAAAACAATCCCTATATTTGGGTCGTCTTTTTTTCAGATAGTGCTTGGTAGCCAAGAGTTCAAGGTTGTTATGTGGAATATCTAGGCATAAGTTCGTGGTATTATGGGCAGCGCGTCGCGCTGCGGCACCGAGGCACGGCCGCTACACTGTGACTAAGGAAACCGGGTTCAAAAACAAGTGTCGGAAAAGCAATTTACTTCTTTGGTTGTTTCTAGAGCGAAGGGAACATTTAAGGGGCTCGATAGCGGGCAGCAGCCGCACGCAAAATGTGTGAAGTGGGCTAAAAGTGCGAAGCGCTTTATTAGTCGCCATTGCAGTGAGCTCGATCACTTGCTCGTTCGTATAGTTAAACGAAGCGCTAGTATTGTGCGCTCTATGAAAGTTTTCACTGTCGCAAGGCGGTTTCACTGAGGGAATTAAAACTGTCGCTCACAAAGTATGGTAAGGAGCATGATAGTTCTAAATTAAAACAGGGCAGCGCCGGAATACGGTTGTTGTGTGTCTCACATTCTTGTCGCATTTCCTGACTCGGTGTTTTTTTTTCTTTGAAATTTAGAAATACTCATCAACTAGTTCAGCAACAAACACTACTACAGCCGAGTATAGTGAGCTAGTTGGTATGGGTTCATGTACTCTGGAAAAGATCGTGCGAACGAGCACGGTGTAGCATGAAAAGGGCGCAAGGGTGGCTGACCGGGCGTGTTGGTAAAGTTGCATCTTGGTTAACAGCGCGACGATCTACATGGAAGCGAGAGAAGGGACAGGAAAGAGCGCTGACTTACAACAATTTTTATTGCGCACATAACCAAGGCTTAAATACCAGGCTAAGGCACAACAGAAATAACAGAAGGGTGGAACGTGTTCGGGACTCAGCTTCCAACAAACGATGCGCAAATCATCTGACTAAATATTGCATTTCTTTATCGCACAGTGACAATGAAGGGGCGCTTACACAGCGCTCTACAGACTTGTCAATTTCAAGCACTTCAATAATTTCTCTAGTATGTTTGTTTTTGTTGCGACTGATAATTTGTGGGCTATCGAGTAAGGGTTTGCAACAGTGGTCTCGGCAATGGATGCCGAGATGACTAGAAACGGAGTTAAAAACATGATTATTGTGCTCCTTTAATCGTTCGTTCGAGACAGCGTCCCGTTTGACCAATGTATTTGCGGCCGCTACCCAAAAAGGAAGTGAGCAGCACGCCCATAGTGCACACGTTGGACGCTGTGAATCTTCCGACACACGTACGGGGTGTTCTTTGCCAAGGCCCCAAATTCGCCGTTGAGCCAAGTAAGAGTGCTCCGGAACTATTGTCGCTTGTGAGGCAAGTGTCGTGTCGCGCACCAGAGTCCTGAAGTGAACAGGTGTACATCAGAAGGCGTTGACGTCCTCTTAAGATGCAAAAAGCACCAATGTAAACTTTCTCTGAGAAGTACTGTACAATTTTTTGCGAAGCAACTCCCTATCTCTACCCACATCCGACAAGAAGTGGGATTTTCCGTCATGCCTAAGACTGCTTTCAAGTGCAAAGCTAAAGAGGCTATTGGATGCGTCCTTTTCGTGTCGTGATGATGTGGTGCTCTCCGTCGTTAAAAAAAGAGCACAATAGCTTTGCGAGAAACTAAACCTACCCAAATTAGGCTAATCACTAAAGAACAGTGCCAAATTGAGCCTAGAAGTGTTTTTCTCTGTAAAAAGCTCATGAAGTGGACTGGCCTTTACGTGTGGTTGTCTCAGAGGCGAACAGCTGGCAGCAGTCACTTGCGAAGTTATAGCAAACGTATTTGAAATGTCTCACAATTGACGATCCTTTTAGGGTGACCGGATCTGGACAGATCATAGAATTTCTGAAAAATCAGCAAGGCCGAGTGAAATTCGCCTTTTGCATTGACATTAAGGACCTTTATTATTCGTTGCCTCAGGAGGCGGTGCACGTTGCTGTCTCCGATTGCATTGACAAGTATGGCAGCGTAGCCTTTCAAAATGCCGCTGGCATCACCATAGGGGGATTTCCTAAGCTTTTAGATACGTATTTGAATTTGACGTTCGCAACTTGGAACGGGAAGACGTACCTACAAAGGGACGGAGTTTGCATCCGTTCATGCATAGCGCCCATGCTGAGTGACATATTGCTAGCCTCTTAGGGCCGTGCACTTTCCAAACGCCTTCCGTCTTTCATGGACAAAGTCTTTAGGTTTGTAGATGATTTTTTAGTTCTTTTAGATATTGACGCCGACACTGTAGAAACTAGCTGGCGTGCTGCTTTATCGCTGTTTGAAGATTATCTTCATCCATTAGTCTTGACCCATTAGCTGCCAGTTGCCGACTCGATTAGGTTTTTAGATCTCAGACTCATTTTTAGGAACAATCAGCTGTGCTGAATGCATGAACCCAGAGCTAGCAAAGCTCTTTTACCTTTTAGCTCAGCCCATTCAAAGCTTGATCAAGCGAGGAATCGTTAGCCTATGCTTCAATAATTCACTTTCAAAGTCATGTCACCATTTAATGGAAACTAGTTTCGGGAAACAGGCGCGGAGGCTTGAGCAATCGGGCTACCCGGGCAGTCTGATATCTGTAGCGGGAAGATTGCAAAAGCAAGAGAAAACTAGTAATCCCGATTCTGCCACTCCCAGGAAGAGAGTCACCGTCATCCCTTACATTCACACATTGTCCCATAATCTCGAGAACGTTTGTCGGCGTGCTGGCGTCGATGTTGGGTTTTTGGCACCAGATAAGCTATCAAACTTATGCAGGCAGGTTAACTGCAATCCTAGAGAAAGAATAGCCGCAGAACCAACCATAATAACCGCTTTCATGGCTTCAGAACGGCGCAACAAGGAAGACGATAACCGCTTTGTCACGTGCGCAGTAGGTGTTGTTTACAACATTCCCCTTTCCTGCAGTCGCGAATACATTGGTCAAAGGGGACGCTGTCTGAACGAATGATTAAAGGAGCACAATAATTATGTCTTTAACTCCGTTTCTGGTCATCTCGCCATCCATTGCCGGGACCACTGTTGCAAACCCTTATTCGATAGCACACAAATTATCAGTCGCAACAAAAAGAAACATACTAGAGAAATTATTGAAGCGCTTGAAATTAACAAGTCTGGAGAACACTGTGTAAGTGCCCCTTCATTGTCACTGTGCGATAAAGAAGGGCAATATTTATTCAGATGATTTGCGTATCGTATGTTGGAAGCTGAGACCCGAACACTTGCAACCCTTCTGTTATTTCTGCTGTGCCTTAGCGTGGTATTTGAGCCTTGGTTATGTGCGCAATAAAAGTTGTTGTAAGTCAGCGCTCTTTTCTGTCATCTCGCTTCCATGCAGATCGTCGCGCTGTTAAACAAAGATGAAAAAGACGCCACACGGTTGCCGAGTGCGTTTGCAAATTCAAACGCGCGTTATTGTGTTTCAAATGCGTAGTGTTTACAGTGCATGTGTACAATCTCCTGGACACTATGAATATCCGTTTGGCTCGCGCATGTTTGCTCGCTCATATCTCTGCGAGCTTTTATCTGGCAGCTATTTTTCATGTACTTTGTTACCCGATACTTCAGTACCCTATCGGCACGTGCTTTCGTGTCGGTTTCGGCACGCGTTCCCTAGTGCCCTTGCCTTTCAATGTTCAGCGTCGTGGTAAATATACTTGGTTTGCTCACGCGAAATTTTAAACCAACAGGCTCATATCTCCTGCTCGAACATCTCATCTCCATTCTCAATCCCATGGACGATTCTGTATCTTCGCAGTATGCGTGGCATGCAGGATATCAGGGACCGAATTCACAGAGCTTTTAATTAGGAAGTTCTCGTTGGCACTGGCTGGCCGCCATCACTTTGCTTGTGAAATCGGTCTGAGATGCTTGCTACAGTGATTCAAAACCAGCACTTAGTGATGGGCTACCTGAGCCCGAAATCACCGGAGAGCCTTACGCAAGCACTATTGGTAAGATCAGGTGCTAGCCAGTGGTGGTGTTGGACATGCTATGAGTGAAGGCGGACGGTCAGTAGCACACAGCTGAAGGCAAAGACATGCCAACGCGGCCTTTGTTTCTCACACCTACAAAGCTAGGTTTGTTTCCGCGTAGCGACGGTATCTTTCTAGGCTGTCCCCAATGTCGGTTAATCTATTTCATATTTGCAACGTGCCCTCTCTCTGTAAAGTTGAAAAATAGAGGCAAGGCGTATGTTTTGTGTACTTAACTTTTTTAATTATCGGTACGTTTCAGTAGAAGAAAAATACAAAGAAAAATGAATTTTACTTAATGAGCCGCCACGATAGCTCTATGGCTACGAAGTTAGGTTGCTGAGCACTAGGTCGCGGGTTCAAACCTGGCCGCCACAGCCACTTTTCGATGGTGGCGGATTGCTGAAACGCCCGTGTATTCTGCTTTGTGTGCACTTAAAACAACATAAAAAAAGAAGAAAAAAAGCCTCGGGTGGTCAAAATAATATACTGTCTACCGCTACGACATACCACACAATCAGACTGTGGTTTTAGCATGTAAATCACCAGAATTTATTACTTTTATTTTGGTTCCTGCTTCTGCTCCTGAGGTTTTGCGAAAGTTACGATGAAAATTTTTAGAAAGCTCATTTGGTCTTATACCTCTTTCTTTTGGAATAATTCAAATCAGCAGTGATCAAGATACAGATACCGGTTTTCTTACGACAAGTAAAGCGTCGAGAAATGAGCAGTTTTGCACACAGTCGACTTATTTTCTGCAAAGCGTTCTCAATATGTCGTCTCATAATTTTTTTTTTGGGGGGGGGGATCGTTTGAGATTAGCCGCACATATTTGGTACGATCAGATAAGTGTGCCCCAAGACGGCATGCAGAAAACTGGTGTTTCCTGGCGGTGCTCTTATGAGTAGACGCCATAAATAAAAGCAAAAAAAAAAAAAAAACTACGGATGAAGTGAATCTGATGAAGGGCAGTGGAATAATGACAACGATATTAGAGATAGAGAGAGCGAGAGAAAGAAAGGATACTTATATAGGCAGTGAGGTCAAGCAAACGTACGTTGTTGTAAATGCCTACTCCTCCATGTGATAAGAAGTAACGACCAGAGAGGAACAGAGTAAGCGCACAATAAACGTGAAAGCAGGTCTTGTGATAGGTGTAATCAAAGATAAGCTACAGCAGTTTCGTAATCTGCATTTGTTTGCCGAGCAAAGTATTACAGCGGATAATCGCGCAACTAAGACACAGACGGCAGTGCACACACACACACTATATACTGTGCGCTAAAAGCTGTGGGCATAGTATGGACGAGAAGGAACTGCATGCGGGTCGCTTAAGTAGGTACATACGATGAAGAACCGCGCGGAACATACAGCGAGGGATATCATCTCTCTAGGTTGTAATAAAGCTAAAAGACTTCGGGAATGGATCATGGGTGTCTGCGCAAGAAGCCGGGAAAAGCTCCTGTCACGCAGGCTTTTCTCCATGACGACATCTACTCATACACGAGTTGACACGTTATGGGCATCGCATACAGGCTTTCTTCCGAGACGGCGTCCACTCATGCCCGAGATTAGACGTTACGTGTGTGGCAGTGAGGCTTTCTTTTACGAGCGGCGTGCACCTGTCGTACCTCTCGACATTGCGCAGGCTTCACACAGCGACAGGGCAGCGGCACAAGGACAGGCACTTGCAGGCATAACCGAAATAGAGAGTGCGTGTCAGGTGATATGAAACGGCCGGAGGAGCCATTCATGCGGCACTTATAAAGCCGTATGTCTAAGCACCATTGCGACTGCACAACTGCCTCGCATTTCGCCTGAACTCAGTGACCATGTAATTTGAATAGGTTAAGTAACGTAGTTTCCGAAAGGTTCGAGTCGCAACACATATCGGTGTTTTACTTGCGTTCGTAAGAGATCTAAATATATGGCCATCTGGAACCATCTCTTTGTAAAGAGAACTTTTCTTTTTTTTTTCTAGTTTGTTGGGCCTCTGTCGTAAACCACCGAAATTCTGGGCCCGCATTGACAATATGCTGTTATGCTAGAATTGTTTATAATAGAACATTCCAACCAATCCTAATGCTGGACGTATTATTATGGAAGGCGACCAGCCAATAGCAAAGAGTGCTTACGAACAAAAAGTTTTGTGAATTTAGCCTCCGAAACTGAATTGACAAAGCTTTACGTTCATAAGATCTCCTTACCATTGGCCCGTCGCCTGCCTTCATTAAATGTCGAGCATAAGGATTGGCTTGCATTTGCTCTTACGAAGAATTCTAGCATATTAGCTCCTTCGTGAATGCGGGCACAGGTTTGCTCGCTTAACAATGCCGTTCGAAGAAATTGTCTCTTAAGAAATATAAAGGTGCATCCCATAGAGACGATTACCAGCGCGAGCCCGCTGTGGTGCGGTACTGTTGTTGCGGCAAAAATTTTTGCAAGAGCTATGAATTGGGCTAGTTCGTGTGCATTTTTTCTTGCGCTAAGTACAGTATAGGACGCCACAGGGATGAAACGGACACTGGATATGAAGCGGACACGAAGTGACACACAGGAGCGCAAACTACCAACTGGTTTATGTCAGATCATTATACAGTATACATTTAAAGCACACATCGCCGTATTGCGACTGCGTGAACTATGATTACAGCAGAAACACTCAGATCACGTACTCACGTTTCTGGTTGTTATGATTCTATCGGTGCACTCTGTGTGTGTATGCATTCTTTGCGTAGTTGATTTCGCCATGCATCGTAGAACGTGCAAATGCACAGCTTACTTTGACAAGACGACAGTCGACGCTATAGAGAAAAAGACAAATGACTAGGAAAATACGAGAGGCTTTATAAATTGAAGAAGAAAAAGACAACTGCGTGAGCACGCCTTCAATCATGCTAACAAAAGCCGAAATCACCTACGCAAAGAATGCATACACACACACACACACAGAATGCACCGATTGCACCCACTACGGCGTGCCTCATAATCAGATGGTGGTTTTGGGAAACGTTGGTTTTGACCTTGGGCAGGTTGAAGGAAAAACGTTTTGACCACATTTTCTGTAAATAGGCTCCTAAGTTGGGACAGGGCAATAGCGTGCAAGTACGCTTGTGACCCCGTTCAAATCTTTTTTTTTTTTTTTTTTGCTGCTTATGGCAAAGTACCAACGCTACCAGCTCACAGAGAAAGCGGAATTGAAGATATGTGCCTGTTTGAGTGCCGTAAAAGCAACTAGGAGAAAACCAGATATCGAAAAGCGATGAAGTTGCAGTTTGACAAGTGGGCACCAATTTTGTTTTGTCGAACTGTCTGTTTTGCCTGCGATGTATTTTATTGCTTGTTCTCGCTACTGCTGTTTCCTGCTTTAAATAATTTTTTTTTAACATTCACCGCTATAGGAGGTCCCGATTCAGTCTCTCACTATGGGACCTCCTTCTGTATATACAATTTTTGTAATTCATTTAATGCCTAAATAAAACCACTTCTGACTCTGACTCTCTGAATTAAGGACACCGGGTTCATATTGCACAAAACAATCTTGTGCTTGTATGAAAGGGACTACACGTCAGCTATACGAGAGCACTTGGTCCTTTCAAGTCATGAAGATATCGGTACAACAAAGTGTGCTTAAGACTATCGAGTACCTCAATAACGGATAGCTATAGAATTCGCTGCCGTATGCAATGTTCTCCGTTATCACCACAGGAGGGGTGAACTGAGAAGTCGAGGAGAAAGTAGTGAGAATAAACAGTAATGGTGGCCGTAAGACTATTTATTCTTGGTGTCGTTGCATCTTGCTGACTAATTTTGCTCTTTCTCTCTTCAAATTTCGATCAATTCCAGACTTTACTAACTTATGGTGGCTTCCATTTACCCTACTTAACGCTTCTACATCCTGCACTTTGCTAGGGTTGGCAGAGAGTATATTGCCGCTATTTTATTTCTCGATCTCTTGTTTCTCCATTAGTGTGTTATCAGATCTACTTCTCATATAATTTTCGAATATCCTATTTTCCGGCTTCAAGAGAAATGTGTTTCACCCATGACATCTTCCCTTTAAAAAAATGTAGAAGGCAACTCAAAAGAAGTCTTTATCTGCCGTCGAAAACGTTGCCGCCGATAACCACAATATACAACAGTGACAAGACTACATTGACGACACTGTATAGGAATTCGCACAGCCTATACGCCTTTTAAAAATTAAGGACTCCGTGTATCGCAATGAAATCCTGATTTGCACTCATATTCCTCATTGTGCGTAACACCGATCACGTGTAGTTGACCTTTATCCTTAACGTTCTTATGCACTTTCCACGCCGTGTGCAATAATTATCATGTGCATTTGCAGGCCACCAAGAGCCAAGAAGGTTTATAACATGGTAAGTTCACGCATACTGCGTTTCATCTATCTAGCATTAGGGAAAGGTTTGGCGGAGTGAATATTTAGGGCGAACGGAGCATGTTCTTGCACTAATGCTATGCACTGTCTGCAGGAGTTTCGGCATAGCTGAAATTGCACTCACCAATTATCTAATTACTGGGCAGCCTGTGGGTCGGCGAGACGAGGCAGGCGGCGTAGGCGGTGGCGAATTAGCAGTCCGTCAGGAGTTGCCGGCAAACACTGCCAATCCCGGTCCGAGTTCCTCTACTTGACTCGGCGCCTGCTAAGAGGCCAGACAGTGCGGAAGCGGCGAGGTGGGGGACTAGAGAGGGAAGGAGGAAGGGGAGGGGTGACGAAGAGGGTGTACGAATTTGGACGTGAGCTCGCAGTCAAGCTTGTGTTCAGGATAAACGCACTTGTCAGCAGTTTTATCTCGGAGGGCAACACCGTATCCGTCGTCCCCGAAAGCAAACAGAACTCGACGTGGGCCGCCTGCGGAGGAGACGAGCGCAGGACGGTTCTAGTAACGGAAATCTGATTGCTCTTCGCAAAACTAGAGGCAGTAGTAGGAGCAAACTGTTTGCAGAGAAAGAACAATGGCGTTCGATTGCGCGATACTGGCCAACGCTGCCATTACTGGCCACCATGACCAGGAAGCGAAAGCTTCGTTACATCTACGGAAGATACATTGTCTTAAGCGAGATAGCGTTATTGGATCAATTGTTGCGGAATTAACTGACGCGCATGTCAATTGTGGCGACCCTAGTGACGGTGGTGTGAAATGTAGAGTATGAGATGGAAAGGAGGCTAGGCATCGGAGACGTGAAGCGCCGGATATTATAAATTAGTTGCAACAATGAGAGATTGTGTGGTCTGTGAGGTTTTCGGTATTGCTTTTCGGCGATAACAGAAGAGAAAGCTCTTAGTGGGTCAGAAGGACCAATAAGCGTCGACACAGTGGGAGTGGTCAGGACAATTACCACTCACTCAGAATTTCTACGCGAAGTGACTACTGAAATGAACGAGCTGGGACCCCAGGGTTTCACTGCTTTAAGCGTTCGAGTCTGGAATACTGAAACCAGTGGCTTAACGAGTGGAAGTGCGAGAATGCGAGATGGGGGAGGTGAGGAGGACCCAATAGACTGCCACCAGACTGGCGTACCACTTAAATACTCACGTTGCCGTATGCTACATACTTTACAAAGCAACTCAGTATACATTAAATAGTTGCACAACTCGGTTTATAACTGTAATATACGTACTTGACAGAGTATCGTGCACTCAGTATTGAAGATATGCGCCAATAATATTCCAATGTTTAGCCACCTATCCCGTGGCTTACCTGTCCTGCCGTATACCATGCAGAGTTATCTCACACTCATGTTTTTGCCGCGTGTTTTCTTTGGCACCAGCAGCAAGGAACGGTTGTCTAATTTACAAAGCCTCTCCTTCGTAAGTGTTGTTGGCGATTGGTCGGCCGCCTTTGCTAATAATTTGTCCATCATCGTGATTGGCTTACATCCACACTTAGAAACATTTTTTTTTACGTACGAACTTTTTTGCGATTACGAGCCGAAGTAGGTATCATTTCATGTTGTCTGGGCATTTAAAACGAGAGAAGCTGGCTACCGCGGGTGCCGATGTTTGCAGGCATGTTTCAAGAACCTCACTCCCGCCAGGATTAGAGCCTGGGCACGCCGCGTGGAAAATAAGCATTCTATCATGAAGCTAATCTCGAAGTCTATAGAGCGCCGTGCTAAATGTCTTTTCTTTATTGATCTGAACAACATTTGGTGTAGTATTTATGCGCAATAATGACCTTGAAGTGAACGTGACAGTAAGAGTCAGAACAATTATTTTGAGTATAATTATCTTGGTTGATGCAGAAGCGAGATTCAGCGGGCCAACACTTTATAGCAGTGTTTGCCGGCCGGCTCTGGGGTATCATTCTGGACATCGCCAAATTCCGCAATATTGTTAACTTCGTAATCTTGTCAGTTACGAAGGGCCCAGATGGTGGTACGGCCTCTCTGACTGGCTAAATAGTCCTCAATTATCGAATTTCACAATATGACAGGACTTGCGGCCGGCGCCGCTACCGCCATCGTACATTGTTTGTCCGGTACGTATTTTTTCTAGTGATCTTGACGTGACCGAATGGATTACGATTTGTGAACACGTCCTTATACTGCACTTCTTTACTTGGGTTCTGATAAATTAGAGATGAAAGTTGCGGAAAATGTTGGCTTCGGACGCTGCTGTAGGCACTCTGAATGGAAAGTTTGCCGCAGAGGTATTTGAACCTTAGCACTCACTCAAGAGGAGAAACAAAGTGTACACAGGAATGGGCATATTTATAGCGCTTCTCAACCTTAGACACACATAAAGAAAGCACTCCGCCTATCTACAGACACCCGTGTTGACCCATGATTAGATACATGCCGCTGCTATTACGCTTGGGGCTATCGATAGCTGTGCCATATACGTCCCATTGTTCAAATGACAACTCCTACGCAGTAAGAAAATAAAATAAAAGAGAAAAGAAACCTAAAGACGTCATTCATTTGCGTTAGTTCTAAGGAACTGAAGAAAAAAGAAGCACCTAGATGATGAGGAGAGTGTGTGAACAAGGGCCCACAGCGACGCAAGTTTGAGAGACATCAAATTGCTGAAAAATGAAAGACGGTGGGAGGAACTGTTTCTCACAACACACGCAAGCGTCACGTGACATCAAAGTAGAGTTAAAGATCTGCCCAGACGCCACGAAGGTTTCCCATTCAATGTAAGACTTAGCGCAAGCACTACAAAAATATATTATTTCTTTTTGTAAAAGTAAAAAAGCGAAGTAACTAGAGAGTGGAATCAGCACAGAATGTTTCCTCACCAGTGCAGAGAAATTTGAAATTGCGCTATAGTTATGACTATTTTGTTGCATACATAGCGAAAACGGCGGTTCGGATAACACCAAACCGCCGTGGTATAACGCAGGTTCAATGCGTATTAGATCACGAGAATTTCCGAGCTTTTCCACACGCCGAGCAGTGGCAAACAAACTCATGTTCTCCGAATGCGATGGTCACGCTGCGCACCGTATATAGCTTTGCTTACAATATTAGTCTCAGGTGCCTGAGGGTACCACTACATGCCAAAAGTGTCTGGCGAGCGCCGACGATTGGGTCACAAGGCGGGAAAGACAGGCAGGTAAACGCTGCAGAGGGCCATTCAAACGAAACCCTTGAGTGCAATCTTGTAAAGTGGTAGGGGGCGTAAGGACGATAAAAACGACAATGACAACGAAACGACGGCGAAGAGGGCACTGCAGAAACACGACGGTTCATATGAGAAATCTTGGACTCTCGATGGAATTGGCGACAAAGATATATATATATATATATATATATATATATAGATGGATAGATGGATAAATGAATAAACCTAGACAGACAGATAGATAGATAGATAGATAGATAGATAGATAGATAGATAGATAGATAGATAGATAGATGAATTGCCAGGTTATCTATATTAAGCGCACCAGATTTAAAGATCTCCTATCGTACAGATATTGCTATTCGTTTGCATCAGCTGCATTACTTGATGAGGCGGGCACCACTTATTTGAAAGATAAGCTGCAGAGTGATATTAGCTACATAACAAAAAATATCTAAATAAATTTGCAATTTGTCAGTTTAGAGCACATATGTCCCAATTGTATAACTTAAGCCCTGCAATAATGGCACAATAGCTACACAGCAGAAATTCTGAGCTGAGTTTCGAGAAAAGCGTTCTCGAAATGTGTGAGCAAACGCGTTAATGTTTCAGTTAACAGTGATCAGCATGCCATATAGTAGTATCCGTAATGTTTATGCTGGTTGTAGAACCGTAATGGGCTAAATAACTACCCATAATATCTATGCTGGTTGGAGCACAGTGGAAACGTAGTATCCTTAATTTCTTTGGTGGTTGGAGCGGCGTAGTGGCAAAGTCCTATCCGTAATTTCTATGCTGGCTGAAGTGTCGTATATAGAGGCAAACTAGCATATCTTATAGCAAGAATGAAAGCTGGGCTTGTTGGTATGGATCCAAGCTTTTTCGTGCTTTGTTGTGTTTCAGCGTGGCGAAGCATGCAGAGCGTGAGGTTATCTTGAATATGCTCAATATGAAACACTATCGCCGATTTCGACAAGGTAGTCGTTCGGTCTGACTCGGTAGATAATACATCAGCTCGATAAGCGAGCTCTACAGACCAACAGATTTCGAAGGCTTCTTGTGCTTGCCTAAATAGCCTGACAGAATTGAGAGTAGCTAATTGTCATTGTGCACATGCACGTGATAGGGAATACATAAGAACATTGTTATATGGCAGATGGGAAAACGAAATAATCTGATGCAATGTACACAAAATTAATGAGAATGTTCAGCAGGTTATACGCGCTCTAATGATACCGGCTGATGCCAAAAACGCTGTTTCATTATTATATTTTTCTGCATGAAAAATTATTCTCCCGATCACATGTGGAGAATGTGCTGCTAAAAATAAGGGGCAGTTTTTATATATGCTCTATTCTTTTTCGATTTGGAGGGTTTTAAAGTACTGAGTTCGGTCCCAGGCGTTTCAAGTGTGATCACTAGAGCGCACTGGAGCGTTCAATTAGTTGGAAATTGTCTAGTGCCATTCCTTGAAGAACCATGGGGCCGAATTCACAAAGATTTTTGTTCGTAAGTGCCTTTGGCCAGCGCCTCCTCTACGTTTTCTTCTTTTTTAAATAGAGCTAGGAGGTGCTGTTATGGCCAATGGCCAGCCGGCCGTCTTCGCTGGTAACATACCGCAAGAATAAAAGCTCAGCTTAGTCATGCTTTTTAACAGCGGAGCTGTTTAAGCCGGGCGTTAGTCCGTCCGTCGCGGACAAAAAAAAAAAAAAAAAAAAAAAAAAAAAAAAAAAAAAAATGTGGGCCTATACTAGCGGTTATGCAGAAAGGGGCCAAGCGCAATGGCACACATCCCTGTGAACTAGCGAAGCTGAGCCTGGCTAAGTCTAGCTAATCATGGTTCGGACTACTTAAGCTTAGTCACTCATCAATAGGCAATTGATAGCCAATCAATAGCTAATTGATAGTCAATCAATAATCAATAAATTCTGAAAAATGCTGGGGATGACTTGGTGGTGCTTAGCCTAGCCCAGATACGTGGCCAATACCTTGCGATAGCCAGTCGATAGCCAATCAATAGCTATCAATAATCGATCAACAATCAATAAATTCCGGAAAATGCTTGGGATCACTTCGTAGTGCTTAGCCTAGCCCAAATACGTAGCCAATACCTTGCGATAGCCAATCAATATCCGATCAATAGCTAGTCAATAATTGATAAATATTCAATAAATTCCGGGAAATACTGGAGATGACGTAGTAGTGCTTAGCCTTGCCCTAATACGTAGCCAATACCTTGCGATAGTCAATCAATGGCCGATCAATAGCTTATCCATAATTGATGAATAATCAATAAAAACCGGAAAATGCCGGGGATGACTTGGTAGTACGTAGCCTAGCCCAAAAGCCAGGACTAGCTTGGTGCCCATCAGCTCCGCTGTCTCTTTATCATTGCGCCTCCAGTGTAAGCTACGCAAATTTTTTTCATGCTATTTTGTTCTTAAGCCTGGCGAAGCACGCGAAGCGCGAGGTGTATCTTTAATATTATAAGTATGGGGATCTCTATCGCCGATCACGACGCACGCTGGGTTACGTGCGCAAAATGTTTACTTTGATCTACCAGGAATTAAAAAGATCGCATGCCAGACGCGCGTTAATTTGCCCTAAACTTCAGCATGCTCCCGCTGTATGGCATTTGCCCCAAGTATACCTATTTAACAAACTAGAAGCAGTACAAAATCGTGCCGCACAGTTTATCGCTTCCGAATAGGGCCCAATATATTGTGTAACTGAACTGAAACGCATCCATGACCTACCACCTCTTCATTTCCGTCGCCTCATCTTCCGCCTCTGCCTCTTGCACTCTTTTTACTACAATCCACAATCAAGGCACCTCTTACTGAAAGAATCGTCAAGATTATACGTATTCCCGCCTTACTCACAGTCACCCGATAGCGCACATTCGCGGACGCACGTCAGCGATGACCAAGCAATTTTTTCCCAAATGCAATAACCCTATATGGAACACCCTTCCTAATAGCACAACCTCGTGTACAGATCGCGCCTCTTTCCGGCAACAACTGTCCAGCATCGTCACAAAAATCAAGGTGTTTACAGTATCTTATCAGCTCACCGTCAAAATCACTTGCTATTAGCATGTTAGAATATTCTTGCCTTGAATTGTTGGTCTTCACACTGAAACGCGAAAAAATAAATATGGCACTTTACGTGCTAAAACCGCAATCTCATTCTGCGGTACGCCGTATCGAGCGGCTCCGGATTAATTTGAACTATCTGGGGTTCTTTAACGTGCACCCAATGCACGGTACAAGGGCATTTCTTGTGCTTCGCCCCAGTTGAAATGGGGCCGCCGTGAACGCGATTTGAACCCGCGACCTCCCGCTTAGCAGTGCAACGCCAAGGAGGAGGACTGTTCGTGGCCTGCGCTCGTTTTATCAAGAACATCTTTTCATCAGTCGAAACATCAGTGGAAACGTTCGTTTCAATCCGCCGTGGTTGCTTAGTATACTAAGCTACCACGGCGGATTGAAACGAACGTTTCCACTGCCTTATTAACGTACCAGTGTTAGTGTTCGTTCCTTTATTATTTCACTGCTTGCTGGTTTGAGTACCCACACAACTCAATGTTAATCATTTATCCTATCTTATTTCTTTTCCATTATTGATGCTTTCTTTCGTATGTGTCACACTACCTTGTTAGAGACCCAGCCTTACGTAATGCCAGGGTCCTTCAATACTTTTCATGGTAATGCCTCCGGGTCTCCTTTAAGGCTACATTAAATGAAATGAAGTGAATGCCCAGCAGCAGGATCGTCTTCCATCTGCTCTTACGGCAGGATCTTTCCGCATACACTGGCTCTGTTTACAGAACCAACCGCCCGTGAGTATGCGACCCTCTGGCGCGCGCGAGGCAGCTGATAAAGCACTGTGTGGCTTCCTCGAGCAGCCTCGAGCAGCTGGGCCTCGCCGCCCTGCTGCTCCTACGTGACAGTTCCGGTGTGTGGGACCGGCAGATGAACTATCTCAAGGAAGTCACTCATCAAGTGAACTCTGGGTAAACTTTTACCAAGTCGATCCGGTTTATGTATGTAAACAGTTCCTTTCTTTGCTGTGTCCTCTCTGCTATCTTCTCTCTCAGTTCTTTTACTCCCTTGTCCCCATCCACCTGCTGCAGGCCATCGTTAAGGTGTCAGCACACTGCGCCAGGCACTTACCCCGCGGTCGGCAGCAATTTCCTTTCCTGATTTTTTTTCTTTATGATTTGATTTACTTGTTTTAATAAACAACCAATCGCTAGTACAGCTAACGGTCGTTAAGATTATTAAATTGTTGGCCAAATGGCTGAAATAAAGCAAAGAAATGACGAATGCTTCTTGCCGAAGGGTTGCCTTCTTATTGATATTTATTTCTTGTGGATAGATCACCTGCTCAAGCAGCATTACACGGCGCAGAGGCGTGCCAAGGCTCTTACGGGAGGATAGCTGGTTGGTTGCAAGCCTAAGTGGTATTGTGCTACTCACAAGGATTGTAGGTTATGAATTGTGGCGTAGCAAGAACTACACTAAAATATTTTTTTTATTTAAGGAGAAAATAATTAAGGAATTTTACTTGTACATTATAAATAGTGATAATCGAGGAGCGTACTTCTCTGAAATTTGGTATTGTGAATGTTAAGAAACATAAGAAAAAAAGCTGCAATAATACTGTCAGTTATTTATGTTGAGAAAGAAATCGGCAAGGCAAACTCTTTGTATCAGCTATATGTAAATGAATATGTAGTCCCAAACTTTCCTATACCCGCCACGGTAGCTTAGTGGCTATGGCATTATTCTGCTCAACTCTTAGACAGGCTACAGACGCATCTCGAAGAACGTCAACTGATGCCGAACACGATGTTTGGTTTTCGGCCCAACTTGTCAACGCAAGACCTGCTTCTGCAGCTCAAAGAGGAAGTACTGACTGCAGCAACGCCGTGCTGCCCAAAAGCAATTCTCGCACTAGACCTAAAGGGAGCCTTTGACAACGTGGGGCACGAAGCCATACTATCCAATCTCAGTGACACGAATTGCGGCCGACGAACGTACAGCTACGTGAGGGCTTTTCTCACTGATCGCACAGCCACAATAGGGCTGGGAAATGTGAGGTCACAGCGAATAGACGCACCTAACAGAGGAACGCCACAAGGAGCAGTGCTGTCGCCGACACTTTTCAATGTAGCCATGATGAAAGTACCAGCCCAACTCGAGAAAATACCGGGGATCAGACATGCCTTGTATGCAGACGACATCACGATATGGACGGTCGGAGGGTCCATAGGAGAAAAACAAGATACATTACAGGAGGCAGTCGACGTCGTAGAGACATGCAGACTGCAATGCGCGCCGGAGAAGTTGGAGCTCCTCATAATCGAGAAGCGCTCACGAGGACGATCAACAGCCCCGGCACCAACCATCCACCTGCGAATAGGTCCTAGAGAAATTACCAAGGTAGACAGACTTCGTATCCTTGGCTTACACTTACAAAAGGACGGGGGCGGAGGATACGCCATACAGAAGCTACAACACACGACCTCGCAGATCTTGCGCATGATTCAACGAATTACCAGCAGGAAGAGGGGACTCCAGGAACAGGACATTATCCGATTAGTGCAGGCTCTGATTGTGAGCCGCATTGCGTACTCGGCACCACATTTAAATTTCAGTAACGCGAAAGTGCAGGTACTCGACCGGCTGATACGCAAGCAAGCGCTTGGACTCCCACCCGGAACGGCTACTTTTCGTCTCGAGGAGACAGGGGTGTTCAACAACGCACGGGAAATCATGGAGGCCCACCTGGTAAGCCAGAAGGGAAGACTACTACGCACAATAGCGGGACGCTGCGTCTTGGAACGTCTGGGATATTCCGTACGGAAGACCAGCGCAATGATCAAGATCCCAACACGAATACAAGAAACTATGCACGTCTCACCGATTCCCAGGAACATGCATGCACCCAAACTTCCACATCGGACGGAGACAAGCCCGAGCGCAGGCGCTCGCTAGAAAGTATGGAAACCACCCCAATGTCTTGTACGTAGACGCGGCCAGCACCGCAAGAAGCACCGCGTTCGTCACCAGTGTAGTCCAGAATCACGGGACCGAAATAAATGCGTCGTCGGTTTCCAGAGTGAGCGCTGCGGAGGCAGAGGAACTAGCGATAGCGTTAGCCATCACGGCGAGACCGCACTGGGATTGCGTCATAGTTCTGACGGACTATCAGATGGCATGCAGAAATTATTCCAGGGCCAAAATTTCCAGGGCTGCACATCGAATTCTGAATGGAGCGCAGCAGCTGCCACCTTACATACAAATCGTGTGGACTCCGGGGCATGAATCCTTACGCGGCAATCAGCAGGCACAGGCCTACACCCGAGCGCATGCACACCGGGAGCCGCGAGATGACCGCGCCGAGCAGTTCCAACCAGAGCCCATACCATTAACCTACACTCACATCCTACAACACTATCGCCTTTCATGAAGAACACTACCCCCCCCCCCCCCCCCCCCACATAGTGCTCTGACGCGAGAGGAAGCCGTAATATGGCGAAAACTCCAAACAAACACATATCCACATTTGAGTCTTTACCACGCCATACACCCTGCGCTGTATTCCTATAAATGTCCACACTGTGATCAATGTGCAACGATTTACCACATGGTATGGGTTTGCGCAAACACACCACAGCTCACACCCATAACACAACCCCCACACGGCAATGGGAGGCAGCGCTGTCCAGCTCCGACTCGACGGACCAGCTCAACCTGGTCAATTGAGCGAGAAGGGCAGCTAAGGCCGCTGGACTCCTGCACTGAGGGGACCACCCACTGCAGAGCGGAGGAGCTACCTACGCTCGCGTGCTCTTTGGATTAAAGTTTATTCTCTTTCTCTCTCTCAGCGTTGACATCGCCATGTGGTTCCGAATATATTTAGGTGCATGTGTGCTATATGCTACATTTTCAGGCATGGAGTCATGCCTGACACCGGCAAAATAAATATCGCTGAGAGCTAGTGGGGCTATACTAGCCCAGGTGCAACCAAATTAGGAAGACCCACTAAGCTTCAACAAAGACAATCCCTCACCAGAACAGGAATTGGCCGCCCTGGTGCAGTATTCGGCCACTACCTCCCTCATCACTCCTACAATTAACCCATAGGCCCTCAGTGCCCCAGCGGCTGCGGAGCACATGACCAAGGCGGCGGTCAGACCTGCGACGCGGCAGAGGGTGCTAAGATCTCTGGGTCCGGACAGGCCGCCACTGGAAACTGAACCTGGCAACGTTCAGCACGCACACCATATCGAGTGAGGCTAGCTTAGACGGGCTACTTGAGGAATTAACAGGCATTGCCTGAGATATTATTGACCTTAGTGAGGATAGAACGGGTGAGGCTTATACAGTGTTGACTAACGGCCACGTCTTTTGCTACAGAGGTCTTCCAGATAAGAGAGAATTCGGGGTAGGATTTTAGTCCATAAGGACATAGCGGGCAACATTGATGAATTCTACAGCATTAATGAGAGGGTAGCAGTCGGCGTAATAAAGCTGATTAGGAGGTATAGAATGAAGGTAGTACAAGCTTACGCCCCAACCTCCAGTCACGATGATGAAGAAATAGACCGGTTTTATGGAGACGTTGAATTAGCAATGAGAAATGTGCAAACTCAGTATACTGTAGTCATGGGCGACCACGATGCTAAAGTCGGGAAAAAGCAGGCCGGTGAGCAAGCAATTGGCAACTACGACATCGATTCTAGGAACACTAGAGGAGAGATGTCGGTACAATTCGCGGAAAGGAATAGACTCCGCATAATGAATACCTTCTTCAGGAAGCGCAGCAACAGGAAGTGGACCTGGAAAAGCCCTAATGGAGAAACAAGGAATGAAATAGATTTCATACTCTCTGCGGATCCCATCATAGTGCAGGATGTAGAACTGTTAGGTAGGGTAAAGTGCAGTGACGTCTAGGATTAGTGAGGTCTAGGATTTCTCTCAATTTGAAGAGCGAAAGAATAAATTTTTTCAAGAAGTAACCGGCCAACCTAGACGCAGTAAGCATAAAAGCAGGCTAATTCAGGCTGGTGCTCGCAAACAAATATGCAGGTTTAGAACCTGAAGATGAAGACAACGCAGAGGTAATGAATGAAACCTAAACTAGGCTGATCTCTGAAACAGCAATTGAAGTGGGAGGTAAGGCACCAAGGCAACCAGTAGGTAAGGTCTCCCAAGTAACAAAGGACCTAATAAAGAAACGTCAAAACATGAAAGCGTCAAACTCGAGAGATCAGATACAATTCGTTGAACTGTGAAAACTACTCAACCAGAAGAAAGTAAGAGATATTCGAAATTATGACGTAGAAAAGATTGAGGAAGCAGTAAAATATAGACGCAGCCTGAGATCAGTGAGAAGAAAACTTGGCATAGGACAAGGCAAGATGTATGCACTCAAAGAGAAGCAGGGTAAGATCATCAGCAATTTCGATGACACAGTAAAAGCAGCGGAAGAATTTTATACTAACCTGTACAGTTACCAGAGCAGCCAAGCTACTTTCATTCGCAGTAGTGATGAACAGGGTACAGAGGCTCCTTCTATAACTAGCGATTAAGTTAGAAGGGCCTTGCAAGACATGACCACTGGAAAAGCTGCTGGAGAAGATGGAATGACAGTCGATTTATTGAAATATGGAGGAGATATCATGCTTGAAAAGCTTGCGGGCCTTTATACGCAATGCCTCACGACTTCAAGTGTACCAGAGAGCTGGAAGAACGCCTACATTATACTAATCCATAAGAAGGGAGACGCTAAAAAATTGAAGAATTATAGACCCATTAGCTTGCTTTCAGTATTGTATAAGATATTCACCAAGATAATTTCCAATAGAATCAGGGCGACACTTGACTTCAGTAAACCGAGAGAACAGGCTGGCTTCAGGAAGGGATATTCTATGATGGATCATATCCATGTCACCGATCAGGTAATCGAGAAATCGGCGGAGTACAATCAACCTCTCTATATGGCTTTCATAGATTGTGAAAAAGCATTTGATTCGGTAGAGATACCAGCAGTCATAGAGGCATTGCGCTTCAAGGAGTACAGGAGGCATAGGTGAATATCTTGGCAAATATCTACAAGGATTGCACAGCAACCTTGATTTTAATTTTTTCTTGCGCTAAGTATAGCAGGACGCCACAGGGATGGAACAGACACTGAAATGAAGCGGACACGAAGTGACACACGGGAGCGCAAACTACCAACTGGTTTATTGTCAGATCATTATACAGTATTTAAAGCACACAGCGCCATATTGCGACTGCGTGAACTATGATTACAGCGGAAACACTCAGACTTCGTGTCCGCTTCATTTCAGTGTCTGTTCCATCCCTGTGGCGTCCTACTATACTTAGCGCAAGAAAAAATGAATGCACACCAACTAGCCCAATTCATAGCGCTTCTAACAGCAACCTTGGTTCTCAAGAACAAAAGTAGAAAGAGACCTATCAAGAAAGGGGTCAGGCAAGGAAACGCAACATCTCTGTGGTATGTGGTGTGCGCGACACTGGAGCGGTGGTTGGAGATGACAAGTAGCAGATGACAAGAAGTGCGCGCGCCGAGGCGAATTCCAGTGCTTGATTGAAAGACGACAATGTCGAAGAACGGCACGTGAATACGCGGCGCAAGGAAAAAAAAAACTAAAAGGAAAAAACCCGTCCAATCGCAAGACAACACGGAGCTTCAAGTGGCCAATGAGAAAACGACGAATCGGCCAGAGCGGCAGAAAAGCGAGCCGCGCTGTCAGAAGAGGGGGAGAGTTCCAGAAGCTGCACCAGGAGAAGGTCGGCCACCGGACATGGCGTTGAAGACGGCCGTCGGGTTCCGGACCCGAGCCACCAGGACTTCACCCGACGGGGGCCTCTTGTCAACCCATGCTTGATCGTCGCCACTCTGCCCGATCGTAAACTGCTGCCCGACGCCGGCTAGTGTCTGCGGCATGCCCATAGGCCCATGGGCACAACCTGAGCTGTCGGGCTACGGGCCCGAGTTCCAAGACCAGCTGCCCTGCCAGAACGCTGCCGCCGTCTGCCCGTGCCACCAAGCCGCCTGCCTTTTCCCTCCACGACAGAGTTGCTACGCTCCGGTAGCCCGGTCAACGATCCAATACACCGACCTTTGGTGAGATCGACCGCCACTTCTTGAACCGTCTCATCTCCGCTTCTCCGCGTCGAGACTGTTGTGCGCCCACACGCTCGCAGTCTGCCCGAACTTGCCTGATATCGTTAGCATTCTAGCTCCGAGTGTTTCTTATTGTGAGTTTTTCATTGAGTGTTTGGTTTATGGTTTTTTTTTTCGTTTTTAGTTATACTAAACTTTGTCCTCAGTGTAGATTTTATTTCCGGGACGGACGCCACTTTTATACCCTCAATTTTTTCTTCCATTCCCCACTTGGGCTTTGTTCCGCAATTGAGGAACCGTCAGAATCAATTAAAGAGAAAAATGACGCTGTCATCACACTCTCCAATGCTATTCACTGCATGCTTAGAAGAAGTATTCAAGCTCTTAGACTGGAAGGTTTAGGAGTGAGGAACAATGGCGAATATCTCAGCAACCTTCAGTTTGCAAATGACATTGTCCTATTCAGCAACAATGAGGACAAATTACAACAAATGATTGAGGACCTTTACATAGAAAGTGTAATAGGTGGGGTTGAAGATTAATATGTAGAAGACAAATATAATAATCAATAGCCTGGCAAGGACAACAATAATTCAGGATCGCCAGTGATCCTCTATAGTATGTAAAGGAGTACGTTTATCTAGGTCAATTACTCACAGGGGACCCTGATCATAAGGGAACTTACAGAAGAATAAAATTGGGTTGGAGTGCCTACGGCAGGCATTACCAAATCTTGACTGGGAGCTTACCGCTGTCGTTGAAAAGAAAAGTGCACGATCGTTGCATTCTACCGGTGCTAACATATGGAGCAGAAACTTGGAGGTTACCAAAGAAGCTAGAGCGCGAACAAGTTAAGGACCGCACAAAAAGCGATGGAACGAAAAATATTAGGCCTAACGTTAAGAGACAGGAAGAGAGCGGTGTGGATCAGACAGCAAACGGGGAAACCAATATTCTATTTGATAGTAACAGAAAAAATGGAGCTGGGCAGGCCACGTAATGCATATATGAATGATAAGCGGTGTAATATTAGAGTTACAGAATGGATACCAAGAGAAGGGAAGTGCAGTCGAGGACAGCAGAAAACTAGGTGGGGTAATCAAGTTAGGAAATTAGCAGGCGCTTGTTGGAATCAGTTAGCGCAAGAAAGGGGTAATTGGAGATGTCCACTGCAGGAAGAGGCCTTCGTCCTGCAGTAGACGTAAATACAGGCTGATGATGAAAGTTGGTACAAATTAGTGCAAGGTGAATTAAGGTTTGTGCAAATTAGGGCAAGGTGGACAAGGTGGATTAAGGTTGGTGCAAACTAGAGCAGAGTGCATTAAGGCGGATTAAGGTAGAGTTGGGAAGGATATGTGAAAATGTATGACGTCACGTATCATGGACGTGACCAATTAGAGAAGTCATAATGCTTTCGCATTCAAATCAAGTAAGGATACTTGAGTGACTGTCATTTTTTTAAAGTTCACCAGCCATTTTGTACCTTTCCCATCATATCATGCGTACACCAGTATGCATATCATATCATGAGAAGGAAATTTACAGAAGAATACGTAAAATTGGGTTGGAGTGCATACAGCAGGCATTACCAGATCCTGACTGGGAGCTTACAACACCAGTCACATATACATCAGCAAAATCATAATCTTTCATGCAAACAAGCTATTTCGTTTTCTGACCAAGCAAGAGAGAGCGCTTACACATTTGTCTCCTTCATTTCGAATATGATGTGCCTCCATTATTTCCCTTTCCCTCTTACTTTTTCCCTTCCCTATCAACTTTGTCTTTTCAATAAGACAAACATGGGAGTGCATGCGCACTTGTTACAATGTCCCGCTAAATTACTTCCATATACATTCTTTACGTCACTGCAGTGCTGACGAGTTCTGTCAATGAAACGCTGTCCCGTTTGTCCTATACATTTTTCCACAGCTCAGCGGTATCTGATAGATAACGGAGAAATCTTGCAGAAAGAAAAAAAAAGATAACTTTGGAACCAGCACACAAAGAAAAGAATAAAGACGAGATACCAGTGCACGTGTTGCCGTATACTTGCACAACTTGTCACGCATTCCAAAGAAAGTTTCCAATAGAGATCATGTTCATTTGCTTCTCAGTGCCCCGTGCAAGGTTTCCCCGGTATGCAATAGCATGAAAACGCTCGAAAAGCCTGTGGGCACCAGCTATCATAAAACCTGTCTCACTGACTGCACGCGCAACGTTATCAATCAGATACAGATGAGCTGTGGAAAAACATAAATAGAAAAAAACGGGACAGTGTTTCATTGACAGAGCTCGCAAGCACTGCAGTGACGTAAAGAAAGGATATGGAAGTAATTTAGCGGGACATTGTAACAAGTGCGCATGCACTTCCACGTTTGAAAAGATAAAGTTCATAGGGAAAGGAAAAGGTAAGAGGGAAATGGAATTAATAGAGGCATATCGTTATTGGAAGGAAAGAACAAAACGTTGTTTGTTTGGCAAACGCTTGCGAGAACGCATACATTGAGCGCTGTGGGCGTCTGTCATGGTTCTGCCATCTACAGGATATTCTGCGATAAGGAAAACACAATGCGAATATTCTCGATAAGGTGAGGGTCACCAATAAGCCATGCACATAATCGTCATTCTTGTTGCGGTGTAGCGAGAGGAAGTACTTAAAGACCGATAACACCTAAATTGGCCTGTGGCCGCACAAGTGAAATCTTTGTCTATTGTTGACCTGGCTTGATTTATTTGTAGATTAGCAGGTGCTCTTAGCAACAAGGAGAGTAGAGATTATTTTATTTCCTCCCAAAAAGTACATCGCCATACAGGCTCCTAAGTATATTGCAAATTCAGATGGTGGGAAAAAATCTCCGCAACAACAGCTTTACCAGCCGTACCTCTCCTAGAAACCAACCCCCCCCCCCCCCCCCCCCCCCCGAACAACATGGCGACATACATGAAATACAATATTTGGTCTACGGTATATATGTGGTGCAGTATGTCTCTGGTTTCTCCGCAACGTTAAACTGTTTAATGAATCCAGGATAATGACAGGTCAAGTGAAACCTCTCAGCTATTTAGAAGTTCGCTACCAAACGTGAGGCAGTCGCTTGCAATTAAACAAATGCACAAAAAATAAAATTTCCTACATTCCTCACAATATGACATACACACTGCCCAAAACGACCTTCTATTGTTCGCAGGCATTTACCAAACACTTCATGGATAGTCACTCGAAAGAAATAAAAAAGCAAAGTAAAAAAAAAAAAAACGAAAAGAGAGTTTTTGAACATTTTTTGCAATTCCACACGAGAAACACAATATATCATCAAAAAAAGTACACAATCCAAGACAAAATCACACTTGAATAACCTACAAAGCGAGTACAGCCTCACGAAGAACGAAGCCTGAAGAGAGAGAAATAGAAACCACATGGCCTCGCGCTGACTAGGAACTGACGCTTTATTGATCGGAGCACAGCGGTACACTACAGAGAAAGTTCATTTCACCTGTAGTATTAGTAAATTACCCTTGTATAATAACAGACAACTCAATGTTACGGTGCAAAGTGGTTTGATAAGTCAGAAAAGACGCAGCACCTAATCACGGGTGGTGACGCCAACCGGAAGTTCCCGCACTAGCTTGCCGTGACGTCATGGATTTTGACGGTGACTTCCAGGATCTAGTTAATTGTTCATCGGTAAAAATGGACTACATATTGTGTTCTAAATGAGTCAAAGATTGAACGTGACAAGTTTCGGGCACTTTTACGGAGCCAACGTGGCCCAAACACACACAAAAAATTACCTTGAAATCTGCGACGTCACACTGGCCTGCCAGCTCTGAAGTTCCCGCACAAATTTCAAAAAGCGATCTCGACCTCCCTTTTCCTTGCTAATAATTAACATATTGTCGTATCATGAACTAAAATTGAGTTTTCAAACAATAATTTATCAGTCTAAATATCAGTCCGAACATCTTTATCGTTTATCTTTAGTGTCTCTTTAAAGGCAACTGGTTTCCCTTCGCCCATGCTCATCGATGTGACATACAGTTACTGCCTAAACTAACAATGACAATTCAGTTACAAGTACTAGAAAATCATCCAATAGAGTCATTTCCCTGTGCAGGAGGGCCACCGATGGTTGGCTCACGCACAAATTATCACTTTCGTTGATATATAAGCTTTCACATAAAGCAAGATTAAGAGTACAAAAAAGAGGCATAAGCGATACTAACAACACAGGTGCTCACTAACACATGATGCATCTCAGGAAAAGGCCGAAGGAGAGTTGATGGTCTGCACATGCGTGAAAACAAGCGTCACAAGGTGTGCTAAAAATAGAAAAAAAAACGATTAGCAGCCTTTTTATACCGGACCTAAAGAGAGAGAATATGTGGTTTTACGTGCCAAAACCACGATCTGGTTATGAGGCACGTCGTAGTGGGAGACTCCGGAAAATTTTGACCACCTGTAGTTCTTTAACAAGCACCTAAATCTAAGTACACCCGTGAGCAAAAGCATACGGACCACAGGGTCGCCGAAAAAAACTGCATTGCTTCGTAATTAACACGCATTAACTGAAATTGACGATTACACTGAAAAGTTCGCAATGCCAAGTTTGGACTGCAGTCCTCAATCTCAAGTTTGATTCGCAGACAGCTGAAAAGATCGGGTTTTTCGCGCAATACCTGGTCCGTATACTTTTGCTCACGGGTGTACATGGGTGTCTTCGCGTTTCTACCCCATCGAAATGCGGCCGCCGTGGCCGGGATTTAATCAGACCTAAAGAGCTCGTCAGTTTAGCGTTTCCAGCAACCTACCTTCTGCCTTCCTCAAGTTAACAGATGTGTCACTAACGCACAGCCAACCCCTCTTCTTGATAAAAAAAATCTCCCAGATATCACGCGCCATGGCATCGCTGTTTTTACCTAATATATTTATTTCGCTAAACAATGACACACACCTGCAACTTTAGTAGTGCGAGGGCTCTAAAAAACAAGGAAAATAAGCATCACGGGGGGGCTTTTGCGTAAGCGCAGCACATCTGTCAACTTGGGGAAGGGAGAAGCTAGGTTTATGGAAACGCTCATTTGATGAAGCTTTAGGTGTGATAAAGAACCAGCTGAGTTATGATTAGATGAAAAGTGTAAATGAGAAAATTGTAGAGCAAAATGAAACAGCTGTTAAGGAAGAATAGATGGCCGCTTAAAGAGCGCAACAGGACTGATTTTCATGATGGAGCATGCATGGCCGGAAAGGCATTGGATATGATATCGGTGCATACGTTCACGTCAAGGTGCGGGTAACGCGAACAGATCACGCGAGTGAAAGTAAAAACAACACACGACAATCAGTGGTTGTGGTTTAAATGAGATTGAGTGCGGTGTAATTAATCGTTTTTAGCATTAAACGCACCAAAAGCTGCACTGTTAACTGTGGGACGCGCCATAGTGGGCGGCTCCGGTTAAATTTTGACCATTCATGAGATTACCATGCCTGCCATTGTAAGCGTATTAGTGCGTTTTACATTCCGCTTGCATCTGATGGCGGCGACCGCGGCGTGTGGACTCCAAATCGTCACCTCGCGCTCACCAGTATACTATGGCTTAACGCAGACTCCAGTGAATCGGTCTCAATTCATTCTCCGTAAAGGACACCTGGTTAGTGACTGGCTGTGGTGTTGCCTGGCTAATTAGATCGCAGTTCCTATAAGTGCGGATAATAATGAACCAGCACTGCAGCTAAATTTCGGTGTGTTTATCCTAGACGATGCCTACACTATTCCTAACAAAATTCAATGACGCTGCGCACCAAACCAGCCCTGTCAACAGGTCACGTAGTACACTTTTATCGCGGTAACGTTTACACCAGTGCCCTTTTCGAATCTAAAAGTCACAGGTGTACTCCTAATTTTAGACAAACGTAACAAACTGCATCATTATTCCGTCGTAGTTGTGCCATCATGGTCACTCCAATTAAGCAATCTGACTCTCGTGATGTCGACGTCATCATGTCATCACCGTCATACAGCTGGGTTGCGAGATACAGTCATCATCACGCCATTGCAATTATACACTCGTCATCATCCCATTGTACTCACTCCGTTGTCTTGCCATTGCCGTCATGTATTCGTCGTCATACCACCTCGGGATGCTGTCGCCATCGTTCCATCGACATCCTTGTAACTTCTTCATCCGACATCCAACCGTTGGTACGAGTGGTTCCAGTGGTATCAGTACTGGGGGTAACAGGCGGTAGTAGCGGTAGTACCACCATGTCGTACCGTTAGCACTAGCGGCACGGCTGTTACCACGGTGGTATTGTTACCGATGGTACCACCGCGCTGTGGTGGTTCCGCAGTGCAGTGGCAGGGATGGTGTCGGTGATAAGGGGAGTGCTCTGGCATTCTTCCATCTTGACAGGTAGCGTTGTCACACGCTGTTGAGACGCTGAGCAGCTGGTCAAAGACGCAGTCGCTGTCGTCTAACACGCTCACCCGCCATGGTGGCTTAGCGGCTATGAGGTAACGCTACTAAGCACGAGGTCGCGGGCTCAAATCTCGGCTGCGGGGGCCGCACTTCGATGGGGGCCAAATGCAAAAACGCCCGTGTGCTGTGCATTGGGGGCACGTAAAAGACCGCCACATTGCCAAAATTATTCCGGGGTTTCCCCCAACCAACCCCCCCCCCCCCCCCCCCTTTAAGGCGCCCCTCATAATCAAATCGTGGTTTTAACGCATAAAACCGCAGAATAAGTTTTAACACGCTCAGGAAGACAGAGTGTCAGACGTTGGCGTAATGTAAGTTTTTTTTCCCCCTCACTCAGGAAGACATTGTCTTTCATCGGCGTCCAATGCAGGTTGAATCGCCTTCCAGCTTTTTTTATTTCGTTCGACTTGCTTGCTTCAGCGGCAGTCGGGCGTCGGGCAGTGTCATCTTTGTGCCGCTCTTATCTTTCGCTCGAGATGCGCGCCGGGAAGACTTGCGTCTGCTTGCATCGCGAAAAGCCACCAGTTTGCCGTTGTGTGCGCGTGGCCGTGGATGTGTACTTTTACCACCGGTGAGGTTTCCAGCTGTCATCGGAATTTTTATTGCGCAGTTTCGTCTGAGTGGCATTGCCGGTAAGCAAAAGAGACATGTTCGGCCGTTGCAGTGAGCCATATTGTAACTGTATATAGCACACAGTCCTCAGCCCGTCAGACGACTTGAAACCGAGGCTAAAATGTGAGTACTGCAACTATTGTCCAATCGTTCATGGCCGGCAATCGGAGCTTGGTAAGCTGCTTTGATGTGTCATATATTGACTTTATAGCACAATGACAATTTAAAAGATATTACTGGTTAGCTCACTACTGACGCAACTCATTACAGCCAGCTTAGTTTTGTGCTGCTCAGTTGGTAATGTCGTAATGTGTGCCAAATAATGGTGAACGCGTTTGGCTGTTAGTGGTTATCCCGTGTCACAGGGGTGCAACGCATTGGTAGAATGGATAGTGCGGCTCGTACGAACATATTGTGGTGACCGCTTGTCTGCTGCTCTGTTAATTGCTAGCACCTTTGAATATTGTTACATAGTCTTGGTCTTGTAATTACCAGGGACTGTTCCATAGGAAGGCTTTTGTAATCCAAGACCGAGGACAAGATAAATAACAGGAAATAAGGTGATTCTGCTGACCTTAGTGCTACAGCAATTATTTGCAAACCCCTTGTCCGAAGAGGAGGACATCTGAGTTACCGCAACGCTCATCTACGCATCTTATGGGCAGACGTGCATTTTCGCTGTCAGTGCAGCCACTGAAGTTGGCTGGGTCACCAACGAAAATATTGAGCCAGCTCTCCTTTTCTGACGACTCTTTTACTATGTCAAGAACTATGAGTATCCTTGTGTATTGTGGGCAGGAGAAATTATCTAATGAATTTATTATTTCAACCGATGCAGTGAATGACTGCTAACGCTGCAAATAGTGGGAATTAAACGTTGCGGTAAATTTTCAAAACAATGAAGGGCATTTTCCGAACAGCGCTCCCTGTACGCTGACAGCTGTTCGTACTAGAATGAATATTGTAATAGTGTGCATAAAACAATAATAATAAGTTTATTTTCAACAATGCAATGGGGGAGGTTGCGGAAAAAAGCTGGAATAACTGACTAGTTTAATCAGCTAACTTGCAATTAGGTCAATTGATGTATAGATTTCCAGCGCAAAATGTAGCGGAGAATGTCGAGATGGGGCCGATTACCAAATTTAAAGAGACGTAGGCCTCGTGCGTTACTTCTTTTCGATGAAATAAGTAAGCCCGCGAAGTAAAACCACATACGTCCGTGCGTCAAGGATTGCCGTGCTCTCAGGTGCAAACCTCGTCAAATAACGGCGTAGCTTATGACGCTCGATCTGACCATGCAGTCGTGCACTTTCCCGCACCCGTCGGCAACTTCTGGTGCGAAGCCTTGGGTTGAAATGTGCGTAACATATCTACCATTCTCTATGATGAGACTCACGTATGAGGCCACTAATGTGACGCCATATGGGCGCGTTGTCACGCGGTATTGATAAATTGGTAAATTGATAAAAGAGAGACCATGCACGACGTAGGTTGCACTAGTTGCACTACATGCTATACGTAACTTTATAGAAGACAGATATATTCAATTTTACGTTTCTCCTAGTAAACTAGCGGACATAAGCAATTTTGCCGGCTTTGATCTTCTTGAGAGGGACAACACTTACATTTCTGACTTTTCCCGACGCCTCCAACTTTTGTGAAAAACTCACTGAATTCTGTTAAAACCCCTTTAGCTGTATGCACCGACGACGAGGTTTACGACGGTGGCGTGATGACCCCACGATGGCAGCGTCATTCGCTTGTCGCTCTGGCATTCGTGTATCTGACTTCGACGGTCATGGATGTGATGATTCTGTGTCGAGGCCTTACATAGCACTACGGTGCTCATCATAGGCACTTTCGCTGAACGGGCTGAAGGCGCTGATTGTGAGACAATACTAGCTGAAAATGCTCACAGCAGAAGTAATAGGAAAGTAAATGCTTTGCCATCGCTGCGTGAGTTCATGTATATTGCGCAAGATTTCGAAAGCTTTATTGGCTTCCCAACGCGCACTGTTGTGTCATTCGAGCGCTCGCTTTGTCGCTGTCATGATCGCCATTCCGCGAAACTTGTCGCGACCAATAGCAGAGCAATTGCCATAGCTCCTTTCGTGGCATCCTCTGGCGACGAAAAAGAGGGTCACTGACACAGCGGCAGAGAGCGCAGAGTTTGCTTTAGATTTGCCACAGCTATCCGAGGCGAAGCGCCTATTCGCAGGGCTGGGAATTATAGAAGATACCTGCATCATGATACATTCGGCTAGTCGTGTATCAATATATCTGTATTTTCGATGCACCATACGAAGTACGAAGTATCGTTTACCTCGGGATGCAATGTACACCTATGCGAAAATCTACAATGACACCCAGAGTCACTGATAGCACCTAAAGCTTTTTCTGAGAATTTATGCTAATTTCTTTCTAATACCCCAACATGATTAAGGAAATTGAATGCTGTCCAGCGCTAACAATAATAACGAATAGAGTTTTACTAATTAAATTTTAATTAGTTTGAAGGTGGAATGTTGCAACTGCATAATGGAAGTCAAGCTGGTGCTTAGAGAATATTTTTATATAAATTTAGTGCTTATAAACAATTTGAGAAAAACATCCGGAACACGTGTCGTGTGCACTGCTGCTCCAGGCTCCAGTTTTAAAATGATATTTTGCACATTGCTGAAACATACCTGGATCACAGCACATCACCGCAGATTTTCTGTAATTGCACTTTACGAGCGGTGGTTTGTAACCACTAAATCCTTGCAAAAACGCTTCGTATTAGAATTACGAAGTGTTGGAGAAAAATACTGAACTAATTGAATTTCTCAAAGTAAAATGCGTCAGAAAAATCGTAAAGTACAACCTTAAAACGCAACCTACCACCATGATAGCGTCGGATTGTAATTTGAATATACGAGAAAATTATTCTATGACGCGAAGGCTCAAACGCAAACCCTCTTTCCAGCGTTTCTACCATTCATGAAGCGGGGCGGCCCGCTCTGTTCCTTCCAACAACAGCATTCAGATGGCGCTCGCCTTCGCGCAGCCACGGCGCGCGGAGCTGAAGGTAGAGAAAAAAAGAAAGAAAGAAGAAAGCTGCGGTTGACGGGAAGCATAAGAAGCAGTCAGGCATCTTTGAATGCTATCGCGTTCCACTCTTAGAGGCGAAGCTTAAGCGTCCTCCAAATTTTTCCTCCTCCAGTTCATCTACCTTTCTCCTACTCCTTTAAACCACAGTAACTACACCTTGGCTTATCGCTGTACGGATATTTTGGCATTATAGCAGAACATTCTCAGTATTTTCTGCGCTATTTACAGACGCTGGGGTGCAATATGCATCACCGGCTAATTGTCTTATATAACAGCGCATTCAGAGAGCCATGTACTCTTATACGGGTTCCAACAGTAGTGTTCAGCACTTTGAAATATAACAAAATTTCTCATTTTATTTCATTATTTGGTGTTCAATGCATGTTTACTGCTTGCTTCCTCTCCATCTACCTATTCAAAAAGCCGTTTTTCCGTCTGGAATTTTAAGTTGAACACCATTTCTTATGCCACTGCCAACGCTTCCATCAGTTTCGGGCACATTTTCACACGTTCTGAACTGTGAGTCAATTGTTTTCGAAAATTGCGCATATCTTTTAACGCCCTCCTATAAGAATTTAAAAAATGAGTCTGTTGACAAATGGGCGATCGCTCACATCTCCCCCAGCTATTTGTGAGAATATTTGTTTAAAGCTTTGAGCGAAGAGCTGACGCTGCTAATGATAATCGGTAAGCTATCGTATACGCAGAAAATCTACCGTTTCTTCATCTGATGAGTACAAAGTGAAATTAATTATGGGGTTTTACGTGCCAAATCCACGATCTGATTATGTGGACAAAGTGAAATTAAGATGCATATTTGAAAGACAATCATCAGCAGCGTCTACTTGAAGTTTCATCTTGAGCTTTGACCTTCACCAAAAGTTACACGCACTGTGAATATTAGCGCAAACCCATTATGCCGTTGTCGTGATGATGACGACAATGATGATGTGCGCATCCTATTTAAATCGACATGATGACATGTGTCACTAATCTAGTTGATTTATCTCCCTGCTGTGTCTAAGTCTGAGTAGCGCCGTGGGAGTCTCAATTCAATTCCCAGCCCATCCCGGAGAGTCAAAATCCCCGTTAATTTCACTCCTTTCCACTCCTCGGAATAGTTCCAGTTAGGCCGTTCCCACCTCTGGAGTGGCTGAGGTTAAACATTTCATTCCTCCTATTTATGTAAAAGGAACGATTTAATAATATTGTTTACTACTTGCGTTTGCGTGCCTCGTAACTAAAAAATGTCGCTGTTTAGCCCGAAAGGCGGACAATTGCGAGAGCAAATTATTAGAAAGGTACACGAGTAGGGATAGTAGTTTTATCGGCTGTATAAACTTGGACACATTCGCTTACTAAATGAATAAACAAGCATGGTGCCAGCGCGCACAAGCAAACACTCGGCGATCCACTCCGACGACCGCAGACAACTGCTGTCAAAACGCTGGCGTGAGCAAGCGCAGCAGCAGCAGCGAGCGAAGGTTCGTGGGGTCTATCGCTTCGACGGAAACTGAGCGGCGCAAGCACGGCACATACAAAGCTATGAGCCGTTTGCAGATCGCTTTCAAGATACGGTGCGCGTGACCACCCGCATCAGCGCAGAGTACAAGTGCGCAGTTGCGGGCAGAGTAGAAGACGCACCCCCTCCCTCTCGCGTTGTCTTCCCGCTTTCCTCCTTTCTCGTACGAGACTGAGCCGCCAGTTCCCCTTGCGTCGTTGGTGCCGCAGCACGACGTCGCCCCCCTCCCTCTCACCCTCCTTCCCTCCCATTTCTCGACGGCCTTTCGAGCGACAGTCGCGTTTGCTCTACACCGTGCGTTTGCTCTCCGTGAAAGCGAGCGTCCCTCGCACATTCGGCGTGCGGCGACGATTTTATTGCCCTTGGACTTTATACGGAACCTCACGGTGACGGCGATGGCGACGGCAGAAATCCACTTGAAGTGTCCATATAATTGCTATCGCAATAAAAAGTATCAGAAGCGTAGATTGTTGGGCCAGTAGGTGCATCATTTAGTGTCGTTGAGCGGAACTACTGCCTAACTACTAAGAGGCGAAAGGACAGACGCTCACTTACAACTGAAGTTTAGTGAAAAGTTTTCCAGGAAGCGGAGGGACGCACATGCGCAGTGAGGAGGCGGATACAAAACGCATACGTAATCACATGCAAAAGTTTCTGCTAATTTCTCATAAAAATGTACTAATTATACTGATTAGTAATTATATAGTTATACTAATTATACAAATTTCTGTATTCGTCAGCGCAACTGACGGGTGACACACGAGGCAGATTGTGCGTACACACACACACACACACACACACCACACCACACGCACACGCACACGCACACGCACACACACACACACACACGCACACGCACACACACACACACACACACACACACACACACACACACACACACACACACACACACACACACACACACACACACACACACATAGATCTGGCCAGCCTCAAAAAAATCCCTCACCGGTTTGTCATTCAATTAGTTTAAAATCATTGCATCTCTAAATAGCGGAATGCAACCGCAATCTTTGAGATGCGCAGGTAGGTGCATACCACCCGCGACAGCCTTTAAAGACCCTGAGTGCTCCCTGAGTCGGTCGTTTAAACATCGCCCGTTAGACCAATGTAAACTTTACCGCAGCGGAGCGGAATCTTGTAAACGACCTCAGGGGCGCCAGTCACAAGGGGGTTTACGTGTCTCTTCTCACTTGCATTTTTTTGCGCGTTTCGCTCCGATCACGTATTAGGGAGCACAACCTAGAGAGCTTACAAGGAGCTGTGAAAACTACGTCCATCTCATGCTTGCCTCTTACTTTCTCCAGGTTGTGCGAAACTGCGTGTATGTATGGCATCACCAGAACTTTTTTTGGTTTCCGATTTGCCTGTGTGATTGCACCTCGAGTGCCACATTGCGAAGTAAGAGTGCACGAGGTCACATGCACATGCGTCTGTTTCCTTTGCACAAAAGACGCAGGAATGAAAAGTGCAAACTTGTAGCATTTGATTACCCACTTCACGATAGGCCTATCTTCCCACAGTTTCCCATATGTGCGTTAGACCTGCACAATTTTTTCTAAAAGATGCTTTTTGTGAATTTTGGTTCCTGGAAAAATCTCTTTGCCTATATGCGGTGAAAAGGATCTTGAGCCCTCAAAAGAAGCATTGCGTGAACACACGGAAAGTTATTCCAAATTACACTCATCTAAATGAGTGTAATAACCTCAATTGGGGGTCCCGTTTCCAAAGCTCATCCCTCCTTACATCTCCAAATGTTATCTCTCTATTTTATACAGATTCCTGCTTGACTGCGAGTGTTTTGTTTCCCTTATGTCACGTGGGCTTTGTCGAAGCAGCTCACTAATGTGCAAATCCCATGACGCAAAAAGTTAAACTTAACAAAGAGAACAGAATTTTCTGATGATCCTAACGGTATGTGATAAAGTGAAAGTGCCAGATCTGTTTTCAAGATACTGAGTGTGGGATCAATGAAGACATTGTGACTAAATATTTTGGTGATAGCTTTGTTTTAATAGCAAAATTACAGTTTACAGTCGCAGTTACAGTTTTGATAGCAAACTTACACATACATACAGAAATTGACAGTACGTGGCCCAAACGTTCCAGAAAGATCTCAAGAATCTTAGACAAAATAACAGAAAATCAGTTTTGATTGAACAAAATTCCAGCGCAATTGTACAGGCTGCTGCAAGATTGCAAAGATTAGGGTTTCAATATTAAAAGGAACATGAAAGTTGTGAATATTAGACAGTTTTAGCAGACCGTTCACAAGCCGCGTTTACATGAATGCGACTGACCACTGCTTCTTAATGCATCCATGCTTATTGTGGCCCGCGAACTAGAGTCAAGCACTAGTGCCCGCTATACCATATATGCGGATGACATAACCATTTGGACAGAAGCCCAAGACTATGGCGGGAACATTGAGCACATGTGCACCGAACTTCAAGATGCCCTTATTGCACTCGAAGACACCCTTCCTAAACTGGGACTAACCTGAGCACCTGAGAAAATGCCACTTCTATGTGTCAATGGTAGACGAAGCGTCCTCCTGCTTCCACAACAGGCAATAATGTTGACTCAGCATGAACTCAGGGCCACCCACGGTCAGGTTAAAATTCTTGGGATTCCCATCCACAGTTACAATACGGGACAATTTTTGGATGACTGAGCTCAAAAAGCAATGACCCAGGCTCTTGTACACTATAAGCGCGTCTCCAACAAGTTCGGCGGGGCACGGCAGGCAGCCTGCACCACCCTCATCAGATCCATCGCAATTGGTAAAATCACCTATGGAAGCACAGTCGTAACACCATCAAAAACAGCCGAAAAAACATTCAAGTACTCTACCGACAAATCCTTGGAACAATTACAGGTCTCCCGAAGTTCACGAATATACGCAAACTGCAAGACTTAACGCCCCTGCCACCCATCGACGACATCATCAAACATGCTCAGACATCACTGAATAATCGACTGCATCTCACGACATAGGGCCAGGACACACTGCTGTGGGACACCCGATGCGTTCGCATAGAACCGCGGAACACGGCAGGCGAAGAAACCACCCTTGCTTTTCCTACCCTTTACCCCTCCGAGATTTCTACGCCACTCGCAACAGGGGCCACTACGGCCAGACAGTGCCTCTCTCACAGACACAATCAGTACGACACCAATGCAATATTTACTGACGCCGCACTCGATGGCGACCGCATGACTCTAGCCTGGTACAAACCCTCGGCCGGTGAGGCCAGGCGCTATATTTGTACACTAAACTACGCGACACCTGCACAGGCAGAACTTTTGGCCATCTGGACCGCCTTACAAGACAATGCCGTGCCATCCACCATCTACACCGACTCATTCGAAGCATTAAAAGACATTGAGGACCCCACTGTGGAAGATATCACTGCTCTACGCTTCAGCCATATTCTACAGCCCAAGCAGAAGAAGGGCATTGACGTTAGGGTCGCCTGGACGCCGGGACACTTGGGGGCCCAGGGGGGAGGTAACGAGGTGGCGCATGGTCTTGCCACCTCACAATCTGGAGTTTTACGTTTCGTCTCCAACCTCTCCTACGCGGGTCTCCTGACCTTGGTGACCACCCATATGCGGATTTGCCGCCAAACTCTCGTTTCGAAATGGCACGAATACGTCGCTTCCTCAAGCACGCTAACAGGGAGAGACTCAAACACCTCCCTCCTCCTCAAATGTTTAAGGACCTCGCCCTCAACCGATACCAGGAAATATTCATAAATAAAATACTTACCAACACAGCTACTACCCCTGCCAGAATTCACAAATGGCAGACGTTGGCTGACCAAAAGAAGGGCATTGACGCCTCTGCACCCCCAATATGCACCTTCTGCCACTCCGTATGCGAAGCCAACTTGCAGCATCTCATTTTACACTGTCCCACGTTAAATATTTATCGAGACGACAGCAATATCTTTCTGCATTGCAACATTGAAGCTTTACAGAACGACATTCTCCAAAACCCCGATCACCTGGTAAAATTAGCCCACTTCGGCGTTGCTAGCGGCCTGGCTCGCGCGATTTAGCGGGTGTTTACCTCTCCTCGTATGTCCCTCCTCCCCCATCAGCGACCTTCGGTATTCCCTTTCCTTAATAAAAGAATTCATTCATTCATTCACATGGATGCGACAGTAGCGCATCGCATTTCCAAGCGCATTTGGGAAAGGCGATGCGACGCCGTTTACATGTAGCGTATTAACTCTCCCGAGAACGTAGCGCTACGTGCGTGAGTCGACTCCCGCCCGTTAATCTACCATCGCCTCGCGCATTAATGCGGTGCGCCTTCCTAGCGCATTACCACTGTTTTCATGAATGCGATGCGCTAGAAATGCGATGCGATGCGCCACTGTCGCATTCATGTAAACGCGGCTACAGTCTGCTCCGCTCAGACCGGCTTGAGCACAGCTGCTCAGCGGAACGCTTGGGGGAACGCTAATGCGCGTGCGCACAACGCTCACATCAGCAGCGGAACGAAGAACGCTGCCAACGCTCCGCTACAAATCCGTTTGAGCGGAGCCTTACGGTTCGTCTACTGCTTGTTTCGTCGTTTTACAGCCACGCTGAGAGCGCGTGGCCGGCGTCTCTGGAAGACGGGCGTGTCAAATAAGCGAAATCAACGCAGTTCATACAGCCAGCAGAGTGCGGGAAATTAATGTTAGCGGAGTGGAGCGTAAGCAACGCTCTGCTGAAACTGTCTATTGACGCCTGGCAGGACACACAGGATAGACGAACAAAAACCAACACTGTAAATTGGGCGCTGAGCAATCTACTTTACTTGCACCTATACCGCGGCGTAAACATTAACTTGTAGCGGTTCGGTTCTTCCAGTGGAATGTCGGAGTCGAGATCATGGATCTTCCCTTCTTCGGGCAGGATCCGGAACTTCTGGAGAAGATACGTGATGTACAGGAAAATCTCGACGGAGGCCAGGATCTCGCCGGGACACATGCGTTTCCCTAGACATAAAAAAAAAACGAAATAAAAGAACGTTATAGTTCTGAGGTGAACGTCGACTGAAGAATTAGAGAGTCCACCAAAAGAAAAAAAATATGAGATGGTGATTGGTATATACAGGTAAAGACGACAAAATACGGGCACTGCATTCACGCTGATACATAGTTATTGACTCGTGGGCTAACACATAAGCACAGTGTCTTAGGGACACCTGCTTGCATCACGTAAACTTAATCTGTGATAGAGCATTAAGGACCATAGCGAAGCCTTGCCGAGCTGGACAGCCCAAAATGTCACACGCAGTGTGGCATTTTCACTTATCCTTAAATGAAATAGCTTAATCGCTCTTAAGTCGCTGTTCTCTGTTCTCCCAGTATGACGTCTACGCACGCAACTGATTTGCAGGCGGTGCCGAGGTCTAGAGTCGCAGCCTGTGTACGCCGGACGAGAGAAAGTCACCTGCGGCGCGTGGCATTTGTCGAATGCAATTCCTGACTCGCAACTCCCTTGTGATGATAATGGCATCCTCAAGAAATCGCACCAGTGCGCAACGGTTCGCCCTGGGGCGACGATGATTGAATGAAACGGGCCCCGGTGCGCATCGATACGATTTGTCGAGGATTGCAGGAGTGTTTTGTACGGACAATTTTGTTTTTGCTTCATAGGCTCCGCCATCTTGTGCTTCTATGTGAGCTGCTACTCGATTATGTGAGCAGCGACATGCAGTTGACGTGGTCGTGCAACAGCGAACACATCTGTTCAAAGATTTTCATGTATAGGAATCGACCGTACCACCGTGCGTCGGTTGATTCTATCAGAGAACGTCCGTATTAGAAAAGCGTTAAAAAATGTCACAGTTTCGCCCTAAGGGCGAAGCAATGAATGCGATAGCAACACAGCAATGTCATACGAAGTAAGGTGAGCGGCCTTGGTAGCAATATGAATTGTAGTAAACATGAGCTGATTAAGTAAGCAGGTGTGCTGCGGCGTAAGTAGACCGACATGAAGAGAGACTCGATAACCACGAGAAGGCGCGTGTGAAACGGTGGTGTTGATGAGAAGCGCTTATCGTGGGCAGCGCGTGCGAAGGGACACACCTGTAGTGCTGCACTGCCGATCTGGGCAGCATTGCATGTGTAGCGTGCGTTGGAAAATGTGGCCCGACTATTACTAACTGAATGAACAAGCGTGGTGTGAGCGCGCACAAACAAACATGAATAGATCACACTGAATGACTGCAGCCAACGACTGTCAAAACGCTGGCAGCGAGCGCATACGCCGCGCAGCGGGCGAAGGTACGTGCGGTCTATCGCTTCAACGGAAACTGAGCGGCGAATGCACGGCGCATAAAGGTCAGAGCCGTGTGGAGATAAGAGACTGTGCGGGCGAGCGAACGACGAGCGCGGTTGTTGGCAGAGTAGAAATGCGCCCCCCCCCCCCCCCCCCCTCGCGCTCCCTCCGGCGCTGGCTTCCCGCTTCCTTGCTTGCGCGTGGGTGATTGAGTGCGTTGGCTCTCCGTGATAGCGCGCGTCCCCGCACGCTTCCGCTCGGGCATACGGCGCGCGGCGAAGATTTTATCTATAGGGAACCTCACGGCGACGGCGACGACGACGGCGATGGCAGAAATCCTGTTGAAGTGTCCATATAATTGCTATCGCAATAAAATAGATACCTAGGAAACTAGAGTGGTAAATTATTTGAAAACATGGGTGTCAATAATTTGGCGGGACTATAATGGTCAGCAGTGGTGAAAGGGAAGGACATACTTCGCTTTATTAAATTTCGTGCGAGGATAGCAAGAGCGTATATGTCTTTCTGACGTCACGATTTCAAAGTATCCGTACTGTCATGATTGAGTCCATTTTGACGCTCTAAAAGATCTCGAAAATTGCTAGTTTCAGTATTTGATGTCTTTAGAATACAATGTAATCTTGCTTCACCGATAAAATGTTAATTTTACCCAAGTAGTCACTGTCAAAATCTTTGACATCACCTCGAGAAAGTTCGGGTACTTCAGAGCGGCGTTGCCACCAGTTCTCCCTTATCGCTTATTTCCAGGCTTACCAAGTGGAAAAAGTTCAACTTGTTGAAATTGCGGAAATGTAATTTACTATACTGCATGACTACCTAAGAATGCAGTACTAGTTCCGCTCGCAGAAGCACTCTCTACTTAAAGGTCCGGCATTGTCTTCGCGCTCGGAAACAGTTCCCGAGAGACGGCAATATTTCAAGACGATCGCTTCCGCCGTGACATCATGGAAATGGGCGTACGTAATTGGCTGGCTCGTCTATACAATTTCTCTTCAAGTTCAACAGCGGTCGATTTGCCACTACATTCTGAGGTTGTGACCAACTACAACAGCCATATTTTCTGTAATGCCCCTTTAACAGCCAATGATGGCGCAACTCCAACGATTCCGTGAAATAAACCATCTAGGGAGACTTGTCTTACCGATAGAGAAGGGAATCAGGTGCTCGGGTTTCGGCTGAATGAGGGAGCCGTCTTCCCTTAAGAAGCGCGTCGGGTCGAACTTGGACGGCTCTTTCCACATCGTCGGGTCGTTGTGTACGGCCCACACATTAGGAATCACAGTGGTTCCTTTGGGGATAAAGTAATCGTCGAACACGGTGTCCTCGCCGGCACTATGAAACAGATTGAAGAGAACGTCCAAAAGAGTAAAATCAGGTGAGGTGAACAGGTAGTAGTATTGTTTTATATTTAATTATTTAGTGCCCAACATATGGTTTGAATGGAGCGAAAGCCAGTTTGCTGATAGTTTTTTCTACGAGAAATTTTTCACTATTTGTCCTGTAAACCTTCCAAGAGGACGTTTTATAATGTGGTTTCGACATCTCATAGAGATGCAGTTGTTGCTAAACTTTTATTGTTGCTTACCAGCGGAAAATATTTGGGAAAAAAATGTGCAACAGAAGGTTGGGCTATTATTAAAATGATACCTTTCTTTGCCACTTCTCCCACCATACGGTTTGTGTGTACATATGTATTTGTGAGGATGTCTATGTGACCTTAACGACGACCTTCATACGGGCCTGTATATACATGGCTTGCACGTGACGTCACGTCCGCCCGCGCCGCTGCGTCCGCGCCATGCCGGAGCACCGCGCGCGCCGCCTTCGCATCTGATCGCGTGCGCTTATGCGGTCTCACTGTGTTTTCTAAGCGGATTTCACCGCTCCTCGCGAGAAATGCCACCCGTTTACAGTAGGCCTGCGTTTAACGAGGCATTTTACGCAGGACTGATCGGTTCGGCGCGTGCACGATATCAAGAAAAAGTGAAACTGTGCGACGATGTGGACCCGTACACGTTGCGACTGAGTGCGGATACGACGATGGACGTTAGCGCTTTCCCCGAGGTCTCGCATGGATGCATTGTAAACTGCCTAGTTTTCTCTTCAAGCTTCGCGACACTGGAGGAAATGAAGGCTTATAAATCGCTTGAATCCCACAACTACTTCACAAGCGGTTGGGTGAAAACACTGTCGGCGAAGCGGCTGCAAGGAGAAAAGGTGCTCCTACTAGGAGATGTAGGCTGCAGCCCCCGTTTTCCATGCCGCATTTTGTTTATAACATTCAGAGGCATTCCCTGGTTAGTCAGTGGTGCGTGCAGGAGACACGCAAGATTGGAGCTTGGTGCAGAGAAGAAATGAACTGATACTGTCCATTTAACAATCACGCAAAAGCGGAGTTTATGTGCTAGGGTCTGAAAATTTTCAAACAGGATATGCAGCTTGCGCGAGTGTTTTGTGGCTGGAAGAATGATGTGCGTACTTTCAATGCTTTATTTGGATCGATATTTCTGCATTGTTTACATGTATGTTTTGATTTCAACAGTTTTGAACGGGCTGTCTGTGTATGTGCGGTCGTCGTCACCGTCGTCGTAGCGGTTTTCGGGTGGCGTTGCGCCGACTCCAAAAGCTCTTGCCGGTGCAGCGGTCACCGCGTCGACCTCGGGGGTCGTTCGTTTAAACCATCGCCTTGCAGCACGCTCGTAGCGCGCACTGCCTTCATTATTTGCTTTGTAGCCTAGCAAAAGCGTTGGCGCCCAGTCCGGGTTCGTTTCTTCACAGAGCTTGGACGGTCTTCCTACAAATGCAAACAAATGTGATTCTAGTGCAGCGTTAAGTGCGCATTATGTAATATTGCGCAGGCTTAGCTGTTACAAAATGGGCGCCGCACACTCGAATGTTTGGGAGATCGCCCTTGAGATCAGAACGCTTGATACGCGCAAGCCACAGGCTGCGCCGCTTCGAGCTAAGTGCTTTCGTTCGTTCGTCTTGCCATTCCACAACCTTCGGAAGCCGAAAAAGGTTCGTGTTTGCCGACTCCTTCCTCGAGCTGCTTTTACTGCGGTTGCAACACCCAACAACTGCGCAAATAGCCATTGCAAAACAGTGCCATTCGCATACGACTAACAGCGTGGTGCCATATGGTGGTGCTCCGGGTGCTCCGGTATGGCGGAAACCTAACCCAGCATTGGCGGAAGTGACGTCAGTGCAAGCCATGTATAGGGTTTCCCAGCTAGAGTTAGCCAAGCTGTTCAAAGAAAAAAAAAATTGAATAGCACAGTGCAAGATAAAATTTTGCGACCTATGTTGTTCAGCAACCAGGCCTTTAATGACAGAACAACACATGTCTTAAATCGTATCTTGCACTGTGTCTTTTAAAGCGAAGCTTTCTGTGCGAGCCATCCCAGACTTTCCTGACCGTGATTGCCACCTGCTGCTTGTACTTTCTCGACGAATAGCTCACATTCGTCTGCGGGACGGTGGCGCCAGCTGGAAGCGATGGCTCATACTACTTCGCTTGCAGCAGTGGAAGAAAGAGGCGGGAAGCCGGCCCGCGCTACTGGTGGAGAGGGCAAGGGAGCCGCGACGCGGAGAGCTGGGATGAGACAGAAGAGAGGGGAGAAAGAGCACCGGAGGTGATGGCCTCACGTTGCTCATGTGTTGCGCCGCCTGGCAACCACGTGGACGGTCGTATCAGCGCCTCCAAGGGGAGGTCGGGTACCGAAACCAAACGGCGCAGAAAGCCAGGCAGCCTCTTCCAAACCCTCTGCAACGCTAGTTGCGCTCACAGGTGCATAGTATTGCAGAGCTTCTAGTTCGGGGCATCCTTGAGCCAGATGAGAAGCTGCGTGTTAACACTGCCTCGTAAGTTTCGCTGTATATAAATTCCAAAGGGGCACGTTGGATCTGCTGAATTTCTTAATATATTTTACTGCGACGCTGCCTACGGCTAGGATCCCGGGATGTCCTTCGCGTCCGTCAACAAAAACTATCATCATCAGTGGCTCATACCCCCGTAAGCAAGCAGAAAATGCAATGGTTCATTTTAAGGCAGAGGCTACAAGCACTCAGCTAAGTGAAGCGAACTGTGCATGCCATTCTTTGGAATCACGCGTACAACATACGGAACAGCATACGTTTCAATAAAGAACAAGCTCAAAACAAGCATCCGAATCACATAATTGATAAGGCGCTCGTGATAGCAATGCCAAGCACGTAGAGCTCCCCGCATATGTTTCTCGGTAAAGATTACTGTTGCGCCAGCGGCCGCGGCGACGCCAGCTTTCGACGTGGGGTGTGACGTCCCTAGCCTTTCGTATGTGAAATAATCAGCCTAGCAACTGATTTCAATGTTTTAGCAGCACCACTACGGGTGGTGGCGCGCTGTCGAAATTACAATCACTCTCTTTCCTACCATTACTCCAAGGTAGCGCTACAACCATTAATTTAAAGCCATAAACCAATGCGTAGTCCCCTCAGCAGTTATTGTGGTGGTTTTCTGCAGCTTTGATGGACATACACTTTTGCAGGGATGGGATGGCAAGCTTTTTTTTTTCTTGAACACCTTGGCTAATGTTAGCTGGGGTACACGGTATATATAAATAAATTACGTTTCTGATGGTTGATTTCGAGGCCAGTTCCCCCAGCACAGAATCCCGACGCTCTAACCAATAGGCCTTGGACGCATTCCGAAAAGGAAGAAAAAAAGAACACCTTCATGGATTTACCTCGAGCAAGCCAACGCTTTCAGACGCATGTCGGTTTAGGCTAGTCGCGTAGCAACAATCTAATACAAAAAGTCGGCGCGCGCATCTTCTAGCTGACGATGAAGATAGAAGTTACGGGACGCACCCGGCTACGAAACTCGCTGCGTGTCTCTCATTCTTACTGTGGCGCTGTGGCGCATTTTAATACCAGTCATTCTTTCTGGTATTGAAAATGGCGCAGTTTCGCCCGAGAGGCGAAGCATCGATTACGATAGCAAATTAGTGGACAGCTATACGAAGTAAGGATAGTAGCTTTATCGGCCGTATCAACTTGCGGACATAGGCATACCTTAGCGCATACGTCCGTTGTGGTCACTTTCCTAATATTTTTCTGGTAATGGCCGGCCGTCCAGCGTCTTTAATGTATACAGCAGCTGCGTTTCCCCACTGTAACGCGGACAGATGCACAAATTATGGCCGAATATTTCATCCCAGCCACAAGTGTCATAGGTAGGGCTGTCGGTCCATGCAATAAACGAGCATGACCTGGTAATCGCGACCCCAAGCCACAGCCGGTACAGTTGTTTCTACGGACTCCGAGGTCGCCTTACAGAGACACAGATATAACTCCCCAGTTTTGAAGTGGAACTATGAAGTGGACCAAATCATTCCGCACTCTGCTGAGGTTTCGTAAATCATTTTATGATACTTCTTGTTCAACGGGCTCCGCTGAACAACTTCTTGTTCAATGGAGCCCGTTTAACTGAAGGTCAGTAAAAACATACCTATCCTCAATCTCACAAGTCGTTTCTAGCCCTACCGAAAGTACGACGCATACACAGACAATATTCTTGCGCAGCGGAATATAGTTCCGGGCGTAACTGTGATTATTGGCGGGATTAGAGAGTTTTATTTCTGGTTGGTACATGATACGTTACAGCGATACGTGACATGCCTTGACGCATGCACGTCGGATGCCGCGAATTACTGTGACGGTGAGCTGGAGATGCGGCGCGGATGAACACATCTCGAGCGGCATTCGGCCTTCTTATTGGCTAAGGAGGCCTGTAGCTATCGCAGTGCTGAAAACAACTTGCGAGATAGAGTACAGGCAGGAAACTCAGTAAAAGACTTCTGTAACTTTATTGTGACGAATCTCTTTCCGCGGGAAAAACAGAAAATAAAAAAATGGGGTGATGGGGTAACGAGCAGTCAGGCTGATATTTTTGTTTTATGGCGTCTAAGCCAGAATACACCACGTTCACCCGGCCATAGATAGTAATATATATATATATATATATATATATATATATATATATATATATATAATCAAAATAAGCATTGCGGGAACTTTGAGCGAAAAAGAAGCGTTAAACCCGCGTTCGGATCACAGCTGTCAACTCGTATTTATGTTTTTTTTCTTTTTTTTCATTTTCGTTCGGGTTCCAACACAGTCAAACTATTCAGATGGTAATGTTGGATTTATCCTTTGTTTTTCAGTTGTTCTTACGGAAGGCGAGTTTTATAGCAGTCATGAACAAACGTAAGCACGCACACATACAGAGAGAGAGACTGTAGGAGTTTTAGTGCGACAACTCGAGTGATAAATAATAACTCATAAAGTTCCACTATCTAAGCTGCACTGTGGGCACTGACAAAGGTCGTGCCGAACAGCTCTTACGTTCTGTCTGGCTATAAACGGGTTGCTGGGGAGAGACCAGACGTAGAAAATACTACGGCTACTCCATTTTTTTCTGCCTTACACCAAATAAGAAAAGAAAACAGGAATTGAGGATATGGATTATGCAAACAAGACAGACGTTCACAGGAAGATGAAAGCGTGAAGAGATCAAATCAACAGTATAGTCGTACTAAGAATGTCGCGGAATCCAACTTTTCGACAAGCCATGCGGCCGGCGCGATTAGGCATCGGAACTTACGATCTCTTCCTCACCACCATAAGGCATTGCCACTTAGCCGCCGCGCCGGCTGTGGAAACAAAGGCTTTACGCTATGCCGAGTTCATTGAGGTTAACATTGCCTTATGTCATTTATTTCTTTATAAAGTAGTTTGCAGGCACAGACTACACAGATCTACATTTACGGACAACTGTCCGGATATTGGACGCTTGCTGTGAGAGTGTTCAGGCCAGAATACTAGAAGGATCAGGAATCAACACAAGCCCAAGACAGTGCGGGCCCTGAATGAGTGGCTCTATCCTCCTGCAGGTGACGCACGCGGCGCTCTTAACTCGCCGTTAGACTTTGTCGTAGAAGCTGGCGTGTGGTTTCAATACGAGTATTGATGTATCATTCCCTCCGTTCCTTTCACCACACTGAAACCTCGGGTCATCCGTTGTGATTAACGATGTATTTATCCATTCACTGATATCCATTCACTGATGATTCATCCATGCATACAATATTTCAAAATCCGGATGTCCAAACGCCACCACTGTCGGCGTATACGCCACGAGTAAAAATCCGCACTGAACCTGCTGTCTAGGTGTCTCTAGTAAAATGAAACGTGCAAGTCTATTCGCACAGCCCATCGAACTTCGCGGTCACCCGAATATGATGAATTGGATGCTTGGGCTTCTTGGTATGCTAGAAAACACAGAAACATAGAAAGAGCTGAAAACCGACAGCGTTCTATTTAGAACCCTGTGGTGTGGTGCTCTGACAAGTAGAGCGCTGTGGTGTTCAGCTGTCTCTACGCTAGGGTGTTTTACAGCACGAGATCAAGTATTTCACTGTGTCTGCAGTTGAAGTTGTTGCAACATATTTCTTCCATGGTTTCTGCACACGTTATAATGCGATTGGCATTTTTTTCCCTACTTCAAGTACTTTGAGACTGTCTATGCTCTCTTGCGCCGACCCAGCGGCTCAAGTTGTTTACTAGCTTCAGCCACCATGTACATGTGCTCGTGGTAGTGATGCCCTCGCGGTCGTTGCATCATCATCGCCGCAGCTTCCTCATCCGACTCCCGTCATGCCGGCGTTGGCATGCTGTTGTCGTAACACAGCCATCATTTCAGAAACGTCATCCCATTGTCGTCATGACGTCGTCGTCATATCGCGTTCGTCGCTCCATCGACATCATTCCATTATAATCATGCCGTTGTCATTCAATCGTGATTAGCCGCCGTTGTCGTGCTCTCGCCACTCCATAGTCGTCACTGCGTTGTCGTCCCACACTCGTCGTCATACCGTCATGGTGATCGCCAACCCTGGTGAACGAATGTCATAGCCAAGTGGACCGATCTCGGAGACAGTGTTTTCGCATATAGCCGAAGCCGAATTTGTAATGGTCGAAATGACCATTACAAATTCTAAATTAAGCTGTCTTCAGCTATACGATGCGTCACTACGTTGCGTGAATGCTAATTGCATTAACCTCGACAGTCATTATTAGATGGGTTCTTCTGATTTTTTTTTTGCCATCACATTTTTCACGCTAACATGCGCATAAAAACTATTGCTTGAGTGATCGAGAAATTCTGCTCGGGATATTGCGTATCCGAATTATTTACACTATTTCTTAGAACGAAACAGATGGATTTTGTGATAACGTGTAGCGCTCATGCGCCACTGCGGTACACGTGCACTGAGATCAGCCGCGGATAAGCAACCGCGGCCTATTAACGCGCGTCAAATGAATAAACGCATGCATCTCGTCCTGCACCGACCACTGCTGTTTCTTCTATCGGCTGCTCGGCTGCCGCGCGCTACTACAAACTTGACCAACAATATTTAAAATTTAATACCTCATTTTCATATTTTTTGTAGCGATGAGAAGTGGAGACTGCGTAATTCGATCGAACGAACTTTGATAAAGAAGTCGCAGGGGGCGAGTTCAATATTCGCCATGGTATTATGGGTTTACGTGGTACCGAACGAAATTGCTCGCAAGTTCTTGTCAAAGGGAAACGAGATCCGAACTAATGAACCCGCTTTAGACATCTATTTTATTTTCTTATAGCGTTCTCTTTTTACCGCACGACCATGCTTTGCTTGGCCAAAAATCTTATAAGCTGCAGCGATTGAGATCCCTCAAACCCGCGGGGATTATCCACCGATTCTTAGAAAGGTAGGGAAAGAATTTGAAGCGCTATTCAGGAGAAACTGAGTGCCATTTTCCTTCATACGATGCCTCGCATGCGGCAGACAATAGAAATGCCGATTAATAGCAAGGTTTAGGCAGAGAGTAGACGCGGTATCAATAAGAAATGAAACGAAAGCAGCAAAATGCATAATTGAGTGGACCTAATACTTAGTTAATCTTGTTCCTTCGCCCACTATGCACGCGGAAAAAGTATAAATATCTAAATATAGCGCTCAAGGAAAATCACCAAGAAGAAAAAGCTGTAGGGCTAGTTGGGGCACGTATGTCTGTGTTTTCATGTGACCGTATTTTTTTCTTTTTTTTTCGCTGCGTTTGAGCAGTTCGCTTGAAAAGCTTGTCTGACAATTGTTGACAAAGGCTTCTCCTACGGACCCTCCTCGGCTTGCGGGAACCGTTGTTTTGCAACTTCATGCCGGTAAGTTGTGTTTAGTAAAAATTATTAAGTCCGCACAAACACGCACTGTTCCCTATACGCGTGCACGTTATTTCTCACTGAAGCCACTTCACCAGGGCGAAAATGATACTTAGTCAAAGCTAATCCGATGACCTCTACAACGAGGGGTCACGCATTTCGGGTGCTTATTTATGAAGTAAAAACGAAAGAACGATCGATCGAACGAATGATTGAATGAATGAATCAATGAATCAATGTAGTACATACTTACCGGTTCCACGTTGGAGGTGAGCAAGGAGGATCCCAAATCGGCAAAAACATTTTGTGGGTATTGCGTTTGGGCCTTTTGGCTAAGATCAATTTTGGTATCTGTTCTTATGAGTACGTTCTGCCATACCCTTTTTAAATTGTTTTTAAAGGAAAAACTCAAGTCTCACTACAAACCTCGGATATAGTCAGGTATATATGATAAGGCACGTGTATAGTGAAGCGTTTGCAAAGCCTTAGATAGATTTCGGAGAGGTGCGAAACGGGCCACTAAAACTTCTGAAGGTTGTTGGAACTCCCTTCTACGGCTGCGCTGTCTTTAGCGTAAATAAAAATTTTTAGAATTTATTTAACCGCTTAATCTAAAAAGCTTTGTTTCACATAGCTTAGAACAGACGCGTTAGATCTGCATTATTCTTTACGATATAGCTGAGGATGTCGGCGGACACCGAGCCTTCTATATTCTCTAAGGAATTATTTCTGCCGTTGATATTTGGAAAATAGTGCACACCGTGCATTACAGACGTCAACAGTAAAAGAAAGTAATAAAGTTTCAAGCGGAGATATGTTTAAGGGACACGCCAGAACGGAACTTGTCAAGGTCAAGTAAAGTTCGCTGCGATACATGCACGCAGACCACGTAGCGTGAAGTCTAACGGATGACTCAGAAGATGAATTCTGGGATTCAGATCGTTGGCGGCCTATGCCACCCTGCGTAACGCGGGGGTGACAACTGATGCCTGAAAACAAAGTTGTTAGCAGCAGCTGCGTTCTTATGATCCTTTGATGAAAACGGTACTCCTGCCACAGCAGTCGAGAAAGATAATTGAGTGACGCGTTTATTGTTGACGTATGATGTGGTAGGGACATATAATGTCAGGATAACGTCTCACAGGAACTGCATATAGATTGCAGCTAATAAAGCAGGAGAAGAAGAGAAGGAGACAGAAGCTGACCAATTATTTTTTTGCTGCCTTCTTGGTTCTCGCACTAGCGTATGCCCATTGGCGAGTACACCGGAGTGCAACTTTTCTTGCCGGCCTACTACAAGTGGTCGAGGTCCTTGATTGCGCGAGAAATTCATTCCGGGAGAGTTATGAACAAGCACCCAAAGAATACTTGTCAGATAAAACACAAAATGGGAAAGCTGTTGCTATATCCGTAAATGTATCGATGGCTAGAAACGGCCGGGGTCATAAATACGGCACCGCAAGTACGGCGAGACAACACACGTCTCCACTTCACGGCCTTTAGGAATGATTCCGCATGCAAGCACTCGTACGAGGCGACACAGTGACGGTCAACCAGCCCCTGCCGCCCCCCGCCCACCCCTCTATCCGCAAGCGAAGGCAACTTTGAGTCCCCTGCCAGTTTGCGATAAAGCCCTCAAGCCGCTTCATAAGCGAGCGCAGCTGTATTTCGCCGTGTAATTCGTATTGTGATTAGTAGACAGCCTGCTGAAGGCATCGAGAGGATTCATTATCGTAGGCTTTGCAGAGAATTGGAGCGCTAGCACGGACGCAGATCTACACTGTGGCGCAAGAATGGTAGCGGACGTTCGCAGGGTGTTCTTTAAGCTCTTCACACAGACGTTAACTTGCATAACTTACGGTGTGTGCGTTAGGTTGTGCGAGCAGAGAGGTAAGTGACTGAGCAGGGGGAAAATAGGCAACTCAGTGTGTACGAAACAAAGGAATTGAGCTCAAACTGAGTAGATGATATATTGAAAAGATGAGAATGCAAATAGATAAAAAAAGTAATTAAGCGAAAGCGTATACGGATCTGGGAAACAGTGGTGGGTCAACAGAGGTTGGCAATTCCGAAAGCGTAAATAAATAAATAAATAAATAAATAAATAAATAAATAAATAAATAAATAAATAAATAAATAAATAAATAAATAAATAAATAAATAAATAAATAAATAAATAAATAAATAAATAAATAAATAAAGCCAGCAGATCCCACGCACTGCGGGAATCGATGTTATGCGAAGCAGTGTGCGGGGAGCCTACCAATTTAACGAAACTGCCATGAGAGCACCAAGACGTAGGTGGCTCTTTCATGATCTACATGACACGCATGTCATGGCATTCATGTCATGAGTCCTCAGGAGTCCCTTTAGCTACACTTAAGAGACCTTAAGGCGAAAGCCTTAGTCATGCTCATGACTATGACTTCGACCATCAACCTTTAGCCTTTTCCTTCACTTAGTACCGCATCCGAACATATTCCATTGGTTTTGGAGTGTTAAACTTTTTTTTGCTGAGTCATTCTTATTTTTCCTGAGTCATGGTCATGACTATGACTTCTACCAGAATCCTTTAGTGTTTCCTTCACTTAGTGCCCACGTCCGAACTCATTTCAGTGTTTTTTGAGTGTTAATCTTTTTTGCTAGGTCATTGACAAGACCTACATGACACGTATGTTATGACATTTATGTCATGCCCTATCACTTATGTTCGTCATACACTCCTGTTATACTATGCCAATTTTAGTACCTACCAAGTTAACGAAACGACCATGAGAGCACCAAGACGTAGGCGACCGTTTCATGACCTACATGACACGCATGTCATGACATTCATGTCATTACATATCATTTATGTTCGTCATATATTCGTGTCGTAGTATGCCAGTTTTGTGCATACTAAGTTAACTAAACGACCATGAGAGCAAAGAGACGTAGGCTACTTGATTGATAGATAGATAGATAGATAGATAGATAGATAGATAGATAGTGTCAAAGTAGCAAATGTTCCCCAAGAAATGCTTCGCATTTAATAAATAAATAAATAAATAAATAAATAAATAAATAAATAAATAAATAAATAAATAAATAAATAAATAAATAAATAAATAAATAAATCACAAATAAAATGCAGTCGCTGATACTCGCGGATTGTAAACGATACCTAAAGGTTTGCGTTTCTGCGCAGCTGAAAATGTGAGAGCATCCCCACGTACCCTCTAGGCACACCGAGAGGCAACACGGTCTTCCAGCGGTACATCTCCCAGATGCAGGCCATCGTGTAAGGCATCTTGTTCCTGTCCTCCCACGTAGGGCTGCCTCTCTTTGCCCACCACTTCGTCGATCTCTCGCTGCACCCTCGCTTGCACCGTGTCCGGATTGTTGGCGAAGTTGAGCATGTGCCAGTGGATGGTCACGGCCACCACGTTCGAGCCGGCGATGAAGAAGCTGAGCACGTTGCCAAGGAGAAACCGCTCTGCGGCAAAAGACAAGCAACACAACATACATGGATGGAGAAGTGGGCAACGCGGAAGTGATCCTTTGTAAGCAGCTAGCAAACTGACGAGGTCGACTAAAGAAGGCTACAGGACGACTTTCCGACTTTCCGGGCTCCCGACTTTCCGGGCGCTGCTGCTGCTGTTATGGTCTTGCTCGCATGCGCCGCTGGGTTTCCTGCAACACCACCAGATGGAGCTCGCCTCTGCACGTCCCTAGAGTTACTATATATGGCTCCCACAGGGAGCCGGCCATGTACGCAGAAGGAGCCCGTAAACACGCGCCAGCAAAATGGATCCCAAGCGTGCACTCAGCGTCGAGTACACCCAGGCCCGAAAGAAGCGTCGCGCGGAACAGGAGCGTCTTCGCCACGCAGTGAAACGTGGTGCAGACCTCGAATGTGTGCTAGCTCGAAGACGTGAGGAAAGGCAACGACGCGTGGCAGCCTTGAAGGACGACGAGTGTCGTGAGCACTACTATTTGAAGCGAGAAGAGCAACAACTCATGCCGGCCATGGAAGACGAGGAGCGTGGTGAGCACCACGACCAGAAGCGACAAGCAGAACAATACTTTGTTCACAGCTATAAATTATGTAATGGCACCATAATCAGCATGACATAACTTAAGAAATGGTCATACATCACACACAAAACACGTGCCTTAATGTGACAACCTTAAACACCCTTAATGTGGCATAAAAAAAAAAAAAAAACTCGTGAACCTTCAGTGAAGGCCATTTTGTCTCCAGTCGGGTCATTGTCACACGTGTGTTTGCATGCCGTCTTCTGAAAACGTGCTGGCAATCACGAAGCATCGCGACCAGCGGGCGCGGGAAATAGCTGGAGCATTTCGCATCGTAAAACTCGAGGGTATGTGTATCAACCAAGGTTCATTAATGCTTCCAACAGACGAAATTACTTTTATTGATGGTTTCAAACTTTTTACTCATGTGACTTTAAGATGTGTCTTTTTTTAGTCGATTCTAAACCTGGCCGTATTCATATAAGCACGTTGCTCTGAATAAACTAGACTTTCAGTGAATAGACAGCATTCTTGTATGCTGCTGGCAGTCTTGGTTCAACCGCAACAAACAAAACCTCGTGGTGTCTGGCTGCGCTGGTAAGGTGGCACACACAGGGACACGACACGTAACGATGATACGGACGCGAGGCCTTAGTCTCGTTTGTCAGTTTGTGCACTGCTCACAACAGAACACTACGAAATACCACCAGTTTTACAGCGAAGCTGTTAAGGGCTCACTCTTCGATGGTCGCGTCTGGCAATAGAAAAAAAAATGTGGTTGATGCCCTCTTATATAGGAATCGGTATAGAACACGAAAGTGAAACGTGTCTTCACAGAAGTAGTGTAATGTTTATTGCACATTGATATATATGTCTATTGGTGTTTTGTGGCTAAAGCGCCCTTAGGCGTTGATGCACCCACGCTGACGCCTGGTGGCACGTCTCCTCCATCACGACTACCAACGTCGATGACCATGAGCAACCGTCGTGCATATGGAAGCTGCACTACGCTGCACACGCTAGCACAACGCGAAAGACGAAGCACGTAACTGACACACTAATACAACGCGCAAGACAAAGCACGTAACTGAATCGTCACCGAGTCAAATCAGCGCGTACAGCGCGTCGTAATTGCAGCCTCCGCGATCAACTTCAGAAACATTTTCAGAGCTAATTGCGGAGGCCACGCTCCGCTGTGCTGAGTATGGTGAACGCCACCTAGGTGGCGTTGGTAGTGCTTCTTGATGCCAGCGTCCCTTCGAATGCTGGCATCGAGGCGTCGTAGTACTGAGACCACCGAAGCGTTCACTGTCGGTGCGCGTTAAGGCCGGAATACATGGAGCGAATAACCGGCGTCCGAGCGAAGAACTTCGTCGGGCGGCGAACGTCCGACGGCCGGCGTCAAGAAATTTGCCGTCCGCAGCCGATCTGCCTGTCCAAACATTTTCGTCGGGCGAACGCCGCCGCCGGAAGCGTCTAGCGCGCAGCGGTGGACGACAGCCAATCAGGAGGCACTAGTTCCGGTCGCAATGCATGCTGGTGTTTCGCGCGCGCGCGCCTTTTCGCGTCGTCTGCAATCGCGTTGGTGTTGCCGTGTCTGCATGTCTCTGCACCGATTGAGTAGTTCCTAGTATGATCTCTCAGGAATCGCGTTGTATTTGTACATCCCATATCCGCTGATCTGCGAGGAAACAGACAAGCAGTGCAAGCTCTCTACAACAACCTTCAACAGAAATCTTCTGATCTCAGAGGCCACATGCTGTCGTCATGCCTATCTCCCGACTTCCCCGATAGATGGCGTTGGCATCGGATATTTCTTTCGCTAGGCTTAGACGCGTTCGAAACGAGAAGCGATCTCGAAAACTACTCAAGGTTATCCATAATACTCTGTCGTCGAAGCGGCCTGAGACTAAGCGAAAGCCGTTTACGCAGTCATTTGCTTCCAACTAAGTGAATTCTACAAGGACAACGCCAAATTCAGTTCGAAGCGGGCGGCCGGGACCGCCGCCAACACGGCGGCCAACGCGCGGCGGCGTTCGCCGCATGTATTGCAACACAGCAAACATCCTGCGTCGTGTCGCCGCGTCGTTACTTGACGCGTGAAGTTCGTCGAGAAAGTTCGCTCCATGTATCCCGGGCTTTAGTGTCATAATGCAGTACTTCTCTTTTCTGCTCATAGGCGGCGGCACCGCCCCGAGCAAGAGCGCGGGTACACAGAGGAGTGTTAGATATATAAGGCGCGTCTGTGTAGCTCTCTGCGAATGCGTTTGTGGCGCAATGGGTTAAACGCTCGGCGATCTATCGTCGCGGACCGAGAGGTCGTGGGTTCGATTCCCAAATTTTGCATGTTTGTGGAACTTTTTCTTCTGGTTTCTTTCTTTGTATTATGTTCTATGACGTATTTCCGTGACGGAAATACGTCAGTGAAGTCTTGGTGGACCCCGGAATAAAACACTTTCGTGTTAAAAAAGAATTACACCATCTTCACGCAGGGGAACCCTGAATAGTATCCGAAGCAGCCATGGGATCGACTCAAGTTCCCATTAGATTTCAGTTCGTCGTTTCCGTTAGGTTGAGGTACGTAGCTACCGGCTTCGCGAGCTCGAAGTTTGGGATCGGCCTGTCGCCGCTGCCGTTTCGTGGCAGCGGCTCGAGCCCTCTTCTCCGCGGCGCTGCCCACGGCTCTGACACTGGCGTTGACGCTGGCGCTGTCCGTGGCACTCATCGCTGCGTTGCGGAGGAGAAGGAGAAGAGCGGAGCGCGCGCGCGCGTCATTATACCGCGAGCTACTACACCACTACATGCCTGAGCTCTACGACAAGTCTTATTGCACCAATTGTAATACATCCCTTAACGTCTATCATTTACTCTGGCGTGCTCGCAAGCTCACATAAACTCCGAACCGGACAAGCGCAAGTTTGAAGAAGCAATCCGGAACAAAGAACTCGCTCCCCAACTCTGGGCCGTCCAGCAGGTCCACGACGCCGCCAGGAAGCTCAACCTCCCGGTTCCGTCGTGGGAGACGCCCGCTCCATGAGAGCCCCAAAGCTCTCGTGGCCTGCAGGACCTTTAATAAAGTTGATTTCCTTCCTTCCTACAGTGGCGCCCCCCAGCGGAGTATGCAGCGCCTACCGTCGCGCCTCTAACCTAAGCTGCTTCGCATTATAGCGCCGCAGCTGTTGCCATTCGTTGCGCAATCCGGAGAGGAGAGGAGGAATGCCGAGAGGAGAGGAGACAAGGAGAGGCGGGGGAGGGGGATGGGCAATGCGGGTGTGGACGCCGCGCGGCGGATGGATGAAGGGAGGGAGTGACATTGCCCGACCATAAGCTGCTTCGCATCTAAGAACTCTCATTGGCCGTATGCTGTATGTGTGAGGGAAAGCGCGCGAGGACGAGGGCCGCGCGCTTTCACGGGGAGCGAACGCACGGCGGAGAGCAAACGCGACTTCCCAGTGGAAGGGGAGCGGTGGGCGAGGAGGGCATCGAGGCACCCTAGACTGTGCGTGTGAGTGCCCACTCTCCCTCTGCGGCACATGCGCGCAGCCCTGCCGGCCTCTGCCGCCTGTGCTGCCGACTCTCTCTGGGCTCTCGCCCGCCTCTTCCCTAACAGTGTCGACAACGGCGTTTAGTCGAGGCGTCGTGGAGTACCTTGACTCGTCAGGGCTCTCCGCACGCCTCTAAGACATCATTTCTGCAAGCGGGACCATCCCACCCCGGGCCTAACAGGTCCGGAACAACACCCCCTGCAGTCTCTGCGGCACACCAAGGCCTTCCATCCCGGCCTGATACGTGCCGCCACAGCCTGCCGGTTTTGCTTCGCCCAGCCATGGCGACTCCACCCTATCCTCCTTTCTCCCCCACTTACCCCTTCCCGTTCGCGCTGAGCCGTGCTCCCTCAAGGGCTGCAGAAGATAGCGTCAACATTTCCCCTTTCCACATGAACCACTTACTAGCCGTTCCGTCACGTAGTCAGCGTTTTGACAGCGGTTGTGTGCGGTCACACAAACAACGCGCACTACTGTTGTCGACGGCGTTTTGCCCGCGTTCGCACCGAACGCGCGCGGCGTTGGTGACGCGTTAGCTCACGCATACGAGATCTATTGCCCTACATTTACGTCGCTAATGAAGCTGCACACAAGTGTACACTGGGGATAGGAAGGAAATGAATAAAATTCATTTCGCTCAAATATTAGTGACAAAATTTTCACTTTAGCCTATAGGGATCAATTCTATGAAAATCAATAAAGAATATCTTCACAGGAAGCAGAAAGAAGTTTTTTGTAAGTAAAGATATCTCGACTTTTTAAGTTCAGATTCATGTAATAAAAATAGAGAGTTACAGTTTTTCATTTGATTCATCACAGTTAATTTTACATTCTGATAGTGCACGTTTTCAGTACTTTTTTGAAGAAAGAAATGTGTTTTTAGATTAAATCTCTGCCTTAGTTTCCTGTGTAGAGGAAGATGGGTGTAGGGGACCCCTGCCTCGACAGTTGTGCTACCGGTGGGGAAACATTTGACCACAGAGTACAGGGGGTATTCTGTAAGATCCCACCTTGGGGACTGTCCACCTAGACCGTCGCGATTGGCGCCAGCAGTACGAGTAGGAGCCAGCCAGTCTCTTTCTCGCTCGTGCTGCTGGAGCCAATCGGGACAGCCAAACTGGATAGTCCCCTAGGTGGATTCTTACAGAATGCCCCCCCCCCCCCCCCCCACCCCCACCCCTCTAGGAGAACGTCTCCACCTTCGACTGGCGACTCACGTTGAAAGTTCGGATTCTGCTCTTTTTCATGTTCTTTGATCTTCCTCAGGTAGCCGTCGATGAAGTCGCGGTCGAAATGCTCGTCGATTGTGGCCTTGTGCTCATCGATTTGTCCTCTGAAATAAAATGCCCAAATCGCTATGACACATAGACGAGTCCCATGAGCTATACCTGCAGAATTCGCATTGATCGCAAGTTTAGGAAGAGTAGAAAAGAAAAATGCAAGAGGAATGTAAATATAAGTGTCTATACGCTAAAACACAATTAATAGACAACTAAAGTGTAGAGTCTAAAGCGGTTTGAAGGGTTAATATAGGCGTAAGGCGAATCAATACCACTGCGCCATGGTGAACCCTAAATACTCAGCAACAGAACAGCAGAAAAACGTTGTTCTGATGCTATCATCGCCTCCATACAAATTGAATTAGACTTCTTTCGTACGTCACACATTATCCGCCAAGGAAATGGAGTGATGACGGAGCGTTTAACTTCATTCTCCATTCTTTTCTTTCTTTCTTTTTTGTTATAGGTGGCTGTTGTCTTTTCTTTTTCACCCTTTTTGTCTATTTCTACTTGAAACGTACGGCCTCAAAATAGTTCTTTCTACTTGCGACAATAACCGGTGACAGGTTGGGAAGCAATGTCAGAGCACGTTTTACTGCTACTGGAAAAAAAAAAGGAATTAATTACGAGCTGAAGCAGGAAGAAATATAACAAGGACTCTGGGTGAAGCAAGCACCGCTTGAAAAACTCATTTCTCATTTGCGTTCATTCATTCGCGATATTTCAGCTTTGATGACGATCAACCAACTATACAGACTCCACTGAGATGGCGCCCAGGAAAATTCAGGAGCGAAAAGAACTTCTCGTCGCAATTTCAGCCGGACACGTGGAACCGTAATTGCTGCAGTCTCCGTTCTCATTTCTAGGTAGAAAGCGTAACAGCACCACTGGCACTTTTTTTTAAAATATCGATCATAATCATAGAGCGCACGAATGCGCTTGTGTAGAGAAACACCGAGCGCAGTTATTTCAGTTTTCTATTTGAAGCTATACGCACTGTGTGAGTGAATCGAGCAAACAAAGAGAAATGTCGGTTGGAAAGAAATGTTGGTGTTTATGCTTGTTATGAGATAAGAAAGCGTGAACTATATATAGCAAACGTACGGATAGACAGGATTACAGAGAAAGCGGGCCCTTCGTTGGGTGACAACTGTTGAAACAATCCGCCACGGAAAAGGAAAGGGAGCGTAAAGAAAGAGAGCAACTCACGCATTGGTGCTCGTTGAGTTGAGGCTATATAAATTCCCTTGCGTCAGCTAACTTTTCTCTCGGGGCTGATTTTCGTACATGTGCACGTAGATGGCGTCCAAATAGCGCGGTTAAATTACTTGAAAGTACCGGATCGAAATTCTCATTCAAGAATAAACAGTATGAAAAGGAATATTCTATGCTGCGCTAGCTTGTGGAACATAGCTATTAAAAGACAGGAGTTAACAGACAGGTGATCGTCTTGCCTCTATTTTCTTTGTATGTCCATTCTGTTTCTGCCTGTCATGTAATAACGTGAAAAAGACATCGGACGAAGGGCTAGACATACTTTGTCTACAACATCTGACATTTTTTTTTCTTTTAACATCGGAGCTGTTTAAGCCGACCGTTAGTCCATGGATCGTGTACAGAAAATCTGGACCGATCCTGGCGGTAGTGCAGAAAGGGTCCAAGCGCAATGGCACATACCCCTGTGAACTAGCGAAGCTGAACCTGGCTAAGTCTAGCTAAGCATGGTTGGGACTACTTAAGATTAGTCAGTCAAAGATAATCAATATTCGATCAATAAAAAAATTCCGGAAAATGCTGGGGATGACTTGGTAGTGCTTCGTCTAGCCCAAATACGTGGCCAATAATACCTTGCGATAGGCAATCGATAGCCAATCAATGGCTAATCTATAATCGATCAATAATAAATAAATTTCGCGAAATACTGGTGATGACTTGGTAGTGCTTAGCCTAGCCCAAAAGCCAGGACGAGCTAGGTGCCCATCAGCTCCGCTGTCTCTTTAGCATTGCGCCTCCAGTGCAAGCTACGCAAATTTTATTATGCTTTAACTTAGACTTATTTATTCATTTCAATGAATTTCAATTGAGGTTATTCTACAGAAACTGCCTGAAAAAAATAATGGGTAAAAATCGGAGTCAGCAGTTTGAAGAGACCCATAATTCCGCACCATCTAGGCCGGAAATAAGGCGATGACAATAGAGGCACATAGAGCAGAAGAAAAGGAAAGGGTCAACCAAGTGTCAAGCTAAAGAAGACAAGGTCAACGTATATGGATAGTTCAGATGATTCGACGATTAAAGGTTAGTTGTATCTATCTATTCTGCCTCTTTCTCATTTTGAGTATTCACTCATTTCGTGTCTTCTTCGAATCGTATTTCGCGCCAATTAGAGCCGACCTTGTTTTCATTAGCGTTGACCTTTGGTTGGCAATTTATTTTGTGACAAAGAGGCCAGGTGGGCCTATCCCGGAAATTGTGCAGTATATAACAGAATATGCTTACTCTTTTACTGTATACATTGGTACTAATTACGCCCCTACCGTTATTTTAACCACTCTGTGATTATGTCACGCTTCTTGTCTTGCTGAGACCTACATTTTGATAACTTTCGCGACTCGGAAACATGCCCTGTAAAGGCGTACTAGCGCGCGAGGAGTCACGCAATTAGGGAGCCTACACGCAACGCCCCTACACGCGATGCGAGGTGCTCGCCGCGTAGCGTCGATACGGGCAATCTTTGCGTTGCACTTGCGTTGTATTCCACTCGCTGTCACGACATGTAGCAGTTCCATCGTATCGTGCCACGCGTCAAGGGACGTGACATGCGCGCCACGTATTCATACCTGTGTATATACTCTACGATACAAGTCATTGCGCTTCCTCGCAAGGTGCAAGCAGCTGTTGAAGAAGCGAGCCGTAGAGCTACGCGCGACTGAAAACAGGCAACGTCGGGCTCAGCAGACCGCTCTGCAGAAAGCAGGACAAGCCGCAGCTCGCCGTCGGCGCCGGGCGGAAAGTTCAGTTCGCTTTCGTGACGACGAGTGTGTTTCAATAAATGTGTGCAAATCAAGACTGCTTTCCGTAGACTCCGTACTTCAAGTTAAAGTCTTCTAGCAGTTTACGGCGATCTCCTATGGAGTCGCTCCTCCAGCTTACGATGTGACTGTGTTGTGTGTGCCACGCAGGACTCTGACATATTATGTCCATGATAAATCTGAAACGCCCCGTCTGAGGCGACACTGTAAAGAAAAAATTGGAGGACGCTTAAGCTTCGCCTTTAATAGTGGAACGCGATAGCGTTATCGGGTTATAGCGTTATGGGCTTCGCTGCACCGCAGAACCTGGGAAAGCCAGCTTACAAAGAACAAGCCTACACCAGTCCCCTTATAGTCGGCTTCGCTTTTAGACAGAAATGCATTGCTAGAAATACGTTATTCCAGGGGCAATATAAGTGGTCTTATATTAAAATGTGAAGGCCTTAGCACATTTATTATTATTTTATTAATTGTTTACTATTGCTCCGACGAGCGCGTGTGTCCAAAACGCATTAGGCAGGCGAAGTCCCAATTTGACCTGCCGAGGATGCGAGCGCCGTCTGGATATCATTTTCGCAAGTAAACTACCCGAGCGCGCCGCTGTAGCTCTGGTAGAAATGCTGGAAAAGGGGTTTGGGTTAGTTTCCTCCTAACAGAATTACGTTTTCTCGTACACTCAAATTACAATCCGACGCGGAATGGTAAACAATCCGAATCCGACACCGAATGGTGAAGTCGTACTTTGCCATTTTTCTGACGGATTTCAGTGAGAAATTTTTGTTCACCAAAACCTTTCACAACGTGGAGGGCCCGCGCGGTCGGGGTGGTTGGGGATGATTTTATCCGCCACGGACGCCGACATGCACGCCGACGCCGGCGCCGACGCCGGATTTTCTGCGACACGGGGCCCTTAACGCAATCGCGTTAAAATACATAATTCGTGGAAAGGGAATGATGGCGCCGTTTGTCATTGTTAAGGCAAAACACGGCGCGCACCTTATTTTGCCGTTTGATTAGGAGAGGGCGCCACTGTTTCTTTCTTACAAATTCCACGTTAATAGTTATCTGTAGCTAAAATGTAAGAATAAATGTAACCGAGAAAACGTAACATTTGGGTTAGCGACTTGATCAAAGCAGCAAACAGAAGTTGAAAGAGAATGAAACAAAGTACTGTGTGTATTTGATGAATTCTGAGAGCTTGGACGTGATGACGGTGCGCCGGGTTGAAGGCAGCCAAGTGAGAACGTTGCGCACAAATGGCGGCAGAAATTCGATCATGGTGCCAGCGCCAATGGCCTTGAACAGCTCGCTGAGCAGCTCGTCCAGGTGCCGGCGGCGCGGGTCTTCAAACGGGTACCGGCTTCCGTACACCAGCGCAGCAATGTTATTCGAGGTGCTCGGGAAGATGTACTCCTGGATTGCGAGGGGTGCTCCCTTGGCTTCGGCGATCTTCTCCACCAGGCCCTGGCACTCTTCCTGCAGAGCACATCGGTAGTCGAAAAAAAAAAAATGTAGCAGTTTCACCCGAAAGACGAAGCATCAATGGCGATAGCAAATTAGTAGATAGCTATATGGAATAAGGATATTAACTGTTCTTTTATCAGGTGTATAAACTTCGACATGCAGCAGCACCAGCAACGCGCAGATCTGTTGTCGATGCCGTCGGCGTTTTGCCTGCGTTCGCACCGACCGCGCGCGGCAGTTGGCGACTGTTGCCGGTGCCTCTGGGGGCGGTTCGGAGGTTTTCGACGAGATCTGAAAGGGACACTCATCGAGCAGCGGCGGAAGTCTTTACCACCTTCTCGCTTCGCAATGTTTTAATATAGTTACGCACTTGGTGCCGCAGCTAAACGTCGCCTCCCCTCCCTCCCTCCCGTCCCCCCACGGCCTTTCGCGGGACGGACGAAGTCGCGTTTGCTCTCTGTATGTATGGTGATTACGAAGGAGGAAAGAGACGCTTAATTCTGCAGCCATTCAGGGAGCACGGCGCAGAACGCGCGTTTGATCTCCGCCGTGCGTTCGCTCCTCGTGAAAGCGCGCGTCCCTCGCGCGCTTTCACTTGCACATACAGCATACGGCGTGCGCCGACGATTTCATCGCCATTTGACGTCATACGGAAACTCACGGCGACGGTGACGACGACGCTGACGGCAGAAATCCGGTTTGAGTGTCCATGTAATTGATATCGCAATAAAGGAATAAAATTACCGCAGTAACAATCCTCGATTATTATCTAAGTCAATGCGAAGCATTTGTTCCCTGCACGCGGCGGAAAGCCCGAACGAACTCGCTACCTACCGGGAGAACGCTCGTCCACGGACCACCCTGTGCGGCCGCGACACCTTGACGATGTACTATCGGACCCAGAGGCGCCGCACCAAATTCGTCATCGACCAAGTGCTTTAGAAAGCACCCGTCTACGTCCTGCAAGTGGCGGCCCTCCAGTCGGCGCCACGTGGCCTCGGCGGCCTGTTCTGCGACCATTCGCTTGGCGTGCCACTGTTTTCCGGCCGCGCGTCGCTTCTCTTCTTGCTCGCACACCACCATTGTGAGTATCTCGTCGGCGCTTCGCTTCACTTCCTTCCTCGCCACTTTGGTAAGCATCACCACGGCCGCTGGATAAAGAAAAGGTGCGGCCTACCGCGTGCATGGAAAACGGTGTGATCCGCCGCGGTGCCACACGTCGGGAGCTGTTGTCTGGCATTGGCATAGCAAATGCGTCAGGAACGCGCTCGGAACGCCGTCGCGCGTGCCAGCCAACGGCGCGTTCTACTACCGATGACTAGCGCCGTTCGGCCCAGCCAAGCGGCCGACAATGCAACTACGGCTGTCACATTCGCTCCCATTGCAACGCGCCCGACGCGGCAGGCCGCACCTTTTATTGCGATAGCAATTATATGGACACTTAAACTGGATTTCTGCCGTCGTCGTCGCCGTCGTCGTCGCCGTGAGGTTCCGTATAGATAACATCATCGCCGCGCGCCGTATGCCCGAGCGGTAGCGCGCGGGGGACGCGCGCTATCACGCAGAGCGAACGCACGGCGGAAAGCAAACGCGACCGTCGCGCGTGGGGCTATGGGAGGGAGGGAGGGAGGGAGGCGGGGCGACGCTGCGCTCCGGCACCAAAGGCCTATCTTGCAATCGGGCGCAAGGGGAACTTCCCACTCAATCTCCCACGCGCAAGCAGAAGCGGGACGGCAGTGCCGGAGGGAGCGGGGGGGGGGGGGGGGGGGGGGCGCACTTCTACTCTGCCAACAACCGCGCTCGTCGCTCGCCGGCCGCACTGTCTCTTATCTCCACACGGCTCTGACCTTTTCTATGCGCTGTGCATTCGCCGCTCAGTTTCCGTTGAAGCGATAGACTGCACGTACCTTCGCCTGCTGCGACGTATATGCGCTTGCTGCCAGCGTTTTGACAGTCGTTGTCTGCGGTCATTCAGTGTGATCTATTTATGTTTGCTTGTGCGCGCTCACACCACGCTTGTTCATTCAGTTAGTAATAGCCGGGCCACATTTTCCAACGCACGCTACACATGCAATGCTGCCCGGATCGGCAGTGCAGCGCTACAGGTGTGTCCCTTCGCACGCGCTGCCCACGGGAAGCGCTTCTCATCAACACCACCGTTTCACACGCGCCTTCTCGTGGTCATCGAGTCTCTCTTCATGTCGGTCTACTTACGCCGCAGCACACCTGCTTACTTAATCAGCTCATGTTTACTACAATTCATATTGCTGCCAAAGCCGCTCACCTTACTTCGTGTCACATTGCTGTGTTGCTATCGCATTCATTGCTTCGCCCTTAGGGCGAAACTGTGACTTTTTTTTTATCCAGCGGCCGTGGCATCACATACCTGTTTAGTCTCCGCCCAGCCTTTGCACTCTTACGTTCTTTTCCACTAGATATTTTCGAGGACCCATTGTTGTATCCACAATAAAGAGTTATGCTCAATATAGCGCTGCTAGCGCCACTGAGTCACGCTTTTTGTAGCGAGAGCTACATTGGCCGCATTCTCGCCGTTTCACTGTGGTCGGTGGCCGCACTGCGAGCTGTGCCGTTGCCTAGCAACCGCCGCAGCTGGCAGCGCCGTTTGCCGCGCCATCTGGCATCGTGTGCTCGAGTTACCACGACGCGGCGACAAACCGCCGCGACCGCAGTTTCGTTGCAAGCGTTCGCCGCTTGCATCTGGCATGACGTCAGAGGAGGAGTTGGTGAAACCGCGTTGCAACAGAGGAGGAGCCGGTGTTGCATCGTATATATATATATATATATATATATATATATATAGAGAGAGAGAGAGAGAAGGGGCGGCTCAGTGGGATTCATCAGCAGATATGGAAACTGAGTCGGAGAGACTGAAAGAAGCCAAGCCTGGTCGTCGGAACGAAACCAAGAGGAGGCAGCGAGCCGAGGAGACGGAGGAAGAACGAGCCGCACGCCTCGAGAAGTGTAAGTACGAAGCATCCAGGCGAGTGGATTCAGATGAGAATAGCACACGAAACGTGTTCAAGTCACTGAACGACAACCCCTTATCCTCCCGCCTCACTGATTATGGAGCCGTCTTTGTGGTAATTGAGAAACAACAAGATGAAGACTTTCAAAATAAATGCGTTACACTTTTAAAATGTATTTAATGTAATCAAAACTTAACGAGCGGTAACAACCAAACCTAAACACTCAGACGTACGAAGCTACACGATAAAGATGTAACCGTAGAGAGAACCAAGTTAAACAATAATATTAGCCGTACCTCTCGCTACGCACACCCAGGCATAACTGAGTTAAGCCACATCGAAATTTTCAAGCGAAGCTTGTATACGCTAGCCTGCGCCGGCAATGTAACACTAAAAAAAAAGCGTTGGTTTGGGCTAGTTGGTTCATTATTTATGTATAGACAGCGCTACGCGAAGGGGCACGTAAACAAGACAGGCGCGAAGCTCCCGAATATACTTCAGAACAGACAAAACAGCCACAATATCAATATACATCTGTCAGGCAGCTGATACAGAAATTTCGGTAAAGGTGCAGGGAAAACGAAATCACAACAATGCATATTTCATATCTAAAGTCCTGTCAGCAGTACTCATTGTCGTGTCAAGTAGAAGTGGCGCACAACACGCTACGTATGCATATGGCCATGCTTCATCACCAGCTACTATGCGTATCGGGGCAGCGAGTAAATCCACAGTTCACCTTGCCATGACAATTAAGTTAACACTGAAGACTGCAAATATATTACCACGCGAATAGCCGAAGGGAAGATGCGGGGTGCTTGCCTTGACATGTTCCTCCATGGAAGTCTTGCCGAATCCCAGATCCCGCAAGACGTGTAAGCAGAACCTTCTGTTGTCCACCCAGGTATCGCCATTTAGTGTCGCCACACCTAGTCAAGCAGATGCATGGACACAGACAACACATATTTGTTTTATTTTGAAACTTACTTCTTGCGTTACGCCAGAAATTGCTGCAGTCCAGCCTGTTTTACTTAGGTCGCAAGAAAGTTGGTATTGTCGTAAGCTTATTGGCTCTTCTCATTACAAGGCGAGTTCTTCTCGTGACTACCGCAAACTCATTCATGTGTTTGTCGTACTATAGATCCTCCTATGATGATGCTTTTTTAACAGTGGTGAGATTTTGGGATATACTGTGAGAATGTAGGAAAAGAGATACTTAAGCAAAAATTAGGCAGGGCACATCCCTGATGTCTCTACACGTGAGCAAAGCTTTCTTTTTTTTTGTTTTGGAGAACTGTACATGGAAACGGTGGCCGACCTTTTTGAGCCACTGGAGAGCGCTGGGTAATCGCTGGAAGATCAAATGCAGCCATAACGAGTACCATAGGCTCTCGCTTTGATTGTATGCCACAATGCATCAGCTCGGTGCCCCCAGGGCCCATCGGTGGCACAAGAAGCGCCGGCAGCCATGTGCTCCGAGTATCAAGTTTCAGTCGCCCAGCACGTTTCAGTTGTGCACAGTAAGTCTCTTTATTTACATATTACGAAGTGTCTATCTTTCGGGTCGTTTCTTTTGTTCTTGTTCTGTAACTGTCTGGATCGTCTGAAGGGGTGCCATTTACAACTGAGAGGAAGCGTGTTCTGCAGTCTTTTACAGGATCCCTTGATTTCTTCTCGGCGTGACGTCCACAGAAAATGATGACGGACCGATCCCGGCGGCAGTGCAGGGCAGAGCAATGGCTCTTAGCCCCGTAAGGCAGAGGCTACAAGCTGTGACTCATCAATGGCATCCCGTAAGGCAGTGCATAAAACACTCAGCAAAGTGAAGCGAACAGTGCATACATTCTTTGGAGCCACGCATACAGTATACAGAACTGTATCATCATCATTAGCCTATATTTATGTCCTAGCTGCAAGGACGAAGGCCTCTCCCTGTGATCTCCAATTACCCCTGTCTTGCGCTAGCTGATTCCAACTTGCGCCTAAAATTTTTTTAACTTCATCAACCCATCTAGTTTTCTGCCGTCCTCGACTGCGCTTCCCGTCTCTTGGTATCCATTCTGTAATGGTCCACCGGTTATCCATCCTTCGCATTAGATGACCTCCCCAGCTCCATTTTTTTTAATCCTGTAGAATAACTGCTATCCCTGTGGGCTGTCTGATTCACACCACTCTCTTGACGTGAGGCCTAAAATGTTTCGTTACATCGCTCTTTGTGCGGTCCTTAAATTGTTCTCGAGCTTCTTCGTTAACCTCCAAGCTTCTGCCCCATATGTTAGCACCGGTAGAATGCAATGATTGTACACTTTTCTTTTCAACGACAGTGGTAATCTCCCAGTCAGGATTTGGCAATGCCTGCCGTATGCACTCCAACGCAATATTATTCTTCTGTAAATTTCCTTCTCATGATCAGGGTCCCCTGTGAGTAATTTACCTAGATAAACGCACTCCTTTACAGAATCTAGAGGCTGGCTGGCGATCCTGAACTCTTGTTCCCTTGCCAGGCTATTGAGCATTATCTTTACCGTCTGCATATTCATCTTCAACCCAATTCTTACACTTTCTAGGTTAAGGTACTCAACCATTTGTTGCAATTCGTCTCCACTGTTGCTGAATAGAACAATGTCATCTGCAAACCGAAGGTTGCGGAGATATTCGCCGTTGATCCTCACTCCTAAGCCTTCCCACTGTAACAGCTTGAATACTTCTACGCATGCAATGAATAGCATTGGAGAGATTATGTTTCCTTGCCTGAGCCCTTTCTTAATAGGTAAATTTCTACTTTTCTATAGAACAGCATATGTTTTATTGAAGACCAAGCTCAAAACAACCATCCGAACCACATAATTGATAAGGCGATCCTGATAATAATGCACGTAGCGCTCCCAGCATGCGTTTCCCGGTAAAGATTACTGTTGCGCAAGCTGCCGCGGTGATTGGCGCTTTCGACATGGGGAGTGACGTTCCTAGCCTTTCGTATATAATATAAACAGCCCATCAACTGATTTCAATGTTGTTGCAGCACCGCTAAGGGCGGTGGCGTGCTGTCAAAATTACTATTATTCCCGTTACTACCATTACTCGAAAATAGCCTTAATACCATTACTCTAAAGCCATAAAGCATTGCATACCCCCCCCCCCCCCCCCCCCCCTCAAGCAATTGTGGTGGGTGTTTTCAATAGATACACTGGACATCCGCTTTCGCAGGACCGGGACGGCGAGTCAGTTTTTTTATATATGTCTGATGATGTGAACAGCGTCTTTCCGACTCTATAGTAGTATACAGATCACCTTTCCCAGTTATTTACGAAGTGTGACGGCTCTTGTTACTACCGAAAGGCCCCGTGGTGAAAATGTTTAGCGCCTATATATCGCTTGCTGGTATAGGCATGCCTCACCTCACAAATCACGTGTGTACAATGTGTAAATGTACCGCAAAAGCTTTAATGAAACGCCACAGCCGACCGGAGTTGCTATATTCATGAGAGTTAAGGGTGCGCAAAGGGTGCAGGACGTGTGGTGCGAGAGTGCGTTCGCAGCAAGTTGATAGTTGTATGAAACGGTTCGGAACTGACACTAAACTAAGGGCAAGAGCACAAGACAGCTTCGATTCGAAAAGAGAATGCTAAAGCAAAGGCGGCGACACTCTTACCTCCATAGACTTGTCCCCTGAAAAGCCAGTTATGGGGACGGTACAGGACCTCTTTCTTCGTGAGAAACTTTTTTATTGACTGGAAGTCGTTCAGTATGACCATGTCTGCAGAAGCGGTCCTTATTCTGCAAGAAGAGAAGGACGGTGTTATTGCCAGCGACACAAATTTAGATCGCCGGACTTGCGAAATATTTAGTAAGGACGAACGCGTTACATTCATTGTCCAAAGACTAATGATGCTGGGCATGTATAGACACAACGTTCTGTGTTTTAAAGCGAAGTGCCTTTTTTCCAGACTTTTCGGGTGCTGCTGCTGTCGTCTTGCTCGCGCGCGCCGCTGGTTTTCTTGCAACACCACGAGATGGCGCTCGCCTCCGCGAATCCCGGCCAGCGCTTCCAGGGCAGCGTTTCACAGTTTGAGCATATTGCACGTGCTGTGCTTGCTTTCTTATGCGACAAAAATGTACGTGCTTCGCTGTGGAGATCGCCTACTGGTCTGTGATACTGTAAACCTTAAAATCATCCATAGACTGAAGAGAGCGCTTGCAGCTGGCGTCTCAATAGCGTGCTGGCCCCGTGTGCAGAAGGAGCACGCAAACACGTGCCAGCAAGATGGCTCCAAAGCGTGCGCTCAGCGTCGAGGACACCCAGGCCCGAAAGACGAGTCGCGCGGAACAGGAGCGTCTCAGCTACCCAGCGAAACGCGGTGCAGACTGCGGTTGTATGTATACAGTGTATACGTACATTTATAACAATAATTTGACTTACGTACAGCCCCATAATTCAATTAAAGTTTAACACTTCTGCCACGATGCGATGTGCCATGTGAGGCAATGATAGTCCTCAACCTTCTCGAAGATTATGAACAGTGACGCACAACAACGCCTCAAGTGAACACGTCTCTCTGTGTGTGATGTGGACTACGCAGACAAACAGCAGTGGTGCACCCAATGGCGCCCAGAAACTTACCAAAATTTTTTTACGCTGTGAGTACGCTACGGAAGCATTTGCCACTATAGCGCGATCCATCATACTGCTGAAAACTATTTTGGAGAACAACGAGGTCAATGTCTGCTGCGTCGGGCGTGGAATGAACCAGCAGTGATCAGACGGTTAAAAATGTCGCAGTTTCGCCCCAAAGGCGAAGCATCAATTGCGATAGCAAATTAGTAGAGAGCTATACGGAGTAAGGATAGTGGTTTTACCAGCTGTATAAACTTGGACATGCAGCAGCACCAGCAACGCGCAGAACTGTTGTCGACGCCGTCGGTGTTTTGCCCGCGTTCGCACCGAACGCGCGCAGCGTTGGTGACTGTTTCCGGTGCCTCTGGGGGCGGCTCGGAGGTTTTCGACGAGATCAGAATGGGACGCTCGTCGAGCAGCGTCGGAAATCTTACCCACCTTGCTCGCCTCGCAACGTTTTTATATAAATACGCATTTGGTGCCGCAGCTAAACGTCGCCTCCCCTCCCTCCCTCCCGTCCCCCCCCCCCCCCCCCCCCCGTGGCCTTTCGCGCGACGGAAGAAGTCGAGTTTGCTCTCTCTATATGGTGATTGTAAAGAAGGAAAGATACGCATAATTCTGTAGCCCTTCAGGGAGCACGGCGCAGAACGCGCGTTTGCTCTCCAACGTGCGTTCACTTCCCGTGAAAGCGCGCGTCCCTCGCGCCCTTTCACTCCCACATAGATCGTCCGGAGCGCGGCGACGATTTCATCGCCGTTGACGTCATGCGGAACCTCACGGCGACGGCGACGGCGCCGACGACGTCGACGGCAGAATTCCGTTTTGGAGTGTCCATATAATTGCTATCGCAATAAAACGACCACCGAAAAAAATTGGTCTCCAATCCACGCTGTGAAGCTGGTAGGACAGCAAAGCTGTAAACGACACTTATAACGGTTACTCATTCCGACGTAGCTTGAAATGAATTACATGCGACATTCACATGGACTGTACCTAATTATTAGCCAAAGACGTTTTAACTGCCTGCGACTTGGCTTGTGGCGCTAATTCGTGCACCTACACAAAGTGGACCAGATACAAACGAAATGCACTTAACGACACTCTTCATTACTTCGCAACGACATTCACGATTGCCTTATGATCACTGTGATAGACACTGAGATGTTTCGTTCTCAGTGTAGAGAGATGCTTGGCGAACGTTATATCTATGCATGATCCATGAATGGAGGTTGGTTGAGCCGCATCGGTGAAGCACATGAGTGCAAACTCTTGCATGACGAATTGGATGAACCACTTGTTTTGCGGTTTTGAAATATCCACATTAAACTCCCGACAATGATCAGCGATGTAGAGTGATGCATTACCAGTGACGAGAAGTGCGTTCGCATGAAGCATTTGATGTCACTTTTTGGTGTATTCGGTGAGATGTAGACCGTGGAAATTAAGATTCCGTCGCTGGTAGTAATGGCGCGCACAACCCGCAGGCGACTTGATATGATTGCAGAAAGGAACGCAGCAGCACACGCAGCGTCTGCCTAAGTGCAGCTTATGCAACCGTAATCTTTACCGGAAAACGCTTCTGCGAACGCTATGCGCCAAGGCGAGCTTTCTGGTTGTTATTTTTCTCCCCCCGCACGGTCACCACGGCCGCTGCCGCGGATGGTTGAATGGATACTATGAGCGTCCCCTTTGGAAAGGGGTGGTGGGTTTAGCCACCAAGCGCTCATTAGTTTGACCAATATCCTGCCTATCTTAAAAAAAAAAGTCGCGAAGGATTTTTGTCCCCAAACTTTCTGAACCCCTATTGGGAACATTGTTTTTGTACCTCTGCGTTGTGTGTTGTCTCCTTACTTTTCTTCCAAGCACGATCTTAATTTAAATAAAGTTGTTTCTCTCTCTCTTCCACCATAATTCAATCGCCTCGTACTAATCTCAGTTGCAGACATGTTTAATTTCCCCGTGCTATCGCTGAACACAAGGTCTTCAAGGAGGCCAGAGGATCTTAAATCGACCACTAGGCACACACATTCTTCACATTCTAATAAAACATGCTCCTTCGTTTCCCTATCTTTACCGCAGCAAGCACATGCTTCTTCGTCCTTGTTGTACGTCGCTTTATACGTGCCCGTTCTAAAGCATCCTGATCTCGCTTCCAAAAGTAAAGTGCTTCCATTTGAGTTATCATAAATTGCTTGTTTCCTAATTTGCTTTTCTCCTCTTAAGTAGTTATTCGTAACAGGTCTCTTTTCCATAGCCGCCACCCATGAGATTGTCTCAGCCTCACTGAGAGGCTGAGACAGACACTGACTGCGCTTGACGCTCTTTGTTGCCATGTTGCTCACTATACCGATCCCATAGTTGTTGGTAAGCTTCCTAGTTCTTTTCCTCCACCGTGAGTCGATGTTTTTCCTGTACAAATATCTGAACCCTCTCACAACCCTTTTACTTCCATATTCCTCAGTCGTTTTCCGGAATAAATTTTACATTGAGCTTCCCTCACTTCTATACTTGTGCAGCCCATATCACCCTGCTTTCGATTGTACCCCTGACTTCAAACAACTAACTGCATTTCCAAATGTAAGTCCTGGAACCATTTCCCCTTTCCACTATACCCCGGAGCACGTCATACCTATTGTATCCTCATACCGCTCTCATACCGCTCTGTGTTTCATTAGGGCCGTATACCTCTTCCCCTTTGCTGCAATAGTTTTTTCCTGTGCTTCCATATATATTTCCTTCGTTTATCCATATCCTAAGGTATTTATATTCTATTATCCGAAGTATTCCCTAGCCCTGTATTGACACTGTCTGTTCTGTTTTAATTGAATACCATAACACATAACAAATTGCGCGGAGGCGAACACCATCTGGTGGCACTGTAAGGAACCCAGCGGCGGCGCATGGTGCTGTGTTTGTCCACGCACACGACAGACCCATTGGGAGGTAGAGCTATACATCTTCGCTGCAAAAAGATAAACATTGTATAGCTTCCGAGATTTTAATAATATCGCGCGATCGACGACCGCACGCTTTGTCACTACCTTATCTATAAGGGGGAGAAGCAACAAGATCGGCAACGGTACGCACAAGCATCGTCTGCGACGATCTTCCCTTCGTGAGTGGATATACGACCTCCCTTTCTTATCTGTGAGGCCCCATCATTGACAGTCAGATCATTCAGACCAGGTGCTGATAAATACCCAGACTTCCTTTCTTTTTCTTATATCCATGGCGAATGCGCGTGTCCAGTGTATGAAAGAAACACGGGTGCAGCGCACGGCAGAAGAGGCTGCCGTACGCATACGTAAGCGCGAGTGCGATCGTGCCCGTAATTCCGATCCCGTGTATCCGCAACGGCAGAGCCTCTGACCATCTACCACAGCGATCACAAGGCACTAATGTGCAAGCGTAGAGTTGTCCGTGAAAGTGTGAGTGTGTGCGTGTAATCAACCGCTACATGATCTAAAATAGAGGCTATGCAACTTAACGAAATGTGTCTTCATTCAACTTCAACGTTCAAAAAATACAATCCTAAATATGCATCGCATCGGGTCGCTCAGCATTTCTTGGGCTCCTTGCGTGGTTGTTGATTTTGGACTTAGACTTTGATTCAGTTTGCATGGGAGAAAGCTTCGCGTTCAGCCATCTTTCTTTAAGAAAGGGACTTTGATTTTTTTTTCGTACATGGATGCCACCGAAACCTGTGCCTTATAACAAGCTTCGCTTGAAAAATGCAATAGCGCATACCCCCGTAAGGCTTAGGCTATAAGCACCCAGCAAAGTGAAGCGTACAGTGCATACATTCTTTGGAATCACGCATACAACATACAGAACAGCGTATGTTTCAATGAAGAACAAGCTCAAGAGAAGCATCCGAACCACATAATTGATGATAAGGCGCTCCTGATAACAATGCAAGGCACGTAGCTCTCCCCGCATGCGTTTCCCGGTAAAGATTACTGTTGCGCAAGCTGCCGCGGTGATAGCCGCTTTTGACGTGGGGAGTGACGTCACTAGCCTTTCATATATAAAATAACCAGCCCAGCAACTGATTTCAAAGTTTTTGCAGAACCTCTATGGGCTGCGGCGTGCTGTCAAAATTATCATTACTCCCATTACAGCCATTACTATAAAAATGCATTACTACCATTACTCTAAACCCATAAAGCATTGCATACCCGCCTCCGCAGTTGTACTGGTGGTTTTCAACTTCGTCGCTGGTCATCCACTTTCGCAGGACCGGGATGGCGCGATTTTTTTTTTTTTTTTTGTAAGCAGGACTGCTCACATAACTACGCCAGGGCGTGTATCCTCCTGTTGTGAATAGCGTGTAGTAGGCGATGCTCGAGCTGTAGTGAGCTTTACACGCAAGCCCGCGAAATCATCGATCGCGCCGCTTCTCGCCATTAGAAGGCACTGACATGCCGTGCGGTCGACGTTCAAGCGATGTTATTAAAGATGTCGCAGTTTCACGCGAAAGGCGAAGGATCGACTGCGATAGAACATTATTAGAGAGCTATAGACAGTTTCACTGATTACAAACATAGGCCCTGCACGGCTTCCGGTTTCGCCCACTTACGTAGATGCTGAATGTGACTGGCAAAGAAGCAACCATGCGTTAAAACATAAGCCCTCAGATTTGCAACACTTTTACCCTTTATATACAGAACCATAGTTTTACAAGTGCAGTTTCCAGTGAGTTACACAAAAAAAAATGTAAGCATTAGCCTTGAGGCATTATGCGTCATTCTTTTATAAGAAAACGTAGAAAGAGACTTTCCGTACACTGAAACAACTTGACAGCATGCTTTTTATTCCCGCGTAGCAGACTGATAAGGCACGTGACCGGAAGTTTCTTGGGGGCGGCACGCTCGCTGCTGCTATCGCAAGCATGAAACCGTCTGTCGGAAGTAAGGATGGTAGCTTTATCGGCCGTATAAACTTGTAAACATCCGCTCACTAACCAAATTCACAAGCATGGTGTCACGCGCGCACGGGCAAACATGAACACATCTCACTAGATGACCGCGGACGCTCACAGTTCAAACGCAGGCATGAGGAAGAGCGGCAGCAGCAGCCAGCATATTGACCTCCATGTTGCCCCTTGCTTCAACATGAACTAAGCGGCGATTCCACAATCCACACGAAGCCACCAGCCCTCGGAGCGCCTTGACTCTGTACGCACCGCAGGTCGTTTTCAACATAGGGCCCGGGCGGTCGCGTTCAGCTGCCCCCGGAGTAGACCGTCCTACCCTCAGCCATAAAGAAACCGAAAACAAGCTGTATACTATTATCATTTTCGAAAACGCAGTGAAGACAATTGTAGCCTCGGCTGCAGCCGAGACCGCCGAGGTACTTTTCACGGCGCACGTGGGAGCACGGTCTCCATGGTGCCTAAGGCGCTTTCAAATGGGAAAGTGACTGAGATTGCTTCGATCGCATACCGATTATCAACTGCTACTTTGGTAGCGGTTATATGCGATTGTGATTATTTTATAATGTGGTGCTCAGCTTTACAGGTTTGATCTCATTTCTGCCACAAGTACTGGTATTGTAAATATACTCGTACAGCTCATTTTACTGCGCATTCGATAACCATCCACATTATTAATTGTTTGTTTCTTGCAACTTGCGTTGATTGTTGTATGATGCGCTATGTTTAATAATAAATATTAATATTCATGAGACGCTTCGGTGATGCTTTTAACTCCTTGAGTCGTATGACATATTTTGCCATCTGCTCCGGAGACACCAACAGCTCCTCCAATATAGCATTTTTTTGTGTGTGTGTGTGCTCCGAAAACACTTATGGCTGCTCCAAAGTGGCATTTGTTCTGCTTCCAAATCTGCTCCAAAAAGTAAAATGTCATTTCTATCACTGATATATTTCCTTTCGCAATAAAATCTGAGAGGCTTTTGATGACAGCGACGCGAGCGCACCTGTACACGGGTCCATACCGCTTGGCCCACTTCATCGCCTGGTTGCAGTGGAAGTCCTTGTGCGTGAACTGCACGTGGCCCACCAGTGGTAGACCGGGGGGACCTGGCGGTAGACGTCTGCCACGTGGCATGCTCCTGCCGTGTAGCCAACCCTGCGTGACCAGGTAAAGCAGAGACGCCGCCAGCAGGCTGCCCGCCAGTGTGAGCCAGTCCATCGTTGTCGTGCGTCCGCGGGTCTTAAGCTCTGTAAGCTTAAGAATTTATATCGCCGTATCTGTCGCAAAGACAGAAATAGAAAGGGAGAAATAAAATATAAGGGCAGGGAGTTAAAACAGACGCAAAGTTCGTTTGGCAGCCCTGCACTCACTGAACGGGGAATAGTTTACACACAACGTTCGTGCCTCGACTGGACACTAAGCCGCGTGACGACGCTGCACTTGTTAAGATTTATACGGTTTAGACAGAGAAGTACTGTAATGAAAACTGCAGAGGTTTGCCTGGCGCCACGTAGAGCATGTTATACTCCAGGTGGTTGCGACGATAAATTAAATGACGTACAAAGGGCATGTGACATTTAACCCATAAATGCAACTGTATAGAGGGCTATACACAGACGTGATACAGCTCCGGATGTGCGCCAGGTTGCTTTTTTATATGCGAAGCATATAAAAGATACTTTGACAGTATCTATCAAAGTATGCGAAGATACTTTGACAGTATCTATCTATCTATCTATCTATCTATCTAGCAGCCTGCGCCTTGGTGCTCTTATGGTCGTTTCGTTAACTTGGTATGTACCAAAATTGGCGTAGTATGAGAAGAGTGTATGATGAACATAAATGATAGGTCATGACATGACTCTTATGACATAACTGTCATGACATGCGTGTCATATAGGTCATGAAACAGACGCCTACGTCTTGGTACTCTCGTGGTCGTTTTGTTAACTTGGTATGTACCAAAATTGGCATGGTATGACACGAGTGTATGACGAGCATAAATGATAGGTCATGACATGAATGCCATGTCATGCGTGTCATGTAGGTCATGAAACAGCCGCCTACGTCGTGGTGCTCTTATGGTCATTTCGTTAAATTGGTAGGCTCCCCGCACACTGCTTCGCATAACATCGGTTCCCACAGGGCGTGGGATCTGCCGGCTTTTAAATGCGAAGCATTTCTTGGCGAATATTTGCTACTTTGACGGTATCTATCTATCTATCTATCTATCTATCTATCTATCTATCTATCTATCTATCTATCTATCTATCTATCTATCTATCTATCTATCTATCTATCTATCTATCTATCTATCTATCTATCTATCTATCTATCTATCTATCTATCTATCTATCTATCTATCTAGCCGCCTACGTCTTTGTGCTCTCATGATTGTTTCGTTAACTTGGTATGTACCAAAATTGACATACTATGACAAGAGTATATGACGAACATAAATGATATGTTATGACACGAATGTCATGACATGCGTGTCATGTAGGTCATGAAACAGCCACCTACGTTTTGGTGCTCTCATGGTCGTTTTGTTAACTTGGTACGTACCAAAATTACCATAGCATGACAGGAATGTATGACGAACATAAGGGATAGGTCATGACATGCGTGTTATGTAGGTCATGACAATGACCCAGCGAAAAAAATAACACTAAAAAACCACTGAAATGGATTCGGACGAGGGCACTCAGTGAAGGAAACACTAAAGGATTGTGGTAGAAGTAATAGTCATGGCCATGACTCAGCAAAAATGAGAATGACTCAGCGTAAAAGTTTAACACTCAAAAACCAATGGAATGGATTCGGATGTGGTACTAAGTGATGGAAAAGGCTAAAGGTTGATTGTCGAAGTCATAGTCATGAGCATGACTAAAGCTTTTGCCTTAAGGTCTCTTAGGTGTAGCTAAAGGGACTCCTGAGGACTCATGACATGAATGTCATGACGTGCATGTCATGTAGATCTCGAAACAGCCGCCTATGTCTTGGTTCTCTCAAGGTCGTGTCGTTACCTTCGTAGGCTCCCCGCACAATGCTTCACATAACATTGATTCCCACAGGGCGTGGGATCTGCCGGCTTTTTTTTCTCTTACAAGCTCTTGATCAGATTTTACCAGCACATGGTAGCAAAAAGAATGTGCATGTAGCTGACCTGACTTTCCTTTTTCTTTGTCGTTTCAAGCCTTTCCGTGAAGCCATTTGGTTCATTCATAAACTAGCCGATAAATAAATAATTAAATAAGTTTAAAAATATTCGTAGAACCCATTTCACAATGACTCACGACGTTAATGTGATTAGCTTTCAACCAATGTAGAAACACTCAGTACTGCTGAAGGCACCTTTATTTACAACCTGTAGTGGTCATTCTCAGATTTCCATATGGCTTCTGGTTCATTTGTGAATGCGCATATTAGGGTCAGTTCTTTTAACTCGAAACCTTCTGAAGGAACAAAGAATACTTCCCAGAACGTGGCTTCCCAACCGCAGCAAGTTTTGTCCTGCTGGCACCATAGAATTTCGGTTCAGCATATATGACTTATTTAACTACGGTGCAATTGCGTAGACTCCTTTTCCAGGCGTAAATATAATTTTCATTATCAGCTAGAAAAGCGTGCGTCCTCATTTTTGTCAGGAAATTATTGCCACGCGACACAGCTCACGTGTCAAGCGTCTCAAACCATTGGCTTGCACAATGAAACTCTAAACCTTTTCCAACCACGGGTGCGCCAGGCTCATCGTTGAAATATGTACCGTACCTACCAATGACAAGCTGGGCTCGTCCGAAGTACAACCTACAAACATAAGTTCGGCTTCACCGCACGTGTTAATTCGGCTTCGATCATGTTTCGATGTTGCACGACAGGTGACGCCACACACACAAAATTACACCATCTTCCCGTAGGGGAACCCTGAGTAGTATGCGAAGCAGCCATGGGGTCGACTCAAGTTCCCACTAGTTTTCAGATCGGCCTGTCGCCGCTGCGGTTTCGTGGCAGCGGCTCGAGCCCTCTACTCCGCGGCGCTGTCCACGGCGCTGACACTGGCGTTGACGCTGGCGCTGTCCGTGGCACTCATCGCGGCGTTGCGGGAGGACGCGCGCGCGCGTCATTATACCGCGAGCTACAGTGGCGCCCTCCAGCGGAGTATGCAGCGCCTACCGTCGCGCCTCTAACCTAAGCTGCTTCGCATTATCGCGCGCGGAGCAGCAGGGATTGCCATTCGTTGCGCAATCCGGAGAGGAGCGTCGGAGAAGAGAGGAGGAATGCCGAGAGGAGAGGAGATGAGACAAGGAGAGGAGGGGGAGGAGGATGCGCATGCGCAGTGCGGGTGTGGACGCCGCACGGCCGATGGATGGAGGGAGTGACATAGCCCCGACCGTAAGATGCTTCGCATCTAAAATTGGCTGTGGCTTAACTCAGTTATGCCTTGGTGTGCGTAGCGAGGTACGGTTAATCCATATTGTTTAGCTTGGTTCTCTCTACGGTTACGTCTTTATCGTTTAACTTCGTACGTCTGAGTGTTTAGGTTTGGTTGTTACCTCTCGTTAAGTTATGGTTACATTACATACATTTTTAAAGTGTAACGGATTTATTTTGAAAGTCTTCATCTTGTTGTTTCTCAACTTCCACTTAGACGGCCTGATGGTATTCGAGGCGGGAGCATAAGGGGTTGTCGTCCAGTGACTTGAACACGTTTCGGGTGCTATCCTCATTGTGAATCCACTCGCCTGGCCGCTTCGTACTTACGACGCTTCTCGAGGCGTGCGGCTCGTTCTTCCTCCGTCTCATCGGCTCGCTGCCTCCTCTTGGTTTTGTTCCGACGACGAAGCCAGGCTTCTTTCAGTCTCCGGCTCATTTTCCATATCTGCCGACGAATCCCACCGAGCCGCGCTTCTATATATAAGATGCAACGCCGGCTCCTCCTCTGTTGCAACGCGGTTTCACCGGCTCCTTCTCTCACATTATGCCAGATGCAAGCGGCGAACGCTTGCAACACAACTGCGGAGGCGGCGGCGCGTCGCCGCGCTGTTGTAACGCGAGCAGACGACGCCAGATGGCGCGGCGAGCGGCGCTGCCAGCTGCGGCGGTTGCTTGGCAACAGCTAAGCTCGCGGTGCGGCCACCGGCCAGTGCGAAACGGCCAGAATGCGACCAGTGTAGCTCTCGCTACAAAATATATATATATATATATATGGAGGACGCTTAAGCTTTGCATTTAAGAGTGCAACGCGATAGCGGTTATCGGGCTCCGTTCGTATCCCATTTTACAGCGAAGCTGTTAACGGCTCACCTTTCGATGGTCCCGTCCGGCAATAGAAAAAAAAAGTCACAGGCCTGCGCGGCACACGCAGCGCAGTCACAGCGTAAGCTGGTTGAGCGGCGCAAGAGTAGCTCCAATTTCGGCACCACGCACAAGGTCTTCGCGGCAAAGTGTCTTCGCCTCGATTTTGACGAGAACGATCTGAACTGTCCGCCCGGCGACGGCGAGCTGCGGTTGTAATGCTCTCTGCACAACAGTCTGCTGAGCCCGATGATGCCTGGTTGTAGCTGCGCACGTAGCTCTACGATTCGCTCCTTCAGCAGCGGTTCGTACCTTGCGAGGAGACGCCATAACGTGTACCGAAGAGGTACCCAGAATACACGGCGCACATGTAACATTGGGATAGCGTTGATTGCGCGCCTCGTCTGAATCGCATCTCGGCGCACGCGGTGGTTGCAGGCACGTTAACTAGATGGCGCCACCATACTGTCGGAGGCTCGGGACGTCGGCGCCTGCGCGCCTGCCTAGGCGCGCCGGCGCAGAGGCGCAGGGCGCGTATACCAGGGTATGTTTCTTCTGCCTGATAGCAAGCGCTTGCGTGGCTCAGTGGTAAAGTGTCCGACTCCCACGCAGCGGACCTGGGCTCGATGCCGGGCGGTACTTTTTTTATTTCCCGCAATAGCGGCTACGGGGCGGCGGCGGCGGCGGCATCATAGCGACCAGAAACGGCTATTGGAATGAACCCATAACAGCTTACGCTGTAAAGCTCTCATTGGCCGTATGCTCTATGTGCGAGTGAAAGCGCGCGAGGGCGAGGTACGCGCGTCTTCACGGTGAGCGAACGTACGGCGGAGAGCAAACGCGACTTGTGTGCGAGTGAAAGCGCGCGAGGGCGAGGGGCGCGCGTTTTCACAGGGAGCGAACGCACGGCGGAGAGAGAGAGAATCGTCCTCTATATTTTTGTTATTGCACGTACTTGGGTTCGAGCACCAGACCGAAATTCCCCACCCTGAATTGAACGTCGCATGCACCGATATTTTCTGACGTTTTAACAAAAGCTCCAATTCCTAACTTAAGGGTCCTTGTAAATAGAGCACGTATCTTCTTGTTTCTCCTTTTATGTTTACATTGGACTGCAGTGAATTTGGGGCGGTGTTTCAAGGCGCACTGCCCTCTGCTATTGTTGAAAAAAAAATGCTCTCGATGTAGAAAAGAAAGCTAAAAAACTTGTGCAGGGCGAATATAATTTTTACAAAAGAAGCTTTTTATTTCAGAATGTCCAGTATATCAAACCTGTAAAGGTTTTATGAACAATAATTAAACAGCTATATTTACTCAACATTTATTGATACGTTTAACTTCAGGCATGGTGTAAACGTATACAGTAAATGTATCCATTGCCAAAACAGAAATGTAATCTTCTAGTAAACGGCACACTCCTAAAGAATCTAACTGCCATGGATATGTATATAAAGTTGCAAAACTGCGCACTTCTATTATATGTTACACTGTTTAGAGTGTACCAAGGAATGTACCACCAAAGCGTTTATTACTAGAGCATCTGTAGAGCTTCCATTACATCAAGACAACAAATATTTAGAGGGACAAATATCAATCTCCGAAGCTCGTCAACCCTATATACGAGCTTCTGACAGAAGACTTAAAAAAGCAACAAAGCCAGCGACAGCTCTTGTAAGAAGAGGAATGGCTTCGGAACATACTGGTAAAGGTGGTTCATAATTCAAACATCACCACGCTTAGAGCAATTGCATGAGAATGAAAACGTGCGGTAAAAGATAACCTTCGAACTTAGTGAAGCTAGCAAGTGTTCATTTAACTCGTATAAGTCGATGAAACGTTGAAAACGACACTACGCATCGTCCGAATATTGTCATTGGTCATAACAGGTGTTCGTGCAACCTCTACAAGCCAAGGGAAGCTTTAAGCCTGGTCTGAAACCAACCAGTTGAGGTACTTGCTTTGCTGCATTAATTACACGGGTGCTGCATTAATTGCAGTCTCCCTTCATGCTGTTCAATGTTATATTTACCCCGTGTTTCAATAATTACTCCCGCTCTCACACGGACATAAAAAACAAGGTTGTTGACGTGCAACAATAAAACATTCCGCGTCTTTAGCGGTCAGTATGTAAGTGAACACATCTGCGCTTGCCGGGAATAGCGTCGTGGGAAAACATCGACGTCAATATTTCCGTCTGGCAATCTTGTCAGCAGTACACGTGCGGAGGTTACGAGAGTGGTTATATTCAGTGAGTTATACAACGGGTCACATCGAAACACGTACAGCGAATGGTGCGGACGAGATACTTTGGTTTGAAGCACGTCCGTTTGGGGCTGCGCCGGATGTAGATGGAACATGACAGTTTAATAAGGGCATGCGCTAAGTAAAAACTAAATGAAGAAGTTAACAAAAAAGGAAACAGGGTCTCGCAGAATGAACATTTTTATGGACTTGGAACTGTAGAGCCTCACTGACCAAAAATGTGGGGAATGTGCGCTATCAACTGTACACTTATATTTTACGCTCTTATTCTTTTTAATGGATGGGTGGATGGATGGATGTAAAACTTCCTTCTTTTATATTTTTTTTATTTTGTTCTTTGGCTTTTGTTCAGACATCTGAAAACCGAGCTTGTGTGGACGTAAAGCATTTGCATCCTACGCCACGAAAATAAGGTTTACGTAAATCTTAGCCGGGATGCTGTAGCTCAGCCGGGATGACAGGCTTGCGAGAGTGCTTATATTCGGTGAGTTATACAACGGGTCGCATCGAAACACGTACTGCCAGCGGAAATAAAATTATGTTCCCGTTACCGAGAAAAAGCAGGATGGACGTGCCGTCGTTAATCACTGTGTATACCGCCACAGCGAAATGCGGTACGGCGGAATATTGGCCACGAAAATAGCAGGGCCATTGCAGTGAAATCGTGCCTGTGTGGCGCACATTGATATGGATAGGACGCGGCGATATATTAGTTCGGCCTGAGAATGGCTGGGGAACCATTTCCTATATGCTCGACGTTTTCAGAAAACAATGGGCCCAGAAATACCAGGAAAAAAGGAAAGAAGGAGCAGCGGTGTACCGATTGTAATCGCCATCCGCGATTCAGGGCGAAATGAGAATGCGGTGGAAACGGTGTAAGCTTGTTACCGGTCTGAATGGACAATTCTCCACCAATCGTGCGAGTTGCGGTGGCAGGATTTTAGGAATGCCTTAGAATCAAATTTACTTTGCTGTAACATAAGTTTATATTAGAGATGGGTCGCTCAGGAGCGAGCCGGATCTTGTGAGCGGCTCTTTTTAAAGAGCGAGTGAGCCGTGGTTCAGTAAAAGTGAGCGGCGGTTCTTTTGGAGAGAGGGAGCCGGTTCTCTCGCGTTCAGTGAGCCGTGCCGATGCGTTCCGTCAGAGCCGGGTCTACTGCTGGGTGCGACTTCCTCGCCATCTATTAGCGGTACGAGAAAGCAACTGCACTTCCTCGCAAGAGTCGCATTCACCCCCTCACCTTCGGCTGTCTTTTGAGCCGCTCTTTTATTGCGATAGCAATTATATGGACACTCCAAAGCAGATTTATGCCATCGGCGTCGCCGTCGCCGTGAGGTTCCGTATGACGTCAATGGAGATGAAATCGTCGCCGCGCGCCGCCGAACGCTGTATGTGCGAGTGAAACGGCGCGAGGGACGCGCGCTTTCACGGGGAGTGAACGCACGGCGGAGAACAAACGCGCGTTCTGTGCCGTGCTCCCTTAAGGGCTGCAGAAGTAGGCGTCTCTTTCCTCCTTTACAATCACCATAAATGTAGAGCAAACGCGCCTTCTTCTGACGCACGAAAAGCCGTGGGGGGAGGGGGAGGGAAGTGAGGCGACGTTTAGCTGCGGCACCAAGTGCCTATTTATATCAGAGGCTCCGGCAACACTCACCAACGCCGCACGCATTTTGTGCGAACGCGGGCAAAACGCCGACGGCGTCGACAACAGTTCTGCGTGTTGCCGGTGCTGCTGCATGTCCAAGTTTATACAGCTGATAAAGCTACTATCATTACTCCGTATAGCTCTCTACAAATTTGCTATCGCAATTGATGCTTCGCCTTTCAGGTGAAACTGCGACAACTTTTTGAAAGAACGAATGAGTCGCGGTTCACGTGAGCGGCGGTTCTTTCGGAGAGAGGAAGCCGGTTCTCTCTCGTTCAGTGAGCCGGAAGGAACAGTTCCTAGAGAGCGCTCAGGAACGAGCCAAATCTTTTGAGCCGCTCTTCTGAAGAGCGAGGGAGCCGTGGTTCAGTAAGTGAGCGGCGGTTATTTCGGAGAGAGGAAACCGCTTCTCTCTCGTTCAGTGAGCCGTGACGAACCGTTCTGTCAGCGCCGGGTCTTCTGCTGGGTTTCGAGGTTTCGTTTTTTGACCGACGAGTGGTGGCCGCAGTGGGCAGATTCGCGCTACTCGTACTCGCTCACAATGTGTGGTGTGTGCAGCAGTCCCTTTGCTTTTTTGTGCGTCCTATGGTGTGGCACCCGATGCCCCCGAGGGGAGAAGAAGCCTTAATTGGCAAAGGATGGTACCGTTCGTTGCCTGCTGCTGTTCGAACGATGTCTCACAACTCTCACCGATCGCACATCGTGCGCTGATGCAAAAACACTTCGACGATGGTCTTCCGCGTCTTAAAATCCAGCAGGTTAACGTACAGTTTACGTTCTGATCTTCATTTGTGCTAATTAGCGTAGTCATGAAAATGTCACCCATGGCATCCACTTCAGTGCATTTTCTGAGCGTGTATCATTATCACGTCATTAAAACGAGGCCAATGATCTGTTGTGTTGTAATAGAACTTCGTATCTCTCTTTTTTTTTTTGTCCTGGCGCATGATGGCATGATCGCGAGTATCACGTGTGCGCTCAAGAGAAAAAAAAGCAAAAAAAAATAATAATAAAAAACGAAAGGTACGTACGTGCGGCAGTTTTGTGGATCTTTCGTATGATTTTTGTATTATACTTCAAGAAACTATTTCTACATTCATTTTGCATGGTGTTACAGCTCGCTCATATTATAGCGAACGTACGTATGTGAATAAATGAATAAAGTTGAAAGATAATGTACAATCATTTTGCGTTCTTATTTTGATGAAAGTTGATTTTAAAGTACCACAATACAGACAACCTTCTGTAATGACGACGAAGTTTCAGTTTTTTTCTGAAAAAAGTACGTCGCATTCTGCCTGTTACAGTATCATAAGCATTTTATCCCCAATATGAGAAAAGAAAGTTTCATTACAATTAAAATTCACGCTCTTAATATATGTAATAACATTCTCTAAACATATCGAAAATACCAATAACACGGTTATTCAATTATGCATATATCGTTTTTTCAAAGCCAAATAACTATAGAATATGCATAACACAAGTTACATGCTTAAGTGAACCGGTGAGCCGTTCAAATGAACCGGTTCATTTCAGTGAGCTGAGCCGTTCCGAGCTGCTCACTGAAGTGAGTCGTATTGCCCATCTCTAGTTTATATCCTTCACGGAATCCAGCCTAATATGTAACGCTAAAAAAAAAAAAAAAAAACCCAGCCTCTCTCGGAGCTGCACAGGTGGCTCGTGCTTGGCACGCGCTCGCACCACTGCTCCCGCGTTCGTCATCGTCGTCTGCTTCCACAGCTGGCTGCGTTCCAGCTAATCATTCCAGCGTAGAATTTCACTTCTCTTCTGTCGTCGTAATGGGGAGGCCGCGTTTACGGGGGTATTGCTTAAGGGGGTATGAACCATTCATTGTCTTATGTAACGGACCGATTTCATTTTGAAGAAATTTCATGGAAATCCATCCAGAATGAACGCTCTCTGGAAAAGGCTCGTCGTCTCTGTGCCAATTCTAGCATGAGGGCTTCCGAAGCCCAGGCGAATCATCAGCGAAGAGCCGCGGACCCCGAGTTGAGGGAGCGTAGCGTTGAGGCCAAACGTCAGCGTCGTCTAGATCTCCAGGAACCCGACAGCCGATGTGCACGCCTCGGCAACGCCAGTGCCAACTTCTCCGATGCGACGGCCAGGTTTGAACGCGTGTTTCTCAAACGGAACTTCGGAGCCAGCTGCAGTGCGTATGACCGGTTGTGGTTCGAGCACAACGTGGTACTCGTCAGTGTTATTCGCTTACCCCCGTCTCCTCGACAGGGGAGGCGCTATGGATTTTTTCTATACTGTTCAGAAAACCCCAGTAGTTTCGCCTGCGCAAGTCTTTACCGTAATCATCGCCATTTTTGTTGAAAATCACGTAAACATGAGAATGTTATGGTTAAATCGGCACCCGGGTAGCAGACAAGAGATACTGAAGGTGAACCTAAGCTAGAGTTTTGTCTCATTTGCTCAGAGCTCGAATTGGAGCATGCTAAAACACGGAAGCGGAGAATTGAGCCACGGCCGCTGGATAAAAAAAATTGCCTTTCTTTTTATCCAGCAGCCGTGGCGAAGCAGAAAAAAATCACAGCATATCCACGGGGTGAATGATGATGAGTGGGCGAAGCTCCGGAGGGAATCATCGGATCTCCCGCTTAAGGGGACGCTAGCACAAACGCGTTAGAAACGTGCAGTACTCTCTAGTAAGGGGGAGCGGCCACAGCGTCTTACGCAGCCATTTACACATGCCGGAACGTGCACCGCGTTTGCCGACGCCATCACATGACTGCTGATAGAGTATATCCCCCGTATTTATAAACGCTCCTCGACTTGAACTTGACTTGCCACCGCCTTGGGCAGCGCGTTCGAAACGCGTTGAAGGTAAGGCGGAGAGGCCACAGCGTCTTACACCAGCTTCTTACACGGGTCGTAACGCGCTAGCACAAACGCGCTAGAAACGCGCTAGAAACGCGGCCTTTCGTTAATGTTGGGTATTTATTGCCATCGTGGTGCGTGCGTCCATGTCCGCTTCGTGGCGTAGTGGGCTAACGTGGCGCGCTCGGAAGCGAGGGGTCCCTGGTTCGATTCCGCGCTACGGACACAACATCGGAATTTTTTTTCTCATTTTTCTGAGACTGGTTACACACTACTACTACGACGACGGGGACGGAACGAGTGCCGCTATAAGGAGCTTCGCTCCTAAAAACCTCTTTTGCTAAGTTTACTTACGATGACGACATCAACTTTACATAACCACATTTGGAGCTTTACATACTGGCAGTCACAGCTGGCTCCATTGTTTTCATGAAATCCCGAGTTGCCTTCAATAGGTGATGTGCGAGGGTCCCGGTGGGCTATCTGATACGACGTGAATCGTAGCATCCAAGGGCTCTGCAGCCTTTTCCACAATGTAGCAAACCGTATGTCGCTGATACATTGTTTATAGAAACTATAGTGTCAAGTGCACAACGTTTTTTACGCAGCCTGATAACTTGAAATGATGAAGAAATAACTGGAACAGCAAAGCAATATGTTCGTCCTTATGGTGTGCAATGTATTGAATAAATAAATAATAAAGAAGTGATGATACGTACACGATTATAATACCATTAGCACCCACATGTTTACCTCTCGTAATTAGTGCCGATGACTTGGGCGCACGGCTTTCCGAGCTCTCACTGGGAAGCCAACTGGTGACCCTGGAGCAGGCCCGGCGAGCCGCCGCGGCCAGTGGGGCTCTACAAGAGGGCTTCACCCGAGAATAACCACACCAATCTTCGCACAGTAAAGTTCATTCATCATCAAGATGATGAAGACTTGCTCAATCTTTGAATCAGTGCCGCAACTGTAAGGTATCGCGACACCCAACTAGGCTTGGTAATATCGATGAATGATTAATCGATTAATCATTTAAGTGTATCCCGCACAACGAATAATCTTCATCGATGTCCACCTATCGTTTAATCGACTTAGTCGATTAGATATATATCTTCGATTATACGTTTTCGAAAGTTTGACAGGAGTGGAGCAAAAACTTTGAAATCATACTGGAATGACGGCGCACGAGCAGTGACTGTGTAGATGTGGTGGAGCGACTGTCCACTGTTTTTCCGAGTTCCGAGTGATGCCGAGCCGAGCACTTCCCCTTTGTTCCCCCGCACCGCACACGCCACCCCGCCTACCGAAGCCGGAGGCTTGAAACGCACTTCCACTTCAAGGCATACTGTATAGAAACCCACTCGTTGATCGTCGTTCCACTCCCAGTCCACTAAAGACGTGACACAGCATTCGCGCTGGTTTGGAGGACATTTGACATGGAGGTATTTGACATGGCGATGGAGTTCATGTCGATTTCAGCAAATCTATAGCGTCCGAGCATCTATTCTCGCATACTCATCGTGTGGATATTCAAGGAACGTGTTGGTTTCATCCAAACATTCCAGCCAATTGACATTGCTTCGCTCTGTATAAAAGATTATGTGGTTTAAAATCCTAAACGAGTAATTTCCTTTTCCCCTATGCATATTTCACTTTCTGGCATATTTCAGTTGGACTTTGCTTCTCAGTTTCATCATTTTTCTTATTCCTTGTTTAACTGTACTGTGCAAGGATTCACTAGTTGCATGTATCTTATTTAATTCTACACTAGGGGCCATTTTATAACTTGTTTATTTTTTCAGAAGCCACCAGTACCAACTTTATTGAGTGTTTAACAAGCTAAAGATTATCGTTTGTCAAACGTTTGCAACTTCAGTTTCAAAATTGGTTCCACCTCCCAAACATTAAAATAGGGCCCTACAAGAGCAGATAACTGTGCTTCATTCTTTTTAAAAGTGCCTGGCAAAAATTTAGGTTAATCAATTATACAATGAAAAACATTGCATCGAAAGCACTTAGTCGATTAAGGGCTAAAATGATCAATAATAAATACGCAATACAACAAACAATTTAATCGACCATCCCTACTCACCACATTAAGCTTCAAAAGTTGTCGGAGTAAGGGATCCGGAGAAAACACAAAAAACAAAACACCTTCACAGCCAATGCATGCGTCCTCGAATTTAAAAGTGCGGTGGAGGCTTCTAGTTCGACCAACAGAATGTTCGCCGGAATTTTATTCTCTGTCATCGAGAAGAACTTGGAATTCCTCGTCCATTCCTCGTTTTACTCTTAATTCTTCCTTTGCCTCTTTTTTTTTCTCTTTCTTTCTTTTGAAGCTTTTTACGTTAATCGAACAATATTTGAAGGCTGGACACAACCGCTCAATAAAAATGCAAGGCAATGACGTCCCAGCTTTTCTTGTCCATTTTCAATCAGCGCGTCGGGCATGAAACGATAAAAAGCTGAGCAGCAGTAAGGTAGTGCGTTGGGCGAGTTGGTGCATAGCTAAACAAATGAGTTGTGGCGCAAGGAAAGAAGGAAAACCAAGGGGAGACAGGATAGGGCGCCAATGTTCGCGCGCCAGTGTTCGCGCGCCAGCCATCTATTCTCGTCGCCAGATGGCAAGCGTCCACGTCTGCGCTGCTGAATAGTTAATCAATTACAGGAAGTCAAATCTGAAAAAAGAAAAAAAAAAGGCGCGTGTTAATTGGACACAACACCCCGTTTTCAGCATTTCTGTTTTTTGAGTATTGATTACCGTCCTGTCATGGTCCGCGTATGTTGCACATTGTAATGACAATTTAGAATAAAAATCAATTTTTAACCACGCACATTGCCTTTGCGCGGAAAACGTCACAGACGTTTTGAATGGGCTGAAGTCTGGTACATTTATGACCAGCACTTGAGCCAAAAAAAAAAAAAATGCAGCACGAGCAGCCACAGTAATACGCGAACACAATGAAATTGTCCTGTTATTGTATAAGCAACTGCGTAAACAAATATGCCAAATGAACGAAGATACGCTCTAATAAATCAGTAAATGCTGATCATGGCGAAGAATAAAAGTAAACGAGAAAAGTAACATAAAAGCCAGAGCAGAAAGTCACTTTTGGAAGCACGCATGATAAGCGCAAATGTCAGCACCACCGTCGTCGCCCAAGAAATGGTACAAGATGCCGCTGCCTTTGAAGTCACCGCTTGTGTCATTCGTTCGGAGGGCATTTACGTCACCCCAAAGCCACGTCAGAAGAGAGGGCCCATGGTAACATGTAAAAATACAGAACTGGGGGCAAGATAGGGACGTTAGATTGATGACACAATGTCGACATTGCCAAGAACGCCCACGTAAGCATCGGCAATGCAAGGCTTGAGGAAATACCAGCACACAAGAAAAAAATGCCGATCCTCTACCACGTCTCTAACGACCACCCACTGTTCATTTTGGCGTGTAAAGGCGAAAAAATGTTACGAAACACTAATCCGAATGATAAAGAGTTCTGACTGAAAACTGCAGTGTGTTCGTATCATATTCCTATTTTCTTTTAGTTGCTGCTGTGCTGGCAAAACGATGCTTTATTGTTACTTTTCTTCTACATAGATGTCGCAACAATCCGCAGACTGCCCACGCGTTTTACAAATGAAAGTATTCGAGAGAAATAGAGAGAAATCACGTGTCATTTCACTACTGCGAAGGTGGGTTACCAGCGAAGCAGATTACCAGCGAAGCGCGGATGATGGTCCAGGCCATCCCAATATTTTTTTTTCTGTGAACGACCCTAGCTGTCGTCCAGTCGGCCGGAAGCGTCCCGCAATGTCTCTCTTTTATTGTGAAGACAGGGGTTTCGCCATTGGTATTGCCACTGGTATCGCCACTGGTTTGACTTAAGAGCTCTTACATTTGGTACGTCGCACGCAACCGTATTGATTGATCGACGAGGTTTAACGCCTCTAATCAGCATAGATGCTCTTCGATGCGCTGCTTAGGGCAAGGCTCCTGATGGACTTAATTAAAGATGCAGCCAAAACACAGCCCACAATTAAGCGTTCTTGCGTTCGCAATGAAGTGGCGGCCGGCTGGGCTGAGCGTCGAACCCCCAAACCTCGTGCTCAGAGGCGAAGCGCCATAATCACTGAGCCAAGGCCACAGATACACGCATACAAGGAATGCGTGGAACGCTTCGCTAAGCAGGCCGATGTGCGTCAAGAGGCACCTCAAAGATTTCCGCGGGCGTAACATCCCGAACTACAGAAAGCGCACAATCTTCGCGTGGTACCAATATGACATTGTGGAGAAAGCTCCGTTTAAACTCGTAATTCCTGTTAAGCATGAACATGTGAATAATTATTTCCACCCAATCGCTTGCTTTTGCACTGCGCACACAATGTTATGTACCGCTTATTGTGCAATGTCCTGTCCGATTTTAAATATTTCCGCGCGTGGGTAGTGAACTTGTCTTACATCCACCTATCATGTTATTGCGTAACTTTGCGATATTATATATGATTGCCTAACTCTGCAATGTTTTGTGTTCGTTGTCTTTACTCAATTCCTTGCACAACCATTAGAAAGAAAAAGTGTTTTGCTTATCCTAATCTTTCTGAGCACGGTATACACTGTGTTTCCTTTCGTTTGTTTCTATATCTGTATCCCATTGTTTCTTTTTTTTTAGTGTATTGAATGCTGTCCTTGCGCCAGAATCGAGAATGTTTACATTTCCCGGGCACGTAATCTAAACAATGATTCTCCTCGTCGTTTTTATTGCAAGAGTCCCGGCAGGCTGTGTAAGACGTTACCACGTGCAAATACAGTGGGGTCCCCCTCCAGGGCATTGTGCCTGCGTCCTCGCGATGTTTGTGCAGCGCTCATCCTAGCCACGTGGGCCGTCAAGCTCCGCTCTGCCAGACAGTGATGTGATTGTTCGGAGAAAACGCGTCACTCCCTTTGTGCAGCCGAGGCGACCAGGTAACCCGATTAATTTCGGGAACAAACAATCAATCTCTCTAAAAAGAAAAAAAAAGCAGATATAGCGGGTCCCATGAACCTGTAGGAATCGGTAGTTTGTGAAGCCTTCGTTGATGATTGCTCAAATGTTCACGCAAATGTTAGTGTTTGACGTAATATTTCAGCGGAAACCCGCTAGGTGGAGAGAAGTAATTAAAGGAAAAATGAGTAATCCACCCAATCGTAGCAATCGCGTAGCAATCGCGATTGCTACGATTGGGTACCCAGCTCTTCTGGAAGGTGCACGTTACCTACGGGTCTCACTGGGTTGATCCCTTTGCATTCCATTAGGATGTTCCGAGTTGTCTCCAGAGTTTTGCTGCAGTAGGCACATGCCTCACCTTGTCGGGAATATTTGCTCCAGTATGTTTTTGTCCTTAGGCAACCAGCTCGGGCCTCAAATAGCAAGGCACTGCCTTTTGCATTACAGTATACAGATTTTGCGTTCTAATTTCTTTATTTTCATTCTTGTAAATCTCCATGGTCGAGGCAATAGGCGTAGCACACCAGAAACAGGGCACAAGAAAAAAGAACACAGACAACACACACGTTTGGCTCTAACTTTCAACAATGAGCGCCAAACGTGTTAGCGCCAAACGTGTTAGTGCCGAACGTGTGTGCTGTCTGTGTTCTTCGTCTTGTGTCCTGTTTCTGATGTGCTATGCCTTTTGTCTCGATCATATATGTTATGCCAACAAGCCCAACGTGAAGCATCAGTCAACTCCATGGTCGTTTTTTTTTTTTTTTTCATTCTCTGCTTCCAATTCACTGTCTCTGTTTCTCTCACTTCCTTTTTGATGGCTCCTAATTGTCTATTTACATGTTTAATTACCATGTACCTAGTTGCCAACTTTCTTGACATCCTCCTTCATTCAGTGTCCACACTTTTGAGGTACAGATATTTGTGCACTTTAGAAGCCCATTTATTTTCATCCATAGAGTCCTGAGTCTTTCTTCAAAACTAATTTTGTTCCGCGCTTCTCTAACTTCAATGGAGGCCAAACCCATGTCTCCCTGCACTGCATAATTTGTGGTTTTACCGTGGGTATCCAAGGCTAACCGGCCTAACGACCTTTGGTTATAACTTCCAAACCCGATACGATGTCTTACTTAAGGCACAGAATGGAATTTGAGAACGTTAGCGCTGGTACCAATACTCCTTTCCAGATTCCTCGCACCACCTCATATTTATCGTAGCCCTAAAGTGCTCATGTTTAATAATATTGATGCATTTCGCTTCCCCTTCATTCTTAGATTATCTCGGTGGATGTTTGAGTAGGTCTTTCTTTTGTTTAATTGCTTGACTATGGGCGCGACGTGCTGTTGGATTGATACCACGTTATCGCTCGTATCTTCATTCAACATCATACATATAAGTCCTGATTTTTGTGTGCTAAACGTAAGGCCTAGATTTGTCGCTGCGTCGCCACCCACATTCGCAAGTCCTTGTAAATATCTTGCACTGTCTGCTAGTATAAATGCTGGAAAAGGGGTTTGTGTTTGAGTTTCCTCGTAACAGAATTATGTTTTCTCGTACATTCAAATTACCATCCGACGCTATAATGTCTGTAGGTTGTAGTTAAGTCGTACTTTATGGTTTTTCTGACGGCTTTTACTTTGAGAAATTCAATTTTGTTCACTAACACCTCTGCGCCACGTGGAGGGCCTGTGTGGTCTGGGTGGCTCGGGATGATTTCCTCCCCCACGGACACCGGCGCATACGCCGACGCCGGATTTCCTGCGACACGGGGCCCTTAGCGCTATCGCGTTAAAAGTATCGGACAATGAACCAACCAGCTACTCTAAGCCGGTGTCTGCAAGAATGCGCCAAGACATGAGCGATCATCTGGCAACACAGTGCGTCCTACCATTCTGTAGAACATGGAATGATTGGTTGAGAAACATGGGACTTCAAGCAGTTTATTGCCACATGTACAAGCTTTAAAGGATAAAAGTGTTGCTTGAATGGTGCAGTTTCTCATCTCAATCGGTCGCACACTGCAAGCATTTACTGCGGTTCAAATTTCGAATGGTTTGGAAAGGCACCGGTGCATCCTTCTGATCAACAGCTCAGTATTCCTGACCACCTGCGATTGTGTGAGAAGCAGAAAACACCGGAGGCTTACTAGCAATACTGCGAAACGATGAATAGACGTTTCGACCGTCGCCAGAACATGCACATCGCCAGTATACAGCTGAATGACTTCGCCCTCGTCAAAGGTTTTCCCAGTATGAAGTACACTCGGGACCGTATCGCATAGCGCAAACTGTAATGCAAATAGCTGTCCTGAAGAAAGTGGAATTGTCATTGTCAATGATGACGGCGTGCTAGAGTTTGCGATCATTGGGAATACCTTTTTGTATCGTCGCACGAGAGTTGAATCTTCAAAGAACGGAATTGTACGTGTCCACGAACAAGTTGCGAACATCGGGAAGACGACGAAGCTGGCAGGGGAGGGACAATAAAAATGACAAGGCTTGGCAAATCAGAAGCTACTTGTGGTTATTAACACCAATGTGAACTGCATTGACGGATTTAGGGCTTTGAATTTACCTCCACCGAAGGACCTTGGCATCTTCAAACTATCTGGAGTATCCCCTGTTCCGCGTCATTAGGCTCTAACCTATGCCGAAAATTTTCCTCATTTAATGAATTCATTTGAGCCTGCGGCGTCGCTTTCGACTGGGTTAGATTTTTGCTCTATTGGCGCCCAATATCTTCCTTTAGCGAACACTGGATTATTTGTTAGATGCATTGCATTATGTGCATAGCTCACTTGCTCTTAATGCTAACTACATCACTCACCAGCGTTTTCACTCTAATTTATGTTGCTTTCATCGCAATTCTTAAATGCATGCCTGCCATCTTCCGAGCACTCTTGGTAGGGTCCTTAGATTTCCTACACGATAACAATACTCGCTGAACTTTCAAGAGGAAACGCGTGTCCCCCCCCCCCCCCCCCTTCAAAAAAAACAAACAAAAAAGACAAAATTGACCAAGTATTCTCCGTAAACCCGGTGTGTCAGGTTAGGAGAATGCTCACAGAGTCGCAGATACGACAAACTACTCCTTCTCTGTCTCGTATCTCATCCGAGCTCAATTTCGAATTCCTGGGGTAAACGAGGCGTACTTTCTCGGGGCGTCCAAAGGTATTGAGCCTGCTGAATGCACTTGTGCTGCTGACGTGCCCCACTTAAGTCGCTTCCCGTCTGCATCAGCGATGAGGCCGCCGGATGCGGGAATGGATGAAGTACAGTCGCTTCACGTATGCTGCCTAAATGAGGCAAGACGTCCAGCGTCCCTGGGCGTCGTTCCTTCCTGACACATTGGCGTCTAAACTACAAAAAGGATGGACTATGTCACTACATAACACCGAAAATACATTCAATCAAGCCCATGACAGTCAGTGCTCAGCGCGGTGTTTTTTGTGGCGTTTTCAAATATGTAGTTGGATCAGAACATGACCCACATTTTGCGAACACATCAGTTTGATCTGGTAACTTAGTTGTGTGCACTCCGCCTTAGGTTGTAATTTTGCACATCAACCCGCCCACGAGCTGGACAGAGACAGTTGACAGGCGTTTTCTTGCTAAAAGATTCAGCAAACGAAGAACTCCACTTGGTACCGGTAACTCACGTAGTTGCCTACTTGTGACTAGATTGATTTGCGAACCTACGTAATTGAACTGTGCGATAGAGTCGCCTAAGGCAATTTTCGACATCGGTCTAATATGAGAAATTTCTGTCACGTAACATGTATGCGTTTCCTTTTTCGTACGGAAACGTCAAGAGATGGCTACTTTTTCTTTTGCAACGGTGACTGCTATACTTTGTATTGACAGCGATGAATAAGATATATAAGGAATGGCATAGCTTCAGAAAATTAGGTGGGCATACAGCTTATATATATATATATATATATATATATATATATATATATATATATATATATATATATATATATATAGACCGTTTTACATGCGTCGCGGTTAGACTACAAGAAATTTACTTTCGGCTATAACCACATTTTTCTAATCAGAAGGCAAGGACGTGAGTTTCCCGGTGCTTTCATTAATACCCGAGGCGGTGGTATTAAACTTATAGATAGATAGGACTCGCGAATTTCCCGGTCATAGTGTGAACGAAAGCCCGATTCCAATATTGTCGCTTTCAAGTCATTGAAAGAGTGACTGGGAAGGTTGACATGTTTGGATAAGGAAAGGTTCAAAAGAGATTTTGTGTCTGACCTGTGGTTATTAAATCGTATCCTGAAAGGTGTCTCCGTCTGACCAATATACTGTTGATTACAAATTGTACATTCAAGAAGGTAGATGACATTGGTGGGGTCACATGTAAAGTTTCCTTTGATTTGATCAGAGAAGTCGGACGCGGTACTGGTTGCTTTCTGTGTCGTCCTCATGTGAGGACAAACCTGGCAACGTGATTTGTTGCAAGGCCTGTGCCACGGCTTGGATTTAAGGTTGACTTTGTCAAACTGTCGCGTAAATTTTTATTTCTCCTATACACGACGCGGGGCGGTTCTACAAATATGCGCTTAAGGCAATCGCTTTGTGCAAGGATATTATGGTGCTTTGTAAGACCTTATCGTCCCACCCAAAGCTCCCTATCAGACGGACAAGAGACCAGCTGCTCCATGGCTCGAGCGCGGAAAATATCGCGGCTTCTGACCAGGCATAGCTTTTGACTCCACCTTCGGACATGGACAACGCGGCCGTAGTCGGTATTTTGTCGAGCTTGGTAGATTCGAGTGCATCGGCGATCCTTGATCTGTCACCGGCAACGTTGCGAAGAGGTGCGCGACGATTGAGCAGAGGATTTCGCGTTTTCCACGACGCGTCAGAGCGGCCAGCCACTGTTCAGTGTGCCGTGCTTTGCGAAGTGCGACAAGATAATCGTCGGCGAGACTGCGACACGAGCGTAACACTCAGTGCCGACCCCAGAGAAGCTGGTTGCGCACCTGATGGCCCTTATGATGACCACTCCCATTCCCAAGTCTTGGCGATTGCGGATTTCCATCACCAGCGCGCCCTCCCAACCACCTGAGCTACCTTTGGCCGCTTGGCCGAGTGTAATGAAGAGAAAGACGCACTGCGGTCCACGCGCTCAGACTACGAAAAATGCGTACTCCTGAGAAAGAGGCTGCCTACCGCGAACGTCAGGGAGAGTTGGCTCGTGAACGGGCTCGTCGCTAGCTCTCATTACTGGCGCACAAAAAAAAAAGGGGCGGCGCAACTTGCATGCGAAAAAAAAAGCATGGTTCATGTTGTAGATTTGTGTTTACTTGTGTTTACGCAATTGCATCACGTACAACACATGCACATGTAACACTCGTACCACTCGGTGTAATTATAACACAGCTTCGTTCTTCGACCTTCTGCACGGAGTGGAAGAGGCGGTAATTTTTACAATATATATACCTGCACGTAAACAGGCGAATTCACGAGCATACAGCATAAGATAAACGCACAAGTAGACAGAGACATCCCGTGCGTTAGCGTTATAATATTGTAATAATAACATAATAGTGTCGAGAGTGCTAATATTGCAATCGCAAAAGCGGTAACAGGGAAATGGTTGGAAGAGAGGTTTATTGTATAATTTATTTCAAGCCCCGGCTTGAATAAGCAAGGGCCCGGCCCGAGCATGGCGAAAAGTGCTTCGGACAGCCCGGGCCCGTGCAGTGCTCTAGTCGCGGCACGCCAGCCTTCAGTGTCACACGAAAGCAGCTGCAGAACTCGTGTAAAAAGAAAGAAAAAAAAGGTGGCAGTTTCGCCCGAAAGGCGAAGCATCAATTGCGATAGCAAATTTATTAGTAGAGAGCTATACGGAGTACGGATAGTAGTGTAGCGCCCACCGACGTGGGCGCTACAGTAGTTTTATCGGCTGCATAAACTTGGACACATTCCCCTACTAACTGAATTAACAAGCATGGTGTCAGCGCGCACAAGCAAACATGAATGGATCACACTCGATGACCGCAGGCAATCACTGTAAGAACGCTGGCGTGAGCAAGTGCGCCAAAAGCAGTAAACGGAGTTTCGTGCGGTCTATCGCTTCAACGGAAACTGAGCGGCGAAAGCACAGCGCATACAAAGGTAGGAGCCGTGTGGAGATCGCTTTCGAGATACAGTGCGCGCGACATCTCCCAGCCGCGCAAAGTACAAGTACGCAGTTGTTGCCGGATTAAAAGCAGCACCCCTCCCTCTCGCCCTGTTTTCCCCCTTTCCTCCTTTTGCGTGGTAGATTCAGTCGCCAGTTCCCCTTGCGCGGTCGCAAGATACGCATTTGGTGCCGCAGCTAAATGTCGCCTCCCCTCCCTCCCTCCCATCCCCCCACGGCCTTTAGCACGATCGGAAGACGTAGCGTTTGCTCTCCGCCCTGCGTTCGCTCTCCGTGAAAGCGCCCGTCCCTCGCGCGCTTTCCCTCGCACATTACAGCATACGGCGCGGCGACGATTTTATCGCAGTTGGACTTTACACGGAACCTCACGGCGACGATGACGGCCACTGCAGAAAAGCGCTTGGAGTGTCCATATAATTGCTATCGCAATAAAAAAGAAAGATTAGGAAAACGTGTTTGAGGGTGGACCGCCCTGGAGTCCCTCAGCTTAACAGCTGGATGCTCTACTCATTGCGCTAGATAATGTTTCTTCATGCATTGAAATGATGTCAGTAATGTAGAGCGAACATTATTCGCAGTACACTTAGACAACATACAAACAAACATAACGCGCATTACGCCTACACAATCCAATGAAACTTCAAAATCGGACCAACAATCCCGAGTGTCCGGATGAGGGAGCCACTCAGGGAATGGAATGAAAGCTTTCGACCACGCTACGCACTTGAGCAGCCTCTTCTCGAAATACATTATCATGCGTATTTCTCTCGTGCCAACGCCAACTAGCGCTTTGAGGCGATTGGCGCGTACGTCATGTTGCATAGCAACAATTTCCTTAAAAATGCGCGAGCGAGCGTGCCTAGAAATGGAGCGCGCAAATAATTCTCAATATTACCGCTGTCCGTCCCGTGCTTCAGATCGCATCTAAAGTGCGCCTCTTTCACTCACATTGTAAGGCTTCAAGTTAGCGCCATTCTTTCATCTAGACGCTATCTTCCTTTCCTCGCGCGCTCCATCCATTGCCCATGCGTAATTGGCCTAATGTGGTCACGTGGCATTTCCACATACCCGCACTGATCACCAGCGCCCCCAAAAGATTCCAAACTTCTGCCACGTAGCATTGTTTGCCGTAACACACTCATTAATAATGATTTACATCATGGAATGCAGATTAAAAAAATGTCACAGTTTCGCCCTAAGGGCGAAGCAATGAATGCGATAGCAACACAGCAATGTCATACGAAGTAAGGTGAGCGGCTTTGGTAGCAATATGAATTGTAGTAAACATGAGCTGATTAAGTAAGCAGGTGTGCTGCGGCGTAAGTAGACCGACATGAAGAGAGACTCGATGACCACGAGAAGGCGCGTGTGAAATGGTGGTGTTGATGAGAAGCGCTTCCCGTGGGCAGCGCGTGCGAAGGGACACACTTGTAGCGCTGCACTGCCGATCCGGGCAGCATTGCATGTGTAGCGTGCGTTGGAAAATGTGGCCCGACTATTACTAACTGAATGAACAAGCGTGGTGTGAGCGCGCACAAACAAACATGAATAGATCACACTGAATGACTGCAGACAACGACTGTCAAAACGCTGGCAGCAAGCGCCTACGCCGCAGCGGCGAAGTTACGTGCGGTCTATCGCTTCAACGGAAACTGAGCGGCGAATGCACGGCGCATAAAGGTCAGAGCCGTGGGGAGATAAGAGACGGTGCGGGCGGAGCGACGAGCGCGGTTGTTGGCAGAGTAGAACTGCGCCCCCCCCCCCCCCCCCCGCTCCCTCCGGCTCTGGCTTGCCGCTTCCTTGCTTGCGCGTGGGAGGTTGAGTGCGTTCGCTCTCCGTGATAAGCGCGCGTCCCCGCACGCTTCCGCTCGGGCATACGGCGCGCGGCGCAGATTTTATCTATAGGGAACCTCACGGCGACGGCGACGGCGACGCCGACGGCAGAAATCCGGTTGAAGTGTCCATATAATTGCTATCGCAATAAAACGAGTATTCATAATAAATTTAGTACGACACAAACGGTAAGCAACTTGTCCTTGCACGTGGTGTTGAGAGGTTTGGAACCTTTGGGGGCGCTAGCGGCGCTCCATGTGGAAGGATTAGAGGAAGAAGGGAGCGGGAAAGCGGAGATTTGGCGCTACCTTGAAACTTATCAATGAATATCACCATATTCGACCGCCTTCGGGATCGGTTCAGCTCGTGACGGAGCAAGCTGTAACGTTTCTATGCTGGTGTATCATGCAATAAATCAAAGGTCATGTCATCGCCATCATCTAGGTGCATTCACTGCGCTCGGGGCACACACAATTGGTCACCTTACACAAACATGTCGGTAAATCTGGGAATCATTCGCAGAACACCAAGCTGTGTTGAATATCCAGCTAGCTGCGAAATGCTCGGCATACCATCGGTTTCCACAGTGAGTTGATCTACATAATCTGTCTAGCCTTTTATTGCGGTAGCAATTATATGGACACTCCATGCGCATTTCTGCCGCCGCCGTCGCCGTGAGGTTCTGTATAAAGTCCAAGGGCGATAAAATCGTCGCCACGCGCCGTCCGCTGTACGTGCGAGTAAAAGCATGCAACTGTGAGCCGGCAATCGCGGCTCGCGCGCGCAAGGGCTGGAAGCGGGAAGCAGGTGAGCAGTCTTCCAGTCGCGCACAATGCTCCAGAGTAGGCGTAGAGGCGTGGAGGAGCCACGCTTTACTGCGGCCGTGCGCTCCTAGCGGGGCCGGAAGGCTCCGGAGAGGGGGGGGGGGGGGGGGGGGGGGGGGGCGTTCTGCGCCGCGAGCGCCCGCCCGCGCACCTGTATCTTGAAAGTGATAATCGAAGGCGGGAGCAGACTCCGCCCTCGCTGTTTTCGAGGCTAAGATCGCGTTTATGCGAGCGCCGGCAAGAAGCTCAATTCACTCGCGGCTGCTGGCGCGCTGACTCACTCCAGCATTTTGACAGCGAGTTTCCGCGGCCATCGAATCAGATGCGTTGATGTTTGCTTATGCGCGCGTGACACCATGCTTGTTAATTTAGTTAGTGTGCCTATGTTTACAAGTTTATACGGCCGATAATACTACTATCCTTACTTTGTATGGCTGTCCACTAATTTGCTATCCCAATCGATGCTTGACCTTTCGGGCGAAGCTGCGACTTTTTTTTATTCCCTCGTTCGTTTACGATCAGGGACTCCATTTCTCTATAAGCTTTTTCACCCCCGTAAAAATGCTCATTATCGATAGAAAACATACATTTAGTGCCACTCAGTGGGCGGTTGAAGCTTAACTACTCGCCGTCATCGTAGAATGAGATGACACAAACGCTCAATCACCGACAGCGAACGATGTGTCTCAACTGCTTCACCATCCTTTTTACAGCGTGCTTTTCATTCACCGTGCTTCAGGGAACAGTCAGGCTTATATTACCCTTGACGCCAGCCTAATATATCGAGAAAGGCTCTTAATGCTGGGTAATGCCTTAGTACGTAAAAGTCAGAGTTCACAGTGTCGCGCGTCAACACGAGTGCTGGGAGGGAAGAGAGAGAGAACAAAAGATACCAGTTCCCGTCGTTCCGCAGGCTCATAATGGCTCCTTGAGAGCGAAGGACCTAAACATAAGGGAAGTTCCGCATGATAAATATATTGCGATTTTGCTTTTCTGGATAATTTTTCAGATTATTGCTTTTCTAAATGTAGTGTGCGTAATGTCCTTCTGGGGTGGGGGGGGGGGGCAATTGCTAGAACGCTTTTGTTTCTCTCTGTGTGGCAATTATATAGATGTTTACACACTTATTAATACAAAAATTTAGAACGCAAATTCTATTGAAAGGTTTGTTGCGACAAGCTATTAATGATTCAGACAGTCTCATGTTACGTCAAGGGCCCGCAGCTCTATGTTGCACAGTGAACACCAAGGACACGTGGCCGATCAATAAATTTCCAACTCCGCGATGCTTTGTCAGACACGTGTCGGCGCTGTCCCTGACAAAAATCGACAGCAATAGTCCGACGCGTTGCATCCTCAATAGCGTAAATATATGTTACTACAAAAAAGTTTTTTTTTTTGCTGCAATTAACGATTGCAGGAATTCGGCTTTCAGGACGCGCCATTATTGTTACGCTCTGTACACGCGCACTGTACAAACGATGTTTAAGTCTCTGTTCCTGCAACGTCGGGCGACTCCTTTGATGTCGATGCTGCGAAACATTACACGCCATTTATGCGTCGTTAATCGCTTTCTGAACTTATATCGAACCGTCTTTGAGAGTGTATGCTAAAGTGTGCGATGCTTCGGTGCTCCGTGTGCTTTCGAAGTCTAAAAAGCATTTATGTTACTTTTTCTTTTTTAAACAGAAGCAGCTGTTAAAGAGTAAGACGTTTGCGGACCAACTAGAAATCTCTAGAACAGTGCTTTAGTTTGTCCGCAATCTTCTTACCGTTGCGGATTACCGGTTTCTGGACACGTATACGTGAGTGGCTTAGAGCGGCATAAAGTCCCTTGATAATTTGAAAGTACCGAAATTCTTTGAACTCTGCCGCCGCGCCGAAGACCCTCGCACGTCCTCCTCTCCCGCCTCTCGAATCAGCGCTTTTCTGAGCGATGATTGGCCCTTCGGGCCGTGGCCAGGGAAACGCGCTGCGAAATGACGCTTTGCTTGTGTTTTCATTTTTCGTCGGCGCCATTAGCAGGCCGCCTCCCTCTGTGGCGAGTGAAGCTCCGTCGGAGTACGAGGGGTACGTTCTGACTCTTGCAGGTCTGCTTTTTATGTGGTCTTTTTTATGCCTGGGTGCACACAGCAAGTACGGAAGCAAGAGTATTGGTATGCGTGCCATGGTATCCGGAATACGGAAGAATATTCGAATCCTTCCTATTGATGCTCATGCGTACGATTGTAAGGCAGCACGTGTCCTCAGCCAGGGTTCCACAAGTTTCTTCTACAACTCAGCTTTGCCTAACACCTTTTATTTCCTTCCTTTGTTTTCCCGTGTCTTTCTCGTGCAAAGTTTCAGGAGACACCTCAAATAAAAATTGCACCTGAGCAGTTGTGAGTTGTTGTTTTATTGCGGTTGTGTAATCGATGCTCCAGGCCTGTACTCGGGATTCGAAATTTGTTTTGACAGCGCTTGATATTTTTACCATGGCCTGAAGAAACAGGCAAAATGTCAAAACCCTGCAGCTTCCTCTCGACCGGTGCTGTCAGCCTTTTCTGTTCATACTGACAGTTTTACGTGTGAATTGCAAAAAAATGACACCTGGGTGAATCAGTAAGACAATAGTTTGTTATAATAAACCGAAGAAATCCGCAAAGGAGGACCAGAACATAGCTAAACGGATCTTTAAACATTTTCTAACAGTTATATGCATCTGTTTAGACCAATAACGGCCTTCGCTCCACCGTCGCGACACCACAACGCTCGCGCTCTTTCATTAAGTCAGAGAAATACCTTTTCACGCGAGCCTTGACTCGCTGCAGGTGATCTGCCAACAAGGGGAGGATACTGAGGCTCTCGTTATGACATACACATGGAGGAAACCATCAGTCGGCGAAACCCAAGGCAAACATAGGTGAGTATTTCTATTTTTTTTCCCTTTTAAGATGCGTTAAATACTTCAAAATTGATTGTGTAATCATTCAGGAAAAGAAATAATTGATTAGAAAGTAGAAGAAAAAACAACCAGGCGAACAACCTCCGAATTTCGCGTCCGGTGCACTACCAACTGATCTACGGCGACGGCTGTCCAATCTTCAACATTTGTGGGTATTTATGTCTAGTGTAAGCTAATCTCGATATTGTTGACCAGTGCCACCCTCCTCCATAGTGGCCGACGTGGTACGTCCTGTATTACTGCGCGTGTCACGTGGACCATGATCAAACTTTCTAATGAATTATTTCTTTCCTAAATGATTACACAATCAATTTAGAAGTATTCAACACCACAACTTAAAAAAAAAAGCTAGAAACACTCCCTTATACTTGCCTTGGTTTTGCCGACTGTTGGTTTCCTTCACAGGTGATCTGGGTTATATACACACTGAAATATATTTTGAAAAATATTTCCAGGTTCATGACCTCGATAATTTAGAGAATGGTACAAATTATTTCCTTTCAGCTATCAATCACAAAATGACTACAACCTTTATGGCCAGGCTTTACAGCGGCAAATATTGATTCGACACGGGTATCTGAAGGCCTCCTAAAGTGCCATCGAAGGACTATCCTAGATACCTCATTCAGAGAACGTAATATTTCCATAACTTAATCTAATTATCCGTTGGTGTCAGTAATCATCTGATCTGATCTGCCACATGTGATAGCTGGTCAGTTGGAGAAATATTTAGCATGATTAAATAATCATCGACATATCTGTACACCCTGACAACACGCGCATCATGATGTGCTTTAGGTAACGCTGAATCGAACTTGGCCAAAAACATGTTACACAAAACAGGCGCGACGCTCGAACCAATACAGATGCCTTGTTTTTGCACCACATACTTGTCCCTGTGCTGTACGGTGGTGGACCTCAAATACACACTCAGAAGCTCCAGAAAAGACACGAGTGCAATTCCGCATTTGTTCTGAAAGGCAACCATCCCGTTATCCTCGATTAATTCCCGCACTGGTTGTAGAAGTTCGTCCTGGGGTTCTTGTGTCTGAAGATCCCTCGGGACAAAGAATGTTTCGCCGGCAGACATGCAGCTGTAGAGTGCTGGTGCACGCTTCGTCATTTCCTCGAGGCCAAGGAGCTGGTGACTAATTCAGCGTCCCCGGGGGCGAATGAACGAGCAATTGTCTTGTATCTTCGGCAGTTCGACTGCCCAGAGCTGATCGCCGAGACGAGTTCTGGGACCCCGCTTCAATGGGTCGTCGGCCTCGTGCGGCGCTAAAGCGACAACGTCGCTTTTGGGGTGTTTCCAGGAAGCACCGGCGCCTGCCCGAACTATACGACGAGGCCCGCGGTGCCGACAATGACGCGCAAGCCAGGAGCCCCCCTTCCGAGACAACAGCCGCCGCCTTCCCTGGAAATGGTGGTGTCCATGAAGGCCAGTCTCCGGGCCCCGTGAAACTGACCGTCACAGAGAGGCCACTAATACTTGCACGGGTCCAACGCCGAGCATTCCCGTGGGAACCCCGTCGACGTTTGATTCCCAAGTTACCACCTGTTGACTGGTATGCGGGGGCGATCAGGCGACATTAGAGGCGGAGACCGACGGGGAACGGGGACACATCATTGGGCGGGATATTGCAAAGTTACCACCTGTTGACTGGTGTGCGGGGGCGATCAGGCGACATTAGAGGCGGAGCCCGACGGGGAACGGGACACATCATTGGGCGGGATATTGCAAACTGCTCAAAGTTTGTGATTGGCCAAGAAGGACTGCAGTGAATTCCCTCATCGAGGGAAAGGGGTAAATTAACTGCACAAAAAGCGGAGCTGGAGTGCTGTGACAGACGCTTGACCATCGAGACGCTTGATCATGTAAAGGCTCCACCATGTAGACACTGGACCATGTAGATGCTCGGAGATGTAAACGCTAGAACATGCAAAGATGTTAGCATGTAGATGGCTTCAATATCATGGAGCCTTTCTTGTAAAATACCACATGTAAATTTGTATATAAAACACTTTTTTTTTCTGGCGGTGGCGGTTTTTATCGGGGTTTGTTTGACTTCTTCAATGTGTGTGATTGGTTTCCATCTTCTGTACGTGCACTTGCGCAGGAAAAGCGGTGTATAAAAGTACGTGGATGTTTCAAATAAGTTAGTTGTAGGTCCCGCGACTGTGTGTGTGCCTGCCTCCTTCTTGTCCTGCGTCTTGGTTATCGCTTTTTTTTTTTGCGTGTTTGATGAACGCCGGCATGAACTCGCTTGGGAAAGCGCTCGTCGTCGACGTGCCGATTCTAGCATGAGGGCTTCCCTAGCTGAGGCTCGCCGTCAGTGAAGAGCCGACGATCCCGAGGCGAGGGCGTCCGAAGCCGAAGCCTGCCGTAAGCGGCGAGCAGAGAATCCCGACGAGGGCTTCCGAAGCAGATGCCCTCCGTAAGCGGCGAGCAGAGAATCCCGAGGCGACAGCTTCCGAATGTTACCCTGAATAAGGCCAGATAATACACACAAGCTTCGCTTACCCGCATTTTATCGACAGGAGAAGGGCTGGTGATTTTTTTTCTCTAAATTTTGCTTGCGAAAGCAAGTCGACGGTGGCGCCCCCTTGAAAGTTCCCGTTGAAGCTTTCAGGCCGAGCGCACGCCGCCACCTCCACCGGTGACGGTGGCTGCGAGAGGGAATTTCAACATGGCGCTGAGGCGGAAAACTGGCACATTGAAGTAGATGAGCATGACAGTGAAAAAACGGCATTTGTGACTCCTGATAAAATATATGAATTTAAGGTCCTCCCATTCGGCCTGTGTTCCGCACCTGCGACATTTCAGCGGATGATGGACACTGTTCTCTCTGGACTGAAATGGCAGACGTGTTTAGTCTACTTAGACGACGTTGTGGTGTTTTCAAGAACGTTTGATGAACATCTAGAACAACTCAGGAATGTACTCCTCTCAATCAGCAAAGCAAATCTGACAATCAAGTTTGAGAAATGTCATTTTGGCTTTCAGGAGCTAAAGTTTCTCGGACACGTAGTCAGCCCCCGCGGTGTTCGGCCAGACCCCGAGAAGCTAGCTGCCATCGCTGAGTTCCCGCGTTCAACAGACAAGAAGGCAGTTCAGCGATTCTTAGGTCTCTGCACCTACTACCGTCGTTTTGTCGAAGGATTTTCAAGGATCGCCGAACTATTAACGAGACTAACAGGCCAAGATGTACCCTTCGAGTGGACGGAAGAACAACAGGAAGGCTTTACAGAATTACCGAAGCAACTGCAAACAGCCCCCGTACTCGCGCATGTCGACGACAAGGCTGACACAGAAATCCACACAGACGCTAGCAACGTGGGGCTCGGTGCTATACTCGTTCAGTGGCAAGACGGCGCCGAACGAATACTAGCCTACGTGAGCCGCAGTCTCACAAAGGCGGAGGTCAACTATTCCACGACTCAAAAGGAGTGTCTAGCTGTCGTTTGGGCCATCGGCAAGTTCCGACCCTACCTTTACGGTCGACCTATATTCGCGCAGTAAGTGACCACCACTCAGTGTGTTGGCTTGCGAGTCTTAGGAACCCTTCAGGCCGCCTCACTTGTTGGAGCGCCCGCCTTCAGGAGTACGACGTCACAGTGGTATATCGATACGGACAGAAGCACGGCGACGCTGTCTGCCTCTCACGTGCACCTATACCTTGAAAGCCCTGTGACATAGAGCAAGATTTCCCGTTTCATGCTGTAGTAGACACTGTCGAGATGGCTGACCTCCAACGTGCAGACAGCACATTGCTTCCCCTCATCAGATACCTTCAGGGAGCCGACGTTGTTGTCCCACGACCGACATCTGACTTCTTACTGCCTCCGGAACGACGTGCTCTACAAAAATAACTCCGAAAACAACCAACGTTCCTTATTGTCATACCAGTTTCCCTGCGCGCAGAAGTGCTACAGGCGTGTCATGATGACCCGGGTGCCGGACACTTAGGCATCGCCAGGACGTTAGCGCGCATACGCCAGAAGTATTACTGGTCACAATTATTCTCGTCCGTTCAGCGCTACGTGAGAAGCTGCCGTGATTCTCAACGGCGCAAGGTTCCACCTTTGAAACCTGCTGGTCTTCTGCAACCCCTGGACCCTCATCCAGCACCGTTTCAACAGGTGGGAATGGACCTCCTCGGTCCGTTCCCTACGTCGTCCGCAGGAAACAAATGGATAGTCGTCGCAACGGACTACTTAACGAGGTACGCAGAAACCAAAGTTGTGCCCCGCGGAACCGCTACAGAAGTCGCGAAGTTTTTTGTCCATGAAATCGTACTATACGTCATGGGGCCCCTTCCATCTTAATCACCGATCGGGGAACTGCGTTTTCTGCTGACTTAATGCAGGAGACCGTCACGCTGACCCACACCAATCATCGGAAAACCACGGCCTATCACCCACAGACTAATGGACTAACCGAGCGCCTCAACAGAACTATGGCCGATATAACCTCGATGTACGTTGACGTAGAGCACAAGTCCTGGGACCAAATTCTACCATACGTGACATTCGCATACAATACGGCTGTGTAGGAAACCACCCGATTCACACCATTTGAACTGGTTTACGGGCGCTGCGTAACAACACCGTTAGACGTCATGCTCCCGGTAGACAACGGAACGACAAGTGACAACGCTGACGACATCATCCAGAAAGCCGAAGAAGCTCAATAGCTTGCTCGCAACCACATCCGCAACCAGCAGAGTGCCGACGCACGCCGTTACAACAGTGGCCGAATTAACATTCAGTACGAACCCGGCGACTACGTATGGGTGTGGACACCCGTCCGTCATCAGGGGCTGTCAGAAACATTACTGCGCAGATACTTTGGCCCGTACAAGATCGTCAGGCGACTCAGCGACGTGAACTACGAGGTCGTCCCTCAGAGTACTAATATGAGCTCGAGCCGACGGCGGGCACGAGCCGAGATTGTCCACGTAGTACGGACTACGTCCGCGAAGAAGTTCCCCTCTGATCAACTCTCTCCAACGCCCTCTGTCGCCCTTTGCGCTTTCTTACCGGCGACTGGGACGGTCGCTTTTCACGTGGGGCGTATTGACGCGAAGTAAGCTACCAACTACAGGCACCGTTCGTCATAAGTCAGCTGCCCACTACAGGCACAAGATTGCCAGAGAGAGGACGACGAAGGGCGCAGGTGTGCGCACGTTATGTTGACTGCCGGCAATCATTAAAGAAGGCTGTTCTCTTTCGGCGAGCTCGGATTAACGGCGAGCCCGGCGCAGACGGCCATGTAGAAGCAGGGGAAGAAATCGCCATGCCGCCCCCCCGTCCCCGGCAGAACCGACGGCGACACCCGGTGAACCGGTGTCCACGGCGGGGCAGCCGGCGGCCCTCCCTCTCGAGGCGTTGCTGGCCACACCTGCCGCAGGATCGGAGCAGTCGCTCGCCGAAGAGTCGGGCGCAGAACTGCGCTGATCGGACTCACCGCAGGCATGAGGAAGTGGGCCGAAAGCAGCCATCAGAGCTGCACTCCATTCAGGCCACGACCCATGTTTAGTGCCTGCGTAGTCGTCCCATGCCTTGGCGGCACCGCAAAGTCGTTTCGCGGCAACCAGCCATCTTGTGTGGTCTGGCCAGGCATGGCGATCACCCAGGGCGTTGATGGTGCGAACCAAAAGGATGACGTCGTCTTGAAAGCCGCGAAACATCGGTATGTCCACGAACGCCGGCTGCAGGGAGGCGTGGACGGCGTTCCCAGGCAGGACGCAACCGCTGACGGATGCGAAGGCGCTCGTCATAAACAGGAGTGTTGTGTCAGCAACGAGATGGCTCGCATGACGTTCGTCAAGCTGCTGGCTGAGTCGCCCGTTAAGCCAGGGGTGGAATCCACGCACCCTGAGGCGGCAGCAGCGGCCATACCACTCGGGCCAGCCGGACCAGTGGCCAAGGGAGCGCGAACGGCATCCGTTGAGCCAGAACTGGTGGTGGCCGCGGTACTCACTGCAGCCGGAAGCATGGTCAAGGGAGCGTGAACAGCATCCCCAGCTGGCTGAGATGACGTTGATATCATGGGACAGGAATCCAGGGCATGGGAAGCGTGGACGGCGTTCCCTGGCCGAAGGAGGAAGGTACGACGGCGAGGATCCATGTCTAAGGCAGCGTGGACGGCATGCCTTGGCGAATCGGAGGTCGAGGTAGTCCCAGGCGCGGCATCTATGACAAGGGAAGCGTTGATGGCGTTCCCTCGCCAGAAGGAACCTGGACGGCGAGATGCCAGAGGATGCAAGGCCTCCGCAGCACGGTGCTGAAGGCTGGAGCGCCTTAAAGACTGAGCTTTCGTCAGCTGTGCCATTGTAAAGGAGAGACACAGAGACAGCACCCGTTCCTGGTTTGGTTTGGTTCGGTGCCTATAGAAATAGCACAACCCACTATGGGGGATTGGCCATGAATCGGGCGGCAGTGGGAAGAAAAATTACTGGGCCGGCTGTTCTATATTCTCCTTCGTCCTCGTCTTCTCCCAGCGCCCGCCTTGTGAGCGCCCGCGGTCAAGTTCACTTCGTATTTACGCTATCTTCGTGACAATATATATAAAGAAGTGAAAGCGCACGCTATCACGTGACAGCAATCGTCCAATCGGGGATACAGGATAGAGAGAAGCGGCGTTGTTCATAGGATGGCGGTACTTTTCCGAAAGTATAGGGGCTTTAGTCATCATGGCATCGTTGTCATTCCATCATCCTCCTTATATCGTAGCCATTTCAGTGTCGTCATCTGATTGCCGTCATGCCGTGGTCGTCACACCATTGCCGTTATTCCACCTTCACCAGGCCATGGTTTCAGTGCGTCGTCATGTCATCGTGGTTGCTCTATCGTCGTCAATGCTGTGTCGTCATCTCATTGCCATGCCATCTTCGTCATGCTCATTATGCCATAATTGTTGTTACTTCATCGTCATGCAATCGTCGTCATGTGAAGGATCCGCATGTTCTTGCACCACACGTTTACTTTGAGCGAGGCGTTTCCTGTGAAAATTGATACAAGTTGGTCGTGTACGCTATACCTACAAATGATCGCTAACAAAACAGAGTTATTCGTAAACACCATAGAAGCTTTGATTAAACCAATTACCACAGCACGCTGGGTTCAGCACATAGAAGGAAGATTGCTGGCTCATTCTACAGGGTCACGTTAAAGTTTGGAGCCCAATTAATTACCCAGATGCATTGCGTCAGTGAGCGCCGGATACGAGGTTAATTGCATTCACGTTAGCTCTTCGGTATAATCTAATTTATCTGGCATTGCATAGATGCCGAGTGATGGCCGACGTGGAGAAAGCTAATTTGCCGGCAATCGATCGTTCGGAGAATTTGTAAGCGCTTCTGCCGTGTACCTCGGGGCAAACGTTTCTCCATGTGAGATCAGAGTCTAAGCTCACGCGCTGGAGCCCCTTACCACGTCGCGGGGTGTCCAGAGTTGTTCTTGTTGCTAACAAAAAACTTTGGCTTCGCTCGCACCAATACACGTATTTAACAACAAGAAAAAAAGTGTCTTCAATTTAGGAAGGCTAAATTACCATTACATTCATAAGTAAAGGCAAATTCGGGTGAACAAACTTTTATGCGATGGTTTGAAATTTCATGTTTGTTGTGAAATATATTCCTGGTCATTGCTTTTATAGTGAGAACAGACATTTAGGTTGCGAAACTACAGCTCCATATACGGCTACGCAAGTGTCGGGAGTGAAACAAATATCGAAAATTTGGCATGCAAGAAAAACAACGTGAGGAACCAGTGAAGTCATAAATGAAAACACGTTTAGAAATTGACTCAACAATCAGTGGAGCTCGTAATAAAGGTGAACGCAAATAAAATAAACAAAGAACGCAGACACTAAAAGTGCAGAGGAATGTCAACAATCACGATTTTTGTTTCGACAATGTTCTGCAATTACAAGGAACGAGCAAAACCAGGCACCTAGTTCCCAATGGAAAATTGTTTCCTTAAGGATAGGAGGGAGGCAATACTGAAGCGCTCCTCACCAGGTTTGGACATCGCACACATTCCGTAGATAACGCATCGGCGATCGGACTTGTAAATTATCAAACCGCTGCACGGTGCCAAAACCATTGACATTTGAAACGTAATCCCGCGCTTCCTTTCTCGCAAGAGTCCCCGTTCTTTCCGGATGATCTGGGTCACACACATTAGGGCATCTGGTTTATTTGGAACGCACTTCCTGTTAATGGGTCAGCATTCTTAGGGTACTTCACGAACTTTCCAGGGGTTGTGTTTGCATTATCTAACCGTTTTACCGCAAACCTCGGTCAATGTGTAGCACATGGTCGAGTAGTTAGAGCATTGGGCTGGCTGTGCTGAGGGAACAGGGTTCTAAACCAACCGTCGGAGCAGCCGTGGCCGCGGTGGAACGCTGGCATTTTGGCCTGTCCTATCGCCGCATTCGCTCTCTTTCGCCGTACAGGACGCTGGGGCGCTGAAGGGTGACTCCAGGTAAAGTTACTGTATATGGCTCCCACAGGGAGCCAGATACAGTAACTCTAACTCTGGGTCTGGAGTTGAAATCGGCAGTGCTCCACCGCACCACACGGCACTACAGCTTTACAAGGGCGCATTAAAGCGATAGCTCCAAGGGCCTCGCACTTCTACTCTGCCAACAACCGCGCTCGTCGCTCATCCGCACCGTCTCTTATCTCCACACGGCTCTGACCTTAATGCGCCGTGCATTCGCCGCTCAGTTTCCGTTGAAGCGATAGACCGCACGTACCTTCGCCCGCTGCGCGGCGTATGTGCTCGCTGCCAGCGTTTTGACAGTCGTTGTCTGCAGTCATTCAGTGTGATCTATTCGTGTTTGTTTGTGTGCGCTCACACCACGCTTGTTTATTCAGTTAGTAATAGTCGGGTCACATTTTCCAACGCACGCTACACATGCAATGCTGCCCGGATCGGCAGTGCAGCGCTACAGGTGTGTCCCTTCGCACGCGCTGCCCACGGGAAGCGCTTCTCGTCAACACCACCGTTTCACACGCGTCTTCTCGTGGTCATCGAGCCTCTCTTCATGTCGCTCTACTTACGCCGCAGCACACCTGCTTACTTAATCAGCTCATGTTTACTACAATTTATATTGCTACCAAAGCCGCTCACCTTACTTCGTATGACATTGCTGTGTTGCTATCGCATTCATTGCTTCGCCCTTAGGGCGAAACTGTGACATTTTTTTTCACAAAAGTAGACGTGGCTACCTACTACGACTACTACTACTACTACTACTACTACTACTACTACTACTACTACTACTACTACTACTACTACTACGACATACTACAGAGGAGGGACAGACCCACACCCTAAGGAGCTTCGCCCCTAAAAACAAAAGAGAAGATCATAGCTCGAAAAGGGAGATCGTTAGAAAGGTAAAAATTTGTTGGCCCTTCCACTCCGTGAAGATTGTTAACCAGCGAAGTGGAAACATGTGGCCCCGGTGTTTATCACTGGGTTAATTCCGAGGGTTCATTAAAGTATTTCTCAATTATGGGATTACACACACGCTCGGCTGCGACGGAGAGAACATCACTGATGGTACGCCTGCAGTCCGCCGTGGTCGCTTGCCTTCGATGTCTCGAGTTTGCTCGGCGGCGTGGATAGCAACATTCGCCTGCTATTGTCCTTTGCGATTCTCCGAGAGAGAGAGAGAGAAGAACTTTATTTATTTCCGGCAGATTGCTGGGCTGGGTTCCCACCTAGGAGCCAGCGGAGAGACCGTGTCTCCCGGCAGCTTCCTCGGCCTGCTGGATAGCCCACAGTTGCTGGTCCAGGCCTGAACTGAGCAGCGCAGTCCCCCAACGCGCCCGAAGGCCCTCATTGGAGGCCGCGACCCCAGTATTGCTGATTAATGCTGGACATGCCCATAGGATGTGATCTCCGAAATTAAATTGCTTCAAAATTAAATCTGTTCGTTACGGTAAGACAACGAATGGCTCATACTCCCTTAAGCAATGGGTCATACGCCGTAACCGCGGCCTCCCCATTAGGATGACAGAAGAAAAGTGAAATTCTACGCTGGAACGATGAGCGGCAACGCAGCCAGCTGTAGAAGAAAACGACGATGAACGCGGGAGCAGTGGCACGAGCGCGTGCCGAGCACGAGCACGAGAGCAACACGAAGGGCGCCAACGAGCCAGCTGAAGAAGAAGACGACGACGCTCGAGCCAATGCTGATGATGATAGCTTTCTGTACACAGGTGATTTCGCCTAGACATCTAAAGCATCGCTTAAAAAAATAACAGTCCAAAAATTGTTTTCCGCTGCCCGTATTTTATTTGCGCTTAGTGTTTTAGGATGTCATAATTATTACATCGAAGTCACAGTGTGAATAGGTCAATAGGTGCCTAAAATCAATAAAATCTGGCTGGCACAATTTATTGCGATAGCAATTATATACACGGACACTCAGAGCAGATATCTTCCGTCGGCGTCGTCATCGTCGTCGTCGCCGTGAGGTTCCGTATGACGTCAAACGGCGATGAAATCGTCACCGCGCACCGTATGCTGTATGTGCGAGTGAAAGGGCGCGAGGGACGCGCGCTTTCACGGGGAGCGAATGCACGGCGGAGAGCAAACGCGCGTTCTGCACCGTGCTCCCTGAAGGGCTGCAGAATGAAGCGTCTCTTTCTGTCCTTTACAATCACCATATATATAAAGCAAACGCAACTTCTTCCGTTGCGCGAAAGGCCCCGGGGAGACGGGAGGGAGGGAGGGGAGGCGACGTTTAGCTGCGGCACCAAATGCGTATTTATGTAAAAACGTTGCGAGGCGAGAAGGTGGTAAAGAGTTCCGACGCTGCTCGACTCGACGAGTGTCCCGTTCTGATCGTGTCGAAAACCTTCGAGCCGCACCCAGAGGCACCAGCAGCAGTCACCAACGCCGCGCGCGTTCCCATCGAACGCGGATAAAGCGCCGACTCGCCGACGGCGCCGACAACGCTGTTGTGCGCGTTGCTGGTGCTGCTGCATGTCCAAGTTTATACAGCTGATAAAACTACTATCCTTGCTCTCTACTAATTTGCTATCGCAATTTATGCTTCGCCTTGCGGGTGAAACTACGACATTTTTTAGGAGCGAAGCTCCTTAGGCTCTCACGATGTCCGTTGTCGCCGTCGTCGTCGTAGCTCCCCGTCGGCACGCAGCGCCCATACCGACCGCGCACAGGTGTTGCGGTGCGCTGGCGCCGCTCCATAACCAACCATAACCCCTCTCCGAGCAAGCGCACGACGTTATGCGCAGAACCGTTCGCAGAGCGCACGAAGCGCGCATATACCGACCGCGCGCAGGTGTGGCGCCAGCGCCGCGCCACTGTCGCTAGACTTAGCACTGCAGTATGGAGGAGCGCGAACGTAAGTGCAAACGTCGTGACTGTGGTCCGACACTTCGAGAACGAGACGCGGCAGCCCAACGGCAACGCCGCGAAGCTAACCCCGAGCTACGAGCACGAGAAGCAGCAGCACGCCGGCAACGGCAGCAAGACCCCGAAGCGAAAGCTCGAGCAGCAGCCGTAAACGTCCAAGGAGCTTTGCTCCATCATCAGCATTCACTTCATGGATCGGCTGCCAATTTCTTTAACCTAATGAGGATTATAAGGCACGCCGTAGGATTCTTTAATGCGCAACTAAATCTAAGTACACGGACGCTTTTCATTCTGCCCCCATGGGAATACGGCCGCCGCGGCCGGGATCAAAGCTGTGGGCCGTTCTTCGCCGCTGGGGAAGCACCACGAATGTGCGGGGGACTAAGAAAGTGGTTCTGGCTTTTCCACAAACGCAACACTTCCTTCATGTTTACTTTTTCCGTAGTTTACTTGTGGATTTTCTATGGGAACAGCAGTACAAGCTATAGGCAGTGCTCCAGGGCTAGCTCTACGGGTCCAAAGCAAGATGGAATCCCCTTACAAAAAAAATCGCTCCGCGGCTTGAAATTCGAAAAGACATGTAACACCGGCAAGGAGGAAACTTTCCTCTGCTCAATCGCTTAAAAGGAACCAGATCCGACCTGCCGTATTTTTGTGGTCTTCGAGTGGACTAAGATGAGCGTTCCACTCCTAAATTTTCTTTTTTTTTTTGTCAATATTACTTACCCTTCTTTTCGGAGCAATGAGACCTCACGCCCCCAAGCCCTATTTCTACTTTTTTTTTACATTTTATACGTTCTCGTTTTTCATAGGCCGCTTCTTGTTACCTGATTTCGACTACGGGATTGCAGCATTCATTTTTTTTCTCCCCATCCAGACTCCAAAAACTTGGCTCGAAGACTATCAAAGAAGGACGGCTGCAGCAAACTTAATCCTTTCAGAGAAATTGGCAGCGTGTTTGCAATTGGAGACTTAACCCGTTCTCGTCAGCATTGCAAAGCTTTTCTTTTCTTTTCTTCCTCTTTCTTTTTTATTTGGGGTTGGTAGCGGGACAACGATGTCTTGAAATCACTCTACCGTGGAGGCTGCGGCACCATTTAAGGAAAGGCAGAGGGCCGCAAACATCACGCGGATTGGGCGACTGGCAGAAAGGTCGGCCCAAAGCAAAATTTCGTTTGCGAAAGTTGCGGATGACATTCAATTGCATTTCAACGGAAAGCATTTCAATTGCAGGAAGAAATGTAATAGAAACACAACAGGATTATTGTAACGATTTTTACAAGGGTGAAGGCGTTCCTCGTGTCACGCAGAAATTCACTGCGACCGTGGCTCATCGTGTGGAGACCCTCGGGGGGTATGGCTCGCCTCACTTTTTTATTCATACCTCCCCCCCCCCCCCCCCCCCTGCACTTCTACAAACAAACAAGCAAACGAGCGAACGAGGTTGGCTCAACCACGCCAACCAAGCTCAACCTTCACCCTTACGAGCGAGCGAGCGAGCAAGCGAACCAAACCAACAAAAGGAGCGTCTGTTACACCAAACACTAGCACGCACCAACACCTACATATCTTGATCCATACGCATAAGGTTCCTTAGTGGGAGCGACAAGAAATGGGATACGTAAGCCGCATCATTGCTTACAAAATTCGTCGCGCGTACACGCTTACAAATGCACAAAGTCCTGACCGATGTATCGCTCGCTTTGGTGCGCGACTAGTATACTTGTCGTCGTCCGTGTTCTGAAATACTTTGTTACGAAATGAGCAGTGATCGCATACTTGTCCTTATAGCTTTTTTACCCACAGAGGTGGACTCGGCTGTTTGCGACGCGAAAGTAGGAGTTAGCGTCATGTCAGTGAACAGAGTTTCACATTTTCAATTCGACAAATAATCCTCTTCATGCAGACGCGTCAAGGGGAGCGAAGATGCGTTGGAATTGAAACGTCTCGGTCCGCCATTTTTTTTTCGAGAGAGAGCGGTGTAACCAAATTTTTTGATGATTCAGCTGATTGAAATCCGAAAATCGTTTGCAGCTTGCGCTTGAAGTAGGAGAACAACGTGGCGTGGAAAAAAATGTCACAAGACGTCATGTTCTTTTATGTTACGAATTTTGTAACGAGGCCAAAATAATTAATGTAGCCAGCGCATCCCACGAGAAGGGTAGGCCCTCCATGTTCTTTATAGAGAAATTGAGACAGAAAACGAAAGGACAGGAACTGAGGTCAACCGGCTGGAAGCCCATCCGTTTTACTGTCCTATACGCAGGGAGAAGGAGATTGAAGGACGAAATGAGAGAGAGAAATCAGCGAGAACAGTGAGCGTGCGTGAGTGAACATGGATACGGCGGCCAGATGGGTAAGCGTGCCGACCGGCGTAGTTCACTGCTTCTCCGCGTTACGACAGCAAGGTTGGCGTCACGCTCAGAAATCTGACGCGAAGCGCCGGTCGTCTGCTACGCAGTATGTTGTTATTGCGGTTTTGTAACATTTCAAGTTGTTTATTTTCCGCTTAAATCTGTAAACAATATGATCAACTTAGGGTAAGAGAATATATAAATGTGTTGTGTTTTTTGTTGCGATGAACCAACCTCGAAACACGCTTATTTAGATCGTCTGAACATTAGACTACGCCTTGAGCTGAGCTTGCTGCCAGCCACGATAGGTTTTTTTAGTTCTAGTAATTTATGACGATGTTTAAGAAGTGAAATGGGTGCTGTGGGCGATCTTCGACACCCCTCGGGTTCTGGGACCAGGTGAAATGCTCCTACACAGACGAAAACCAACAGGAGGGACATCACCTGCATCGCGCCCAGTGATATAAGTCAGGCTGCAAAATACAAGCAGCGGGCGAATATATCGCTGCTCTCGAAGCCGTGCGACTCAGAACTGTTCTGGAAAAGAGAGCTTGCACTTCGCCGTGCAGCTAAAAAGCTTAAACTACTTAAGATCTGTACGAGTGCCACTTCGGCGATCATTTTATTGAGCGTCACGTACTTCACTCATTCAGTAATCTAGGCGGGAAGATTGTGCAGATGGCGATGATGTATCCATTGCTAACGAGTGAAACTGTTCCTTCAATATTGGATCACGTCTCATGCTTACACACAGACACACACACACACACACACACACACACACACACACACACACACACACACACACACACACACACACACACACACACACACACACACACACACACACACACCACACACACACACACACACACACACACACGCACGCACGCACACACGCACGCACACACGCACGCACACACGCACGCACGCACGCACACACGCACGCACGCACGCACGCACGCACGTCTTTCACGGGATGGCGGCCACTTGTGCACCGCAGAAGTGACAGCGCGAGATAACTTTATCACGCGTCAAGAGAATCGGTTGCCAATAAAAATGTGGCATGTTGCACAGAAGAGCCACTGTCTGCCCTCGCTATTGACGTGATTACTATGAACGTGATTATTATGAAATATTGACGTGCCTACACGGGCTTTGCCCAAAAGTTTGCGGACCGTGCATTTAATAAAATGATTGCTCAAAACTGCGTTCTTTTTTTGCGTTTACCCGAGAGACGGTTAGAGCATCCCTCTAGTAAACGTTATACTTGTACAACATAATTTCTACACAGCTGAGGAAGTGAGCCTACTCTTGACAGGGGTCGACGAAATGATTCCGTCTGAGAAGTTTGAAGGCGTTTTGACAAGAACAACGACAAATATATCAAGATCCATAACCAACGGGACTAGCGAGTGGGGAGACGATAAACCGGCGATGAGATGCTCTCTCTCCTGACGTATTCCGGTGCCCTGAAGGGTATGGGAAGACCTGACGATGGCTGTGTAGACCAGGCCTTAGAGTAGCTCAGTGATGAGCGTGCAGACATTTGTATACGGAGAATACATAGTCAAAATAAGAGAGACTCGAGGCAAGAAATACGTCACGGAGGCACATTAGCGTAAAATTGAAAAGGGAATGTAATTGTCATTCTCCTGACACGCAGCATGCCGCTACGAAGGAAACCCATACGGTTTTCTCGAATGGGATTTATTTGTAGCTACATAATGCTGTCGCGTGGGTGAAAAGTAAACAAAATTTCTGTAAATTTCCGCCACATAGCAAATTTCCGCAGAACTGATTTGACATACTTAATTTCCCTGCGGTTCGAGTTAATTGTCGATCGATTAGGGCTCGCTATGCGGTCTGCTAGCCTCCTCAGTTGAAATGGTAGGGCGATCGCCGCAGAAAACCTTTGGTCTCGGGTGACTTCCCGACCAGGAAAAGGTTTTGCACAATGAAGCTTTTTTTTTTCTGAGAAGCTCATTGAAAAAAAGTTGCAGTGGCTTAGCTCGGCTATGCCAGGATATACGTAGCGTTAGCAAAGGTTCAGATGATTATTCTTAGCTTTCCTGGTTGTCTCCTACGCTCAACCGCTAATTGCCAGGCAACTTCTTCGGGATCCGATGAGTCAAGCTTCTCCGTTCTTCTGCGCTGTTGAGCAGCATTTGCGCTCTCTTTCTCCATGGCTATACCACACTGGCAAACGCTAGTCAGAAGCGCAGCGGCTCCAGCGCAGTGTCAGACGGCGACTGCACAGCGAGCGCGCGCCGGCGCCAGTGCGTCTACCACAGCTACGACGTCACTCCTCTGGAATGCGCAGACCAGCGGCGGTGAGTGGCGCGCGGCGGCGGCGGAGTGCGCGAGAGGTGCCGGCTCCGGTGGCTCCGGTGCGCAAGCCGTGTGACATCACTGATCCTTGCGCATGCGCAGCACGGCTCTTGATGTGCCGCGCGAAACGGGCTTGGCTAGGCCAGTGTAGCTAACGCTACAAAAGAGATTGCTGCTTCGCGCGCTTGGCATTCCGGACCCTCTCCAGTGAAGCAACTCCAGGGCGATATCCGCGGGGTGGTCAGACGCCGCTTGAAGACGACGGCTCAAAGCCTCCCGCTCCCCCACAACGCTGAGAGAAGACGGCCCGGCCTCACTCTCGTCAATGGGAAAGGCTCGCTACCTAGGCGGCGCTCCAAAACGCCGCTAAACAGCGCCCCATACGGCGAGTTCGTTGGGTATTGAGTAGGCGGAAAGGTGGCCGTATGCTGCTGAAAGCTTAGGAGTGCAATGGAGCCGCCGCTGTCGCGTTTGCTGCGGTTTGGATTTCAGCGAACTTCAGGCGTGCAAGAATTTATCAGGCCAAGCACTCTTCAAAAAAGCAGGAAGCTCATCAACGCCCAGTACGTTTACGACGTGCAGGAGATCGCAGGGACTATTTCGGCGCGCTGCCACTCGCAAGTTCAGCGAATGTCATACGACATTGAAATACAGGAAAGTTCTACGAGGCATGTTTAGGCGATTAGCGACAATGAATGTATGAAGATATTGCTCTTAAAAAACCCAAAATGATCTGCAAATAACGATGAAACGGAATCATGAAAGGTCTACCGACGACTGCTGGCCGCGGCCGTCGGCGGCCCCAGTTCGCGCATTCGGGCCACTGCCATTTCTGTAGCACAGTCAATCTCGCAAGCACTTTTGCAGCAAGCACGGCAGTTACGCATTATTTTCAACATGTGCGCGGTGGCAGTTCGCAAATTCGCATGCTGACAGCCATGGTTTTGCAACCTGCCCCGTGTTGGCTGCGCGCTCCGAAACTACGTTGGGCTGCTATTCGCTGGCGTTGACGGAGCCCTTTGTTAACTTTGCCTGGTTAACCTCATTAATTCGTTCGGGGCACTCGGCAGGTGAACGAGCCGCGTTGCTTGCCCTACATGTATAGGTTGTAAATACCCTACATGTATACGTAGCAGACAGCGTTTCTCTTGCGTACTTAATGCGTAGAACAGCACGTGTCCAGCGCTTTCATCGCTCCGCTTCGTACGGCTTTCCGGCCAACCGATAGAATCACACATAAGGATTACAACCCTCATGTTCATGGCAATTTATCAAGCACCAATAACGGCGGCTACCGCGCTTCGGGACCGCGCGCTGCTCAGCGTAATCGTCAGGTAATCCTGCTTTCGACGCGGTTTGTCGAAACAGAGAGCACTCGATTTCCATGTCCGACGATGCAGGCGGTAGCGCACAAGGTCATGCGTACGTTTCAAGCACTTTTAGAGTCTGAAAACTACTCACAGAATTCAATATAACGCACAAAGTGAGCGATACCTCTGTAACTCAAGGGACGCTGTTCATCTTAACCTATACCCAGCTAACTTCGTTGCACGCCACAGTATTTCAAAAGTCCAGCGCCTCAGCCCCATGGCCAAGCTCGCACGATCGCGGCGCTCCTCTTAGCCAGGCTCATGGCCAGTCACGTGGTCAGGCGGCAACCCAGCTGTGGAGAGCGCATATGCCAAGCTAGAGGGACCTAGAATAGCCAAGCCGGCGGTGAAGCTCGGCGCGGCGAGTCACGTGATCCGTTGCCAAGGCTACGGTGCAGCTGCGGTCAAATGAAAGTCAAATTGCTGGCGACGGCGAAACTCGGCTCGACTAGGTTAGTAAAGCTCTCGCTTTAAAAACGTGGGCAGCTTGCACTAGTGGTGCAGGCTGGAGTAAACAGCGCAGCTGGTGATCGACCTAGCTTCTTACAGGTTTTACTTGGCTTGGCTAAGTTTTGCTAGGAAATGCTAAGTGCTGCTAGGCACAGTATTCCGAATCGGCTCGCCGCCGACGCGCAGATTCTTGCTTGGCCGTACGACGCGCTTCAAGATGAGCGGCTTCTTCGGATGTCCGGATGTTCATAGGTCGTCCCATGTCAAGGCTACATGTACTTGCCACAGAGTAACGAGAGTTCTGCCGCCGTCACTGTGGCCCCGAGCTTTATCTCCCCGATGATTTCACGGTCAAGCTGCGCCTCCACACTTGTCGGGGCGTGGCTGGTCGAAACCTGCCGAGCCGCCGCCAGAGGCTCCTACTGCAGTCATGCGGGGAAACGGGGGAAACGCGAACCCTGTCGGCAGCAGCTCTGAGCGTTGCCTCGTTGCTGCTGCTACGATTTATCTCTCTCTCTCTCGCTCTCATTTTCTTTTTCTCTCTCCCGAGCATAGCGCGCGCCAGGCACATGCTGTCCTTCCCTCTCCTTAACGCCCCATTCAAGGAACATGTGCACGGCACGGAGAGGAGGCCAAGCACACGCCGCTACGCGAGATGGTTGCTAGGCAACGCGTGGTGACGTCATCGTTCAGCGAGGTTTTTTGTACACGCTGCACGGACTGACGGGCGGCTTTAACAGCTCCGCTGTTCAAAGGCGCATAAATTTCCTTTGCAGCTTCATGCTACTTCTCGAAGCCCGAATCTATGTACTAAACTATCGGTTGGATAACAATTATTACTTACTCACAATTTTTTTCTACACTGTGCATTTCTGCTGAAATGATTTACCACTATCAGCAGCCAACTCAGAGGCACGATTTGAATTAGGCAAAGATAGCGAAGGAACGAACGCAGGCGTGATTTCGCTTACATCGTCGCGATTCACAAAAATACACGCAAAAGCTCAAATGACATACGTCGATCAAGAAAAGACAAAGAAAGCGAGAAACATTACTAAACTCTTTCAGAAGCACTCGCTAAAGGAGATCCGTATCATTATTAAAATTAAAGCAGGAAGTCCTTGCCAAAGGTTTTAATTCATAAGTTTTAAACGAAAGATCTCCTTGATGTTTCTTGAATAATTGTCACCGCTTTCGTACGTGACTCGTTTATAGATCGCCGGGTTACAGGCGCGTTTAAGGTCATGACACCGAATCAAGAAGAAGGATCCCGGCAAAACATCAGTAGGGAACTTCGAACGTGCGCGAGAATTCCACAGTGCGCATTTTAATTACCGCAGCCATACTTCTCATTTGAATATAAAAAAAAAACAAGGACTGCAAAGAGGAAGCTTGGTAATTAAATTCCTTTGGTTTCAGTGCTACGGTTTAGTCTGAACATGTGTACATCATGAAAAATTCTATAACCGTCCCCACTCTCGCTGTCATTTTTTGCCTAGGACAGTATTAGAAAAGAAGCTGACAGCCCGCTGCTAATTTGTTTTAAGACGCAGCCGCTATGCCATCCGATAATGTCATTTGTATAGTATTGTCTTAGGTCAGCTTACCAAAAAGTTCTCGACGTTTCACTTCTTGAACGCGGGTTACGCGCAAGCGTGTGGACGCGCGAACATGCACAGCGAGCAGCACCGCGGCGTCGAAGCATAAAAGGAAAGGGCGCGAAAGCGGTCGTGGATGCTACATTCATCTAGACTGTGCGACGCCTCGTGTGCCACAGGGAAAGCGAATATTGCTACACATGCAAAGAAGCGACGTCGCGAACGTGCACATCGGGCACCGCGTTGTCGAAAATGATGATTGGCATCCCCTTTGACACCAGGCGGTGACAAATTGTCGCCTAGCCTGCTTGAATTACTCAGATAAGCTATCAATACTTTTCCTTCTAGCATTCTTGTATACATCTCTTTAATCTTCTGTATCTGCATTGTACCGCTCCCTATGCCTGTAATGCATCCGGTCTTATCAGTCTCTTTGGTGCTTATTCTCCACCAATATTCAACGTCTCTTGCTTACCTCCACCGCTGACCGATTGATACTTCTGTCTACTTCAAATCCAAGCGCTTCTGGAAGTTGTACGTTACGTACTGGTCTCACTGGGTGAATCCCTTCGCATTCCATTAGGATGTCCTGAGTGGTCTCTGGATCTTTACTGCAGCACACACATGCCTCATCTAGTTCCGAATATTTGTTCCGGTATGTTTTGGTCATTAGGCAACCGGCTCGAGCCTCAATTAGCAAGGCACTGCCCTTTGTGTTATCGTACAGATTTTCCCTTCCAATTTCTTTCTTTTCATTCTTGTAAGTCTCCATAGTCCTTTTCGTTTCCATTCTTTATATTCAATTCAATGTCTCCCTTTCTCTCACTTTCTTTCCTATGAATTTGGTTGTCTATTCACAGTTTCAATTCCCCTGTACTTGGTTGCCAACTTTCTTGTCCTCTTCCTCCATTCTGTGCCCACGCTTTTCAGGTACAGATACTTGTGCACTTTAGCCGCCCATTTATCTTCATCCATGTTCCTGAGTCTTACTTCGAAACTAATTTTGCTCTGCGCTTCTCTGACTTCAAAAGAGGCCCAACCCGGCACTGCACCCTGGACTGCTTCATTTTGGTTTTAACCATGTGCTCCCAAAGCCAACCGGTCTACCGATCCTTGGTTAACTTCCAACCCCGACAAGAGATCCGATTTTAAGCACATAATGTCATTTGCCAACGTAAACGCTGCCACCATGATTGATTTCCAGATTCCACGCACCACATCATATTTATTGTCACCCCAAAGCGCCCTATGTTTCATTGTTGCTGCATTCCGCTTCCGTTTTATTTTCAGATTATCTTTGTGGGTGCTTGAGTCCTTCCTTCGTTTATGTATACGCCGAGGTATTTATATTGCTTGACTATGGGTATGACTTGCTGTGGATCGACACCACGTAGTTACTCGTCTCTTCATTAAAGATCATAATTTCCCGATTTCTCCGTGCTAAATATAGGGCCTAGATTTGTCGTTGCGTTGCCACATTTTTGGCCTCTAAATGTCTTGCATTGTCCGCTAGTAGCACTATGTCGTCCGCATACATCAGTGCGGGGACCTTCTGTTGTACCATTTGTCCAATACGCATGTATGGTAAATGAACTCCTAATAGACTGCTTTCCAGTTGTCTTTCTATGCCCTTAACATAAAGCGTGAACAACAATGGAGACAGAGGGCATCCTTGCTTCACTCCTTGGTGAATTTTCACCACTTTATTACAATTTCGGCCTTCCCATACAGATATTACTTGGTTGTCTCTATATATCTCCCTCAGCAGCTCCACGAAATCGTGAAATATACCTTCGTGCTTGACAATATACCATAATAAATGCCTGTCCACGTTGTCGTAGGCTCCCTTAATATCCACAAATGCTATCCATAAAGGTCTATTCTGAGCTGCTGAAATCTCTATGCACTGAGTTAGAACAAAAATATTTTCTAAGCGTCTGCCTGGTCTGAACCAATTCTGTAGTTACCCCAGTACATTGTTTGCGCCTATTTTGACAGTTGTAATTTTATCGCTTGCATGTCCATTATATATACCACCAACGTTACTGTAACTGGTCTGTACAATATCCTCCTATCCTTATTACCTTTGCATTTGTAGATCCCGTTCAGCTTGCTTTCAGGCCATCCAACTGGCATTTTCTTAGTTTTAGTAAGTTGTTCAGTGGCATTAGTCAGCAGTGCCTTGCAATTTGGACCAAGGTTCTTGATTAGCTGTATCGGGCTTTCATCGGGTCCTGCGGCGGTGTTATTGGGGACATTTTCTTCTGCTTTTTTCCAGTAAAAACTATCTATGGTAAATTTTGAAATCTCAAGCTTCTCTTATGGTTCTGGATCTGTTAGGACTATGCTTTCTTTTGTGCCGAAATGAGCCCTAACAGTGTCTCTGACGTAGAGCAGTGCATCGTCTCCTTCGAAGATGTTACCTTCTTCATCCCTTATTGCCCCTACAGATTGCGTACAGATGCCAGCGGTCATGGCGTAGGTGCCGTCTTATCCCAGCGTCAGCGTGGCCAGGATCGCGTTATTGCTTATGCAAGCCGCCTCCTATCACCATCGGAGCGCAACTATTCCATTACGGAAAGGGAATGCCTTGCTGTAGTCTGGGCAGTTGCGATGTTCCGGCCTTACCTTTACGGTCGTCCTTTCTGCGTAGTCACTGACCATCATGCCCTCTGCTGGCTCTCATCGCTAAAAGATCCTACAGGCCGGCTTGGTCGATGGGCTTTGAGGCTACAAGAGTTCTCATATTCCGTGGTGTACAAGTCTGGCCGCCTGCACCAAGACGCTGACAGCTTGTCACGTTACCCTGTTGACGACCCTGACTGCTCTAATATTGACAGCACTGCTGCTTGCGTTTTCTCAGTATCCAAGCTCCTTAATTTCGCCGACGAGCAACATGACCGGTGGCATCTGTACTGTAGGGGCATCAGGGTCGAAGTGGGCGAGAATGGGTGGTGAGGTGAGAAGAGTGACGAGACGAGAGAAGGCGGTGGCTTCTGAAGTACCCCACGAAAATTGTACGCCTTTCTTCAACAGATTAGTGAGGGGTCTAGCAATTGCCGCAAAATCTTGAACAAAACGACGAAAGTACGAGCATAGCCCAACAAAACTGCGAACGTCTGCGGCTGTCTTCGGAACCGGGAAGTCTCGGACAGCACGAGTTTTGTCGGGATCAGCCTGTACTCCGGAAGCGTCGACGAGATGGCCCAGAACCCTAATTTGGCGGCGGCCAAAACGACATTTGGACGAGTTCAGTTGCAGCTTCGCCTTTCGAAATACATCAAGTATAGTTGTTAGACGCTCAAGGTGAGTGTCGAACGTTGGCGAGAAGACGATGACGTCGTCGAGGTAACAAAGACACGTGGACCATTTAAAACCCTGGAGCAAGGAGTCCATCATACGCTCAAATGTGGCAGGGGCATTGCATAATCCAAACGGCATTACTTTAATTTGGAGCTCCGAAATCTCTTACATGGTTCCAGAATCTTTTTGGTGCGCCTTTGTCTCTCTCGAAAATGTTATGCACCCAACGTTCAGTTGTGCATTTAATTTTTTCTTGCACGAGCTCACTCACAACCCTTTTCTTTTGTCGGTATATGTTCCATCTAATGAGAAGCTCTCCTTCGTGTAATCCCAACTTTTTCGCTTCTCGATGATCTCTAGACGCCTTCTTACGCTCTTTTATAGCTTGGTAGACGATGACGAAGTTTCGTGCTTGGTTGGTGGTTTGTTGCGGGTGCTGAAGTTTTTCTCTATTTATGTGCTTTTCGTACATCAGTAACAAGCAAGGACGTTTGTGCTGAACCCTGAAGACTCCTACTCTGCTGGCAGATCCTCCCCGCAGAGCTTGCTATGGAATAGATGGTCTTGGACTCATCTGGCGGCCATCACCGACCTCCGACGTCTCGGAAAAGGCTCAGTTCTTCAGTATAGATCAGGCGCTGCTGATTGTAAGCTTTGTGACTTAAGATCGAAAGATTCGGATGCTTTCATACCTGCCAAGCACCGCCGTCCGAGTTGGACGTCTCCGGCATCGTCCTCAAGCGAAGCGACCATCATATATCACAGCATCGTGACTACGACAGTAGCTTTCATGCCCGTTGACGCGACGGTAAGCCTGTATGCTATCTCCTGACAGAAACTTAGTGATTTCTTTTTCAAAGTTGCCCTTGGACTAATCCAAGAAGTTCGCGTGAACCCCTGAAAAAATGTCATAGTCATTGACACAACAGAGGATAGGATGGTGCAAACTCTGCTATTCGTTTGTTTGAAATCTGCGGTGTCCAAACGCGGACCTATACATACCACAGGGTGCGCATATAGCAGCTGGTGTGGTATCTGATGTCGACTTGGATCTCAAAGAGGACTTTTTTAAGAGCAGGATCGTTTGCACACCACCATGCAAAATAATTAGCCTTCGTAAGTTTGGCTCGTCAAAGTGTATGAAGATACTGTTTGCCTTTAGAAAGCTGCCTAGTCATATAAAGGCTGGACTTGTGCGCTAACCTGTTCGCCCTTTCGTACCACGGCCCTTACAGTGCCATAAATGCCTTAAGATTGGCCATTTTCAGGGCTTTTGCGCCAAAGATCTGGCCTGTGCTTAATGCGGTGGGAATCACCATGTAGGTTCCTGTGAAAGTCAGACATATCGGTGCCCTAACAGTAAAGGCGAACATTTGGCAACGGATAAAGGATGTCCCTCATTGAAGGAAGAACAAAATGTACTAAAAAAGAAAGCCAAAAAGTCAGCAGGAGATGAAAGCATGCGTTGCCGTAGTGCTGGTCAAGCGACTGGAAATGCCTCGACAAAGCAAAACACAGTGTGTCCAAAGAATGACAAAGATACAATGCATCGAAAAGAAGGGGGGGGGGGGGGGGGGGGGCCTTCTGCCTCTCAGAGCCATCGTGGCCAGCGCTGCCATCGAAATCGTCGGAACAAGTCTCTGCAAAAACTGCGACCACAGTGGAGAACATCGCAAACACAGTACATAAACCGGTCTCAGCCATCGACGAGGTGCAACTTGTCAATCTTCTGAAGATGACCGCGAACCGAAACGGCTACTGGAATGAGCCCATAACAGCTTACGCTGTCAAAGAGGACGAGAGGGCGGCCTCCCCAGGAGACACCGGACCCAACATTGATCCTGCACGGAGTCAACATACCCAAGGTGGACATACTCCGTACCCTGGGCTTAACTTACCAAAAAGACGGTGCCAGTCTCGCCGCCATTAAAAAGCTGCAAGTGACAGTTACACAAGTGGCGCACTTGGTGCTAAGAGTGACTAACAGAAAGCACAGCATGAAAGAGCAGGACACGATCAGATTAATACAAGCCCTGATAATCAGCATAATCATTTATGGCACCCCGTACCTGGGTCTCAAGAACAGTGAGAGAGACAAATTGAACACTCTAATACGAAAGACCTACAAGCTGGCACTGGGGCTTTCACCAACGACGTCCACGGGGAAGATACTCAGCCTGGGCATCCACAATACTTGGGAGGAACTAGCAGAGTCCCAAAAGACAAATCAGATAGAGCGACTCAAGCTCACCAGCACGGGCAGGGACACGCTAAGCAGACTGGGCTACCCAGTTGAATAAGAATCCATAAAACAGCGCGTCCCTCTACCCCTGAGGGAGAAGATCACGGTGGCTGTATTATGCCGTGAAATATACATCCTGAATACAACAGAGAAAGGAGGCAAGCCAGAGTACAAGCTCTACGTAAGGCCTACGAAGGACCCAAAAAAGTCACAGGCCTGCGCGGCACACGCAGCACAGTCACAGCGTAAGCTGGTGGAGCGGCTCAAGAGTAGCTCCAATTTCGGCACCACGCATAACAGAGTCTTCGCGGCAAAGTCTCTTCGTCTCGTTTAGACGAGAATGGTCTCAACTGTCCGCCCAGCGTCGACGGCGAGCTGCGGCTTGTAATGCTCTCTGCACAGCAGTCTGCTCAGCTCGATCAAGCCGATCAACTTTCCTTGCGAGCACCGAGGCTGCTTGCGCATAGTACGCTCTTAAAATAGTGCTTTATTTCAACTGCAAATGTATGTTTACACCATTTTGCCAAACATATATATTTGAGGCAGATTATACAACGCGACGTCTTCAATTTTGCTGTCGTTGTCAAGCGCGTCGTTTGCTAGCGAGCGCGCGTTCGCTACGCAGACGCTGGCAGTCGCCCAGCTTTTCTCGCAAAACGTCTGTGCAGTACATTATTTTTATGTTTTAGTTGCTTTGATGCGCCCATGACTCTTGACGGACGGTACCAAATGTAGTTTAGCCAGGTAAACTGCTGTTTTTAGCACTGTCTTCGAAAAGTAACTGGTATCTCTGCAACATGAGGCTACGTAAGAAAATCTTCATATTGATATCGTATCATCTTATGCGCGCTTCTTGTTGGTGGATATTGATCAGGAACAATGATCGAATAAAAAAATATTAGAGTGAAATAAACCAGGTTTATTTACTACTTGGCGCGAAAAATGACCAATGTATTGTATTGTAGTGACGCTGAAGAAAACAGTCGTAAAACTGTGTACGACGAAACTGGTTGTTTATTGGGCGAACCTGTGCCCACAAAATCAAGGTACACTCAAAGCACAACGATAGCGGCGAACACAGTCGGCGATCGTCGAAAATCTGATCAGCGGCGAAACGCGTAGGCTTTTATACCTGAGTCATCGAAGGTTCCAGATTAATCCCTGATGCCCGCGTGTCTTCCAGAAAGTTCTAGACAATTCGCGTCGCTCATACAATCAGATTACATGGGCGTCGGTGACCACAGACGACGGATAGAAGCATTGATAACGTCCGAGAAGCTTCCGATGCAGGCGCGTCCTGCGCCGAGCGATAACGTTTAACATTTGTCAGCCAATGTTGAAAGCGGCCACCGGTGAAAGATAAACATGTGTACGTGTCAATACCCTCCCCTTAAAAAGCATCGTCCCGATGCTACAAACACGAAAGCGAAAACAAAACCATGCGTAATAAACAAAATAACAAAAAAATGTGGTTGATCCCTCTTATATAGGAATCGGTATAGAACACGAAAGTGAAACGTGTCTTCAATGACATGCGGCGGCACCACATGCTACTTGCTCGAAAGCTACAACGCGCCGCAACCGACTGCGCTTACGAACGCGCATCCAAAGTGCATCCGAAGCGCAAGCGACGCGCGATGCGCCGCTCGGTTAGCACGGTCCCAAACAGTGTCGCCGTCTGGTGGCCTCCGGCGGAAGGCATCACCGGCGGTGCCAGCGTCTCCCATTAGAAACGCCCGGCGGTCGGCACACTAGTAAGTATATTCTAGGCACTATAGTCGTAGTGATGAGACCACCGAAGCGTTCACTGTCGGTGCGCGTTAGTGTCATAATGCAGTACTTCTCTTTTCTGCTCGTAGGCGGCGGCACCGCCCCGAGCAAGAGCGCAGGTACACGGAGGAGTGTTAGATATATAAGGCGCGTCTGTGTAGCTCTCTGCAATTGCGTTTGTGGCGCAATGGGTTAAACGCTCGGCGATCTATCGTCGCGGACCGAGAGGTCGTGGGTTCGATTTCCAAATTTTGCATGTTTGTGGAACTTTTTCTTCTGGTTTCTTTCTTTGTATTATGTTCGTGTACATTGTAAGCTGACGTATTTCCGTGACGGAAATACGTCACTGAAGTCTTGGTGGACCCCGGAATAAAACACTTTCGTGTTAAAAACAATAACAAAGTAACAAAGTACCTAAATTTGTCAGCGGGCGTAGAAAGGCTTAAGACGCACCACGTGGATGACTTCGGGTCGTGCACGGCGCCGCTGTGATTGCGAAATGCCGTCTGGCACGACCTCATAGTCCAGTGCACCAATACGTCGGATGATCTTATATGGTCCGAAATAGCGACGTAATAGTTTCTCGCTAAGTCCTCGTCGGCGTATCGGAGTACAGACCCAAACACGGTCTCCGGGCTGGTACTCGACGTAGCGTCGTCGAAGATTGTAGTGTCGGCTGTCGGCTCTCTGCTGGTTCTTGATGCGCAGGCGGGCGAGCTGTCGACCTTCTTCGGCACGCTGCAAATAGGTGGCAACGTCGAGATTTTCTTCGTCAGCGACGTCTGGTAGCATGGCGTCAAGCGTCGTTGCCGGGTTCCTTCCGTAGACCAGGTTGAACGGCGCCATGTGCGTCGTTTCTTGCACGGCCGTGTTATATGCGAAGGTCACGTACGGAAGGATGGCATCCCACGTCTTGTGTTCGACGTCGACGTACATTGCCAGCATGTCGGCGATGGTCTTATTTAGGCGCTCGGTGAGGCCATTCGTCTGCGGGTGGTAGGCGGTGGTGCGGCGATGGCTTGTCTGGCTGTATCGCAGGATGGCTTGAGTTAGTTCAGCCGTGAAGGCCGTACCTCTGTCGGTGATGAGGACTTCCGGGGCACCGTGACGCAGGAGGATGTTCTCAACGAAGAATCGGGCTACCTCGTCGGCACTGCCTTTGGGCAAGGCTTTTGTTTCGGCCTAGCGGGTGAGGTAGTCCGCAGCTACGATGATCCATTTATTCCCGGACGTTGACGTCGGAAAAGGCCCCAGTAAGTCCATCCCGATCTGCTGGAACGGTCGGCGAGGTGGCTCGATCGGCTGTAGAAGCCCGGCTGGCCTTGTCGGCGGTGTTTTGCGTCGCTGACAGTCTCGGCATGTCCTTACGTAATGGGCGACGTCAGCAGAGAGGCGAGGCCAGTAGTATTTTTCTTGTATCCTCGCGAGAGTGCGGGAAAAACCGAGATGTCCAGCCGTTGGGTCGTCATGGAGAGCTTGCAGAACCTCTGGACGCAATGCTGAGGGTACCACGAGGAGATAGTTGGCTCGGAGAGGCGAGAAGTTCTTCTTTAGGGGAATGTCGTTTTGCAAGAAGAACGACGCCAATCCTCGCCTGAACGCCTTCGGCACAATGACGGTCTTGCCTTCCAGGTGGTCTACAAGGCTCCTTAGTTCCGGGTCGGCTCGCTGTTCGGCGAATTCGTCGGCACTGATGGGTCCCAAGAAAGTGTCGTCATCCTGGTCGTCTTGGGGCGGCGGTTCGACGGGGGCGCAAGACAAACAATCGGCGTCAGCGTGCTTTCGCCCGGATTTGTAAACGACGGTGATGTCGAATGCTTGAAGTCTCAGGCTCCATCGTGCGAGGCGACCTGAAGGATCCTTCAAGTTAGCTAGCCAACACAAGGCGTGGTGGTCGCTTACAACTTTAAAGGGCCTGCCATAGAGGTAGGGGCGAAACTTTGATGTAGCCCAGATGATGGCGAGACACTCCTTTTCTGTTGTAGAATAATTTGCTTCCGCCTTCGATAGCGACCGGCTAGCGTAACTTACAACCCTTTCTAGTCCGTCAGTCCTCTGCACAAGCACGGCGCCGAGTCCTACGCTGCTTGCGTCGGTGTGGACTTCGGTATCGGCATTTTCGTCGAAATGCGCAAGTATTGGTGGCGATTGCAGGCGTCGCTTCAGTTCTTCAAATGCTTCGACTTGCGCCGTCTCCCACTTGAACTCGACGTCGGTCTTCGTGAGATACGTTAGTGGCTCAGCGATCCGTGAAAAATTCTTGACGAAGCGCCTGTAATAGGCGCACAGTCCAAGAAATCTACGCACTGTCTTCTTGTCAGCGGGCGGAGGAAAGTTGGAGATGGCCGCAGTTTTCAGAGGGTCGGGGCGCACTCCTGACTTGTTGATGACGTGGCCCAAAAACAAGAGCTCCTAATATGCGAAGCGGCACTTTTCTGGCTTCAACGTGAGTCCGGAGGTCTTGATTGCTTGAAGAACTGTTTCAAGGCGCCGGAGGTGTTCCTCGAAGCTTGAGGCAAACACAACGACGTCGTCCAAATAGACGAGGCAAGTCTGCCACTTCAAGCCTGCCAGTACTGTATCCATGACACGTTGGAAAGTGGCAGGCGCCGAGCAAAGACCAAACGGCATGACCTTGAACTCGAACAGTCCGTCTGGTGTTATAAACGCAGTCTTCTCCCGGTCCCTCTCGTCGACTTCGATTTGCCAGTAGCCGGTTTTGAGGTCCATCGACGAAAAATACTTTGCGTTGTAGAGTCGATCCAAGGCGTCGTCAATCCGTGGGAGGGGGTATACGTCCTTCTTCGTGATTTTGTTGAGGCGACGATAATCGACGCAGAAACGTAGGGTTCCATCCTTCTTCTTCACTAACACCACGGGGGACGCCCACGCACTCTTGGACGGCTGGATGATGTCATCCCGTAGCATTTCGTCGACTTGTTGCCTTATGGCCTCGCGTTCGCGCGCCGAAACTCGGTACGGGCTCTGACGGAGTGGCCGGACATTTTCGTCGGTTATGATGCGTTGCTTGGCGACAGGGGTTTGTCGAACTTTTGACGACGACGAGAAGCAATCCTCGTATTGCATGAGCAGAGCCTTTAGTTGTTCTTTCTTGTGCCTGGGAAGGTTCTGATTGACGTCGAAAGTTGGTTCAGGTACTATAGTCGTCGTTGCAGGTGCACTGGAATCCGTGAAGGCGAACGCACTGCTGGCTTGTACTATTTCGTCGATGTAGGCGACCGTGGTGCCTTTGTTAATGTGCTTGTATTCGGGGCTGAAGTTCGTGAGCATCACCCTTGCTTTCCCTTCACGTAGCTTAGCTATGCCTCTAGCGACGCAAATTTCACGATCGAGCAGTAAGTGATGATCACCCTCGATGACGCCCTCCATATCTGCAGGCACTTCGGCACCGACGGAAATCATTACACTGGAGCGAGGCGGAACGGTGACTTGTTCTTCTAGCACATTCAAGGCATGGTAACTGATGTCTGTATCCGGTGGTATCGCGTTGTGCGTTGAAAGCGTTATTGACCTGGACCTTAAATCGATGACTGCACCATGTTGGTTTAGAAAGTCCATGCCTAGGATGACGTCCCTGGAGCAGTGCTGCATGATTACGAAGCTCGCCGGGTAAGTGCGATTGTTAACCGTGACTCGCGCTGTGCAGATTCCAGCCGGCGTTATTAGGTGGCCTCCCGCTGTCCGGATATCAGGACCTTTCCAGGCCGTCCTCACCTTCTTCAACTTGGCGGCGAACGGGCCACTGAAGACGGAATAGTCAGCTCCAGTGTCGACGAGAGCGGTGACGCTATGACCATCGATTACCACGTCTAAGTCGGTAGACCGTCGTCTGGCGTTGCGGTTAAGTCGTGGCGTCGGATCACGGCTACGTCGGCTTGCTTCGCTGCTGCTACGTCGCGTCGGAAGGTCTTCTTTCGGCGGCGAAGTGTTGTCGAGGCTGTTGCTAGGCGGCGTGCTGATATCTCGTCGTGATGAATCGCGAATCGTCGTCGTCGGCGGCGTCGGAGGATCTTCGGCATTGCGTCGTACAGCAACCGCACCTCCATCGGTTGCTGCCTTTAGTTTCCCGGGTAAGGGCTGGGAGATCGGCCCCGGGTGGGACCGTTGTACTGACGGCGATGCGGCGAGATGTAGCGGCCTGGTAACGGCGAGCGTGAGGATGGTCGTGGTTGCCACTGGGCTCCGGCGAGGTAGTCAGCGATGTCGCGCGGTCGTTCACCTCGATGGGGACGCGGCGCGTTGACGGGGAACCCTCGTAGGCCCATTTCGCGGTATGGGCATCGGCGGTAGACATGGCCGGCTTCCCCGCAGTGATAGCAGAGCGGGCGGTGGTCGGGGGCGCGCCAAATGTCCGTCTTCCTCTGGTAGCTGCGCTGGGCGACGGGCGGGCGTGCTGGTGGCGGCGGCGGTGGACGACGGAACTGCGGCGTTACGGGGCCCTGGCGCGAGCGCGGAGGGGGGCCTTGACGACGGGCGACGGCGGCGTAGGTCAGCGCTTCTGGCTGGGGTTGCGGCGATTGTGGCTGCACATCGGGAACTCCAAGTGAGCGCTGAACTTCGTCTTTGACGACGTCGGCGATAGATGCCACGTGAGGCTGCGACCTGGGAAAGAACTTATGCAGCTCCTCACGAACGACCGCTCTGATGGTCTCGCGCAGGTCGTCGGCGCCTAGCGCTTGAGCGTCGGCGTAGTTTGTCAGGGCACGGCGGTTGTATTGCCTGACGCGCATTTCAAGCGTCTTCTCGATCGTTGTAGCCTCGGAAAGAAATTCGGCGACAGTCTTGGGCGGGTTGCGCATCAATCCGGCGAATAGTTGGTCTTTGACACCCCGCATCAAGAACCGAACTTTCTTTTCTTCAGACATGTCGGGGTCGGCGTGGCGGAAGAGGCGAGTCATCTCCTCCGTGAAGATCGCGATGTTCTCGTTCGGCAACTGCACTCTGGTTTCTAAGAGAACCTCTGCCCTCTCCTTTCGTACGACACTCGTGAAGGTCCTCACGAAGTTTTCACGAAAAAGGTCCCACGTAACCAGGGTGGTCTCTCTGTTCTCAAACCACGTCCGAGCAGCGTCATCCAACGAAAAATAGACATGGCGTAGCTTGTCGTCGTCGCTCCATTTGTTGAACGTCGCAGTCCGCTCGTATGTCTCCAGCCAGGTTTCAGGGTCTTCAGCCGATGATCCACGGAAGGTCGGGGGCTCCCGAGGTTGTTGCAGCAGGATGGGGGACGCTGGGGCTGCCATTGAGGTCGTTGACTTGGCCTTGATCGCTGTGGTCTTCTCGGGAAGAAGTCCGTACTCCGGCAGAAGTCCTTGCTGCCTACGGCTAGCTCGCTGGTCCTTGGTGACGTTGGCGTTGTCCTCCGGTTTCGGGCTTGGATCGCGGCTTTGCGGGGGCGTTCGCTGCATGAACGCACCCAGCACCTCCACCAGATGTCACGTAGTAGTGACGCTGAAGAAAACAGTCGTAAAACTGTGTACGACGAAACTGGTTGTTTATTGGGCGAACCTGTGCCCACAAAATCAAGGTACACTCAAAGCACAACGATAGCGGCGAACACAGTCGGCGATCGTCGAAAATCTGATCAGCGGCGAAACGCGTAGGCTTTTATACCTGAGTCATCGAAGGTTCCAGATTAATCCCTGATGCCCGCGTGTCTTCCAGAAAGTTCTAGACAATTCGCGTCGCTCATACAATCAGATTACATGGGCGTCGGTGACCACAGACGACGGATAGAAGCATTGATAACGTCCGAGAAGCTTCCGATGCAGGCGCGTACTGCGCCGAGCGATAACGTTTAACATTTGTCAGCCAATGTTGAAAGCGGCCACCGGTGAAAGATAAACATGTGTACGTGTCAGCATTTCTAGGTAATTAAATCAAAGGGTATATATATATATATATATATATATCTGCACGATATACGTGTATATGTAAGGAAAAAAATAACATATTCTAAATGCACTAATCGAAAAAGAGAGAACTCCCGATCGGGGGGAATAAGCGCACGTGTTTGCAGTAACAAACACACGTATTAGTGAATACTGCACACAAAACTCTCATTCGCATACATAATATTCACAACAGGCAAACCTTATATATATAATGTACTGTTAAATAAGGAGCAGTGGGGATGTGGCTATGAGATAGAGAACGACGACGAGAGAGATAAACCTTGTCTGTGCTCGATCGGCTGTGCTACCTCTCACGGCTTTATCGTTCTAGTCGCGATCACCGACTTCCCCAACTGCTTCGTGACATTTGGTGGAGGTGCTGGACCTGTTGCAAACCTGGATCTCTGAAGCCGGACAATCCCTGTCACATCTCCCATGCCTGAGGAGACTAGTCCTACCAATCCACCCCCGGAACCACCTCCGGTTGTCTGTCTTGGTGCGCCACGCCAACGGGATCCTCCCGTATTCAATGGCACTGACGATCATGACATAGAGGACTGGCTGTCATCGTACGACCGAGTGAGTACCCACAACAAACGTAATGACGCTGACAAGCTTGGTTACGTACCATTCTACCTTTCCGGGGTCGCCCATCTTTGGTTACGCAACCACGGGGCTGAATTTTCTACCTGGACAGCGTTCCGAACGAAACTTCAAGAAGTATTCGGTCGCCCTGCTGTGCGCAAACTTCGGGCTGAACAACAGCTTCGCTGTCGTGCCCAACAAGAGGGCGAAAACTTTACCTGCTACATTGAAGATGTAGTTGACATTTGCCGGCGTATCAACCCAGATATGTCCGAAGATGACAAAATCAAGAACATATTGAAAGGCATAGACGATGACGCCTTCCAAATGCTCTTGGCAAAGAATCCTCAGACGGTCAGCGACCTCACCACGCTTTGCCAGAGCATTGAAGAGCTACGCAAACAACGGCTTTCTATACGCGCCCAGCTTCCGCTCCGGACGTCGCGCTTTCAGCTCTGAGTGACGGTGTATATATATATATATATATATATATATATATATATATATATATATATATATATATATATACATGCAAGTGTGATTGATATACTGTACGACGCCGAATAGTCGTTTCCGTTCGAATTTAACGCATAAACGCACTATTGAAGTCTCAAAGGTGAGTGACCGATGTAAGTGAGGGCTATTATTCCGAATGATTGTGCTGCCGGAGAGTCGTGGCTGTTGCGCAGAGGCGCACTTCCTGAGAGACTTAACGCACAAGTTCTTAGCGGTCATTCAATATAAACGCCCCGTTTTGGGGCAGCCTGTAAATCTGATAACTGTATCGCGCTTATAAATGACTGAGGCAACAGCAGGGTGCAGCACAAGAACGAACGAGGTTTTTAATGCATGCGTCGTATATATAACATTGTATAAGTACACTGCGCATGTGCGAGCCCTATCGGCTGTAGGTGAATAGCACGTGCCCGATACAAGCAAGGAAATTTGATTCATGCAAGAAAATTTTTTTGGCAGTCTCGCCATGTTTGCAACCCATTAAATCTGGGTGCTCCATGTGGTACCACAATCATCATCTTCAACGAACGCAAATTTCTACGTGTATGTGAGACATGCCGTTCCTTTAATTGTTTCATCATGGTCGTTATGATAGTGCACCGGATAACTGAAAGCAGCCGTTTGTAATATACAAGCTGCTCAGTTGAGCGGTCATACATTTGAGAACGGCATTACATTTATGTATGAAATATAGGATCATCATGACATGTTTTTCTCGGAAATAAGACTCGAGAATAATTTTTTTACACTCCTAAAAAAAAAAAAAAGCCGAGGAACGCAGCCACCTGCTTTTCTTTTTTAATTTAGACAAATTCTTCGGTTTTACGTGGCAAAACCACGATATGATTATGGGGCACCCGGTTTAGTTTTCACCACCTGGGGTTCTTTAACGTGCACCTAAATAGAAGTGAGCGAGTCTTTTTCCATTTCGTTCCCATCGAATTCCGCGACCGGGATTAAACCCGCGAACTCCATGCAGTTTAGCAGCGCAAAGCCGTATCCACTAACAGCCACAAATAAGGCTACCGCGCAGGCTTTCTTTGTTTTCTATTCTTCCTTTTTTTTCTTTTTTGAAGTATCGAGTGGAAAAAATTTCACGTAAGGCTTACAGCCAAAGATTAGCATATAGAATGACTAACTAAAACCGTTTTCGGCACTCGAAGTCCGACCGCAATCAATGACCCCGTACCAATTACTCCGCATTCTGTTACGCAAGGAAGGCGCAAACTTGAATGGCTGCAGTTTACCCTTTTTTTTTTTATTTATAGTGATGCTTCCCGTAAATCTGAGTACAAGGCGCCGGATGGGGCAGATATGCTTTACTTGTTTGAAGCGGCAAGCAGGAAGGTTACATATGTTTCGTCGTCTGCGTTTCGCAAGACCTACTGATGGGAAACTATATACGCAACAATACACACGAGAGATAGACGCTGCTTGAAGAACGAGAAAAATATTTGTTCTCCAAAGGGAACCGTACAATAACATAGTATAATGAAAGCCGACACTGCGGCCGTAATGCACGCGCAATCACCGAGTGGCATTAAAAAATAAAATAAAGAGAAAGAGAGGAATTTATTCTTCAGGCATAAATATATGTCATATATGCAATTATAAAGATCATTTGAGCGGTCTGAATGCAAATACGAGCGCGCGAAGTAGTAGAAATGATCCTGCCGAGACGTATCGCCAGCGGTTTCCAACGGCGCGACCTTGATGCGGCCTAATCCGCTTCGATCGCAGCGCCGCCACAGTATTTTTCCACGTCGGGCGCCTCACTGCAAAGCTCGTCCGCTCGTCCCACTCAACCGTATTCTAGTGCAAAACGCTGTTTTCGACACCTTCCGCGCCGCTCACGGACACACTGCGCCATCGGACGTGAAAGAGGAGAAACTGTATTTTTGTTTTCTAAGCAGTTCGCTTTTCCCCCGCTAAGCTAGAGTGACCTCGAATATTGGGGAGTATCCAAAGCGCCGCGCGCATGCATGGCAGGAGCGAGTGTCATTTTCCTTAATAAACCACTACTACATTTTTTGTGAACTCCCGCGCCGCGGCGCTGCTGTACCGGACCCGTGGACCCGTGGACCCTCTGTCAACATTGTTGTTCACGCTTTACGTCAAGGGTATAAAAAGACGACTGGAAAACAGCGAATTAGGTTTTGATTTATTCCACATGCGTAATGGACAAATGGTGCAACAGAAGGCCCCTGGACTGATGTACGCAGACGACATTGTGCTACTAGGGGACAATAAAAAAGATATACAGGTACTTGCGAATATCTGTGGGAATGCAGCGACAAATCTAGGCCTTAAGTTTAGCACAGAGAAATCAGGAATTATGATCTTTAATGAAGAGACGAGTAACTTCGTGGTGCCAATTCAACAGCAAGTAATACCCACAGTGACGCAATATAAGTACCTCGGCGTACACATGAAAGAAAGAAGTACTCAAGCATCCACCAAGATAATCTGAAAATAAAGGGGAAGCGAAATGCAGCAGTAATGAAACACAGAGCACTGTGGGGCCACAATAAGTATGAGGCGGTGCGTGGAATCTGGAAAGGAGTAATGGTGCCAGCGCTAACATTCGTAAATGCCAATATATGCTTAAAATCGGATATCTTGTCGGGTTTGGAAGTTAACCAAAGATCAGTAGGCCGGTTGGCTTTAGAAGCCCACGGTAATACCACAAATGAGGCAGTGCAGGGTGACATGGGTTGGGCCTCTTTTGAAGTCACAGAAGCACAGTTCAAAATTAGTTTTGAAGAAAGGCTCAGGAACATGGATGAAAATAAATATCCGGCTGAAGTGCACAAGTATCTCTACATGAAAAGCATGGACACAGAATGGAGGAAGAGGTCAAGGAAGGTGGCAACCAAGTACAGGATAATCGAAACTGTAAATAGACAACCAGGAGTCATCAGAAAGAAAGTGAGAGAAATAGAGGCCGTGAATTGGATGCAAAGAATGGAAACAAAAAGGACAATGGAGATTTACAAGAATGAGAAGAAACGAATGAGAAGGGAAAATCTGTACAATAACACAAAGGGCAGTGCCTTGCTATTTGAGGCTCGAGCCGGTTGCCTAATGACCAAAACATACCGGAACAAATATTCGGAACTAGATGAGGCATGTGTGTGCTGCAGTAAAGATCCAGGACCACTCAGCACATCCTAATGGAATGCGATGGGATCCACCCAGCGAGAACCGTACGTAACGTGCAACTTCCAGAAGCGCTTGGGTTTAAAGTGGAAGGAAACGTCAACAGATTAGCCGTAGAGATAAGCAAGAGACGATTAGAGTACTGGTGGAAAAAAAAGCAGAGAAAAGATGGATATGACCTGATCTTTTAAAATCATTGGTAGCGGTACAAGGTAAATTTTTGAAAAAGAAAAATGGTGAGAGGTATACAAAAATGCTCGATAAAGAACATGTATAGTATACCTGATTTAATCAAGCAGGCTAGGCGACTATTTGTCGCCGCTCCGTTTCAAAGGGGTTGCCAATAAATCATCATCATCAACATCGGGGGCTTTCTCCGCTGCGGAAGCCGCGTCAAGGCGGCGGCCGTCTGCTACGAGCCTGATATTTTGGTTGCTGTTAGTCAAGATCGCGATAATTTGGGATAGATTAAGTACCACGTCATCGCAAGGTAATACCGCAGTGACGCACCGCACAGAGAACGCGCTTGCCGGCTGTGAATACGGGTATTGTGTCTCTATCCTTCTAGCTCGCTTGGTCCGCGCTAACGCGGCTGTTTGAGCAACGCATTCCGCGCGCTTACTTCATTTAGTTATGCGTGAAATCAGCAACGTGAACGTGCTGCAGAAGTAAATAAGCTGGAGATCGCGATGATAACCAGGTGAACTTGGCAGATATGGCTAGCTCATGCTAACGCTTTTACACTCTATCGTTCCCTTTCTTTTATTTCGTGCATTCGGTTTGTTTTATAAGACTGCCTTCCGCGCTCTGCTGTTTCTTTATTAAGGCGAAATCCTTAACAGGCTCTTGGGAAGCGGAATGTGTCCGTCGATGCGGCCGCGGTACCAAAAATAAATACAAACCGCGTAACTTTCGCGTCTCGTTCACTTGGTATATATACCAAAGTATAGCGTGGAAAGGCACGAATTTGTGACTAAGGTGACTGATTGGTCATGGCATTAGTAGCTTGACATACTTGCATTCAAGTCGCGATTAACGAAAACAATATCACGTGTGGTGCAAACCCGCATTTTTCGGCCAGAAATCCCTCTGATGGTGTGGGTGTGACGATAAGAACGTGTTGAATGCCAATCTCGATCTCAACGCGTGTCGAACTTGCCCATATATCATGAAGAACTGACAGCACAGGTAAAGGGTAATAATAGTAATGATAATTTCAGGTGTTTTACATCGAAAAATCACGATATGGCTATGAGAGACACCGTATTGGAGGGCTCCGGTAATTTCGTCCGCCTGGGGTTCTTTAACGTGCAACTATCTATGTACAGGGGTGTTTTATGCATTTCGCCTCCATTGAAATGTAAGCCGCCATGGCCGGGAATTGAACCCGCCTTCTCGAGCTTAGCAGTCCTGGACAACGTACCGAAGCTACTAAGCTACCACGCCGTGTAGGTAAAGGGTACGCGAGAAATATACGGCGGCAAAAAATAAGACAAACCAAAATAAATGAAACACTAACAGCGCAACAATTTGTGCGTACGCCTCATTTCATAATTACGAGCGAACGTCAGAAAACGAACGTGATGCATTACGGATGTGCAACTCGTCTTTCGCCTTAATTCTTGTGTTGCAAGAGCGCAAACACTAAGCGAATTTTAAAATGAAAGTAACTTTAGGAATATTTATTGCGTATGCTCGCTGGCTCGTACACAGCAAATATACTTACTGATAAATAATTACGTTCGTGTAGTCACGTAATGGAAGAGGCAACAATCACCAGAACATAAACTTTTCATGTTTTACTGATTGAAGGTAACTATTTTAGGGATATGTAGAATCAATAGCAATATTTGTAGTGCATAAAAGATTGTAATTTTCAAGACGATTTTCCACTCAATATAATGCAAGCACAAACATCATCACGTGCCATGAATGCTTGTTAGTTTATGTAAAAAAATCACACGTTAAGCAATAACTATGATATCATGAGAATTTACATGTTGATCATTTCAGAGAGGATTCGCGGATTATTAAAACAAGGCTATTGCTGCAATAACTTTTGCATAAGAAATGAGTAAATAGCTAGGCCACTAGTAGCTATCTATTCATTTCAATCTACAAAAATATATATTTGTTCACCTTTTTCATGTTTCTTTACCTATTGGCTGGGGTGGCTTTTCTTTCGAATGTCTGAATTTGAAACAAGCTTCGCTCACGGTGAACCTTAAGGTACATCGTGCGCGAAGTTCGTATTGAAGAGATAGAGTACAGCAAGAATTGTTCGTGTACGCTATCTCTGAAGCGAAATCGGCCAACAATATTGCGGCGTTAGGGCGTCTCTGCTCCTTCTCTTGTTTCCCTTATACCTTCTCACTACGCTCTGTTCATAATAAAGTATTGTCGAGGCTAAAAAAATTATGAATAAATACATATGTATATGGCTCTAAACCACTACGGACCGTGAGTGAAAAGCGCGTAGTGGTGAGCGAAGCGGTTACTGCACGTGCGTAGGTATTTCACTTGACTTTGCGAGTAATTTACTTTATTCGTTACTCTTATTCTTGCAAGCATGGTGCTATTTCGTGCGTACTCATGCGAATACCGTTTTTTACGTTCTTTCTTTGCGCGGGCTCATTTAGCGCGTTTCTATGCGCACGCACAGTTACCGCATTACCGTTCCCGAACTCTAGCACCAGAGCTAGTCCGCGCTGATGAGTTTGACGCGTTAGTTTTTGCATTCTCTTGCTGCCCAAGCACAGAGACAACGCTCAAAGATGGGTAATCTCCATGCAGCACCGCACTGTTGAAGTTAAATAGACTTTAAGTGCTTTGCGTGGAAACTGAACGCGAAAAACTACAGCGCGTAGCAGACGACCCTCGCTTCCCGCGCGCTTCGCGAGCGCGGAAAGCCCACGGGGCAGGAGCAGCAGCGGCGCGGCGCGGCAGTTCACAGAAAAAGGCCCTCGCGGGGCCGGTGCTTTGGACACTCCCCTATATTTTGAAGTTTGAAGTCACTAGGTCAATTCTAGGTCACTCTAGCCAATCGGTGATTTATAAACGCGCTCCAAAGTTTCGCGATCGTCAAAGCAGAAGGCAAAAATGTCCGGCTCCAGAAACTGGGCGCGCGCTTCGGCAGATCGCAGATATCGCGATTCCGCTGCCTCTGCGGCTGATCTTATCGATACATCGAATAGCAGCGAGTCAGAGGACGCCGAATTTTTGTCGGACTTTGAGTCTGAAAGCGAGAACGACGCAAACCATGGCCCGGAACATCGGCGGCCGCCGCCAGGCGCGCCCAACTGTAGTGCTTACAGTGAGATTTTTGTAGCGAAATACCTGTTGAATGAAACATTTAGATTTTTTCGGAGATAGATCCTAACAGACGGCAACAAATTTTGTATATCTCATAATTTTCGTAACAATTTTTGCTTAGTAGATACAAGCGTGTCTTTACAAACTTTGTTCAATTTTATCTCACAATTTCGATTTTAACAATTTATATCTTTTTTAGTACATACATCTCGTTAATAAAACCTTTATGCGTGAAAAGTGCATTCATTTTGCTTTCTGTTTATGTATTACATTAAATATTGAGCGCAGTAGTTCCTTCATAAAAAAAAATTTGCCGTGACATAAAAAAAAACACCTATTTTCCCGATTGTAGGGAAAGAGAACGTGCACCTGGATATAAGTACACATGTCTTTTTGCACTACACCTCAATCGAAAATTGGGCCCGAAATTGAACTCGCGACCTCGTGGTGAGCAGCACTCCAGAGGCACTAGGCGTCTGCGGCGAGCGCACATGTTATTCTACTCTCGACGAAGATGCAGAGACATCTCTTTGGAGGCAGTGAATCCTAAGAGGACCCGACACGGTGAACCTTTTCTGGTTGTAAAGCCCCCTTCGTGGTGTTTCGGCTTCAATTCCTCAGCATCTTTTCCGGTGCCGTGGCTTACTTCCTGTCGGCGTTCTTGAATATAAGGCAAAGAGACACGTCGCAAATCCCTGAAATGCCGGCTCACTGACGTCGCGCAATAGGAGCAAAGCCACCAAGCCGGAAATGCTGAGTCACGTCTGTGATTGCGACCCCGACGAAAATAAATAAAAAGGTGTCTTTTTTTTCTATGGAAAGTTGAGCGTTGAAGAAACTCGAACCGTGACTTACTTTCGGTGTTCTCGAGCCTCTTCCTGGGAATTTATATACCAGCCGGTACGAGGCGCCGATCGCAGAACGGACATTTGGCGCAGCGCTGGTATACGTGGCCTCCATTTCTCTTCAGATGTCATTTTTTCTGGTCAGGAGCTGCGTTTCTCTCGTCAAAGTTCGCGACTTCCTTTCTCGACTTCCTCAAACTTCTTGCGAAATTTGAGTTGGAAGCGACGGCTGTGAATGAGAAAATTAGGAACTCATTCGCGCCGCAGCGTTTCGCGCCCGTCTAAGTGATTGCGCCGGCGATGGGAGTTTCGGATAGCTAGCTCTCTTCGCGATTATTTAACCATCCGGAAACTGAGGAAGCCACTTTGAACAAAAGAAGTTGAAACTTCGAAAAAGTTTCGGGAACCGTCGTTTTTTTTTTTTTTCGCGCTTGCCGTTTCTCAAAATAAAGCCGAAGAAACGCATGAACATACATTAGGAGGATGGTAATTGTTGCTGGTTAGGGCGATAGCTACGAGACTGTCGGCCTGGAAAGGGGTTGGTCTCGTGAGTAAGAGAACCTTATTACGTATGCAGGCTTGTGTAAACGAAGAAATAATGTACAAAGAAAATGACAGTAGCGAGCTACAAAAAATAACCTACAAAATTTATTTTTATTTTTGTTTTACTCGGGGCAAGTTTACCGAAAGCGTACTCTGTTTTACCATAAGCGAACAGGATTTTTAAAATTGGTGGATAGCAGCCTTCGGCTTTATATGGCTTTAGCGTTCCCCTTTAGCTTCTTCTTAAAGTAAGATGTTCATAAAACAGTTTGAAAAATGTGGAAGTTGCCGAAATTAAAACTGTAAACCTCAGTGACAGTAGTTAAATACTGAGAAGTGAAATGCTGCTGCTTCAAAAACCTTCGTCAGTATGTACAGAAATAAAGCAAAGGTATTTAGATTGTAAAATGTTTATCGCGCGATAGCTCCGCCTAAAAGTATCTGGATCAATTTTCTTTCCTCGTATGATTTAGTAAGAAGTGCTACATTCTCTTTTTTACCACCCGTGTCTTGTTCACACGTGTTTATTAGTATACCAACGTGGGGGCCCAAACTGCCACCCTTTTCACATGTGCTGATAAACTTAGTACTGCATGCGGAAGGCTTCTAAAGTGCCATAGAGAAAAAAGTCTCTGTTCTCCTAAATTATACTTACAGCTGAGTTTGTAGTTGGTGCTTTTACCTTGTCCCCACTAACATTTCCAACATTCGTCTGAGGTCTGTTTGCCTATACGCTTGCAAAGCCGCTGCTCACTACAGGATTGTGCAATTTTCTGAATAGCAAGCAGGAATTTTACCTCGGTCCTCGGTTAACGACACTCTCAGTTCCACTCAACCAAGCTGACACTTTGTCATTCACAAAAAACAAAAACCTTTAAATGACTGACGCTGCATCTGTGCGGCGAAGCATAGACTAATGTAGCAGATCAGTCCTTTCAATCAATAAAAAAAGAAGGTACACTGTCTAATAAAGACCGAATTCACCAGCACAGAAAAGGATCTCTTATGAAACCACTTAAACCGGCTGGTTACATTTCAGTAGACTTTTCGGCGATTTGCCAACGCGATAGTCATTACTCACACTGTCAGAATGTGCCAGTTGGCTTTCTGCTGATGGCTTCCTCGCACCATTTCACTCATTGTAACGATCGCTAGTCCTGAAACTGCTTCTATATCGACATCTGTTTTAACATTGTCTACATGGGGCTTGCAATGGAGGATGAGTATGTTCAAACTCATCTCGGTTCTCTGGAAACCTTTGTGCTTCTAGAGTCACCGTAGCAAACTCTTTTGCCTCGGCAGTCTACTGCGCAGTGTTTTGATGACGTTGCAGTTGCAGTCGCCATACTAAACCTAATACTCGAACCTAACGGGATTGTTCCCGCGTGGCTGCTTGACTATAGCTCAGGATAATATTAGAAAACCAGTGCATGGAATGATGGTTACGAGCTTTCATTACGACAAATACAGTTAAGGTAGATTGTAGCAGACTACTGTCATCTGCAGATGCGTTAAACTAATGAGATCAGAAAGTTTTCACTGCGGTGAAGCAGGTAAGCAAGAACAGAAACTTGGTGATTGCGTCGGCTGGTCAGAAAATGCAACGGCCGATATGACATGTCTTTTTCCTTTCATGCACGCTGTTCGAACATTTAAAACACCTTTTGAAAGTAGTAATTTCAAAGACGGTCCACTCTACACGTGAACAATGTGACTCCAATATATTTACAGCGAGATTTTTTACTCCAATGTCTCAAAGTATACCTGTTTTGAACTTGAAATTGTGTACGATATTCATCATTTGCAGACTCGCAAAACGCAAAAAAGAATCTTGCGTACCCTCCGGTGGCTACCCATCTGAAATCTTTGTAGCTACTTGTATATTTGCGCCGGCACATGACCAGAACTTATAGCTTATTGACAAAAATGCGGTGACGATTTCCACGCACTGTTTGACCACAACGTCACAAGACGTCTCCAGCAGAAGTCTTGCAGGGAATTGTTATGGAATATTCGCAGGCACGAAGGCATAGATGTCGATTTCGTGGAGCTGCTGAGGGAGATATAGAGGGATAACCAAGTGCAATCTGTATGGGAAGGCCAAAAATGCAATGGAGCGGTGAAATCTCACCAAGGACTCAAGCAAGAATTTCCTCTGCCTCCATTGCTACTCACGCTTTGTTTTAAGTGCATAAAAGACGGCTGTAAAACAGAGAAGTAGGGTTTGATTTATCTGACATTTGTTATGGGAAAAGGATACAACAGGACGTCCATGGACTGATGTATGCGGATGACATAGGGCTACTAGCGGACAATGCAAGAGATTTAGAGACTTGCGAATATGTGTGGCAACGCAACGAAAAATCTTGGCTATAAGTGTAGCACAGAAAAATAAGGAATTATGATCTTTAATGATCATGATCATAATCTTAAGACGAGTAATTACGTGGTGTAAATTCAACAGCAAGTCATACCCCTAGTCAAGCTGTACAAACACCTGGGCATATACAAGGGGAAATCTAAATGTAAAGGAACTTTTGCAATTTCTCGCTCTAAAATTTGGTAACACTGCTAGTATACAGCGCTGAATCAGTGTCGTCTGCAACACGTATTGGTGGAACGTGTTACTCTTATTCCCATCGCTAGTTGTCAGAGTGTAGCAGACCGTTAAACGTGGCAGCTCCATTGTCGATCCGCACCAAGGAGGAAATGAGGGCAGTGACTCGCTTTTTGTTTGCGGAAGGTGTTAAACCTGCGGAAATTATTCGTCGAATGCAAGCGCAGTATGGTGACAGTTCTTTATCGCGAAGCAAGATCTACGAATGGATAGAGCATTTCAAACTGGGAAGAACTTCTTTATGGGACGAGGAAAGATCAGGCAGGCCATCGACGTCAGCGATTGAGGACAATTTGAAAGTTGTGGAGGGTATGGTGATGGAAAACAGACGAATCACAGTGGAAGAAATCGCCAATACTTGAAACTTGGGTACATCATCACGAACCGTAAAGTAAGGCTGCGAGCATGGTTTGTAAACACTCATCATCACCAGAAGTTAAGAAATTTAAACGTCACCCATCGGCTGGTAAGAATATACTAACAATATTCTGGGACATGGAAGGTGCGGTAGCCATTCATTTCACCCCAATAGGCGAAACTGTGAACAGAGAATTATTGTGATGTGTTGCGAACTAAGCTGAAACCAGGCAATCAGACCCAAACGTCGTGGAAAACTGCGAAAAGGTGTCATCCTGCAGCAAGATAACGCTCGGACACACTCTACCAAAGGGACGGCTGAAACAATAAAGGAGTTGGGATTCGAATTGCTGGAACACCCGCCATACAGTCCAGACCTGGCTCCAAACGATTTTCATATGTTTGGATCATTGAAGGAAGCGCTCAGGGGAAGATTTGCAGCCGATGCAGAAGTCATTGATGCGGTGCAAAATTGGTTACAGGTGCAACCCAAAAAACTTATTTTCCGACGGCATCAAAACATTTGTTGAACGTTCGGCAAAGCGTGTTGAAGTGCACAGAGGTTATGTAGAAAAATAATGCATGTTTCAGTTTTCTATCATTAGAATATATGTACCTTTTCTCATAAGTCCCTTTACTTTTTGACTTCCCCTCGTACATAAACGAAGGAAAGGCTTACTAAAGCGCCCACCAAAATAATCTAAGAATGAAGGGGAAGCGGAATGCAGTAACTTTGGGGCCGCAATAAATCTGAGGTGGTGCATAGAATCTGGAACGGGAGCAATGGCGCCAGCGCTAACATTTGCAAGTGACATTCCGTGATTAAAGTCAGATATCTCTCAGTCAAGTCAATCAATGATTGGTAGGCCGGCCTGACTTTGGGAGCCCAAGGTAAAACCACCAATGAGGCAGTGCAGGGTGACATAGGTTGGGGCTCTATTAAAGTCAAACAAGCACAAAGCAAATTTAGTTTTCAAGTAAGACTTATGAAAGACTTTGCACATGGATCAAACTAAATGGGCTGCTAAAGGGCACATGTATCATCAGACTGGAATAAACCACATTTTATGCACGCCCGATTATACACCTTGGATCCAACATTAAGCCTTCGACTTCCACCAAGATTTCCTCGAAGAGATGCGACCCTTCCGTGTAGGCTATGGTTGGGCGTCGCGTTCACCAATGCCTACGCGTTCCGCATCCCTACGCCATCCCTACGCGTTCCGCATAGGGATGGCCAACAGTGCAGCATGTGGCGATTGTGCGGACGCGGAGACGATTCGTCATGTTCTTTGTCAGTGCCCACAATACAGTGTGCAGAGACAGTCGCTTTCCGTCGTGCTGAACCAGTTGGACGACCAGCCTTTATCGGAAGAAAGAATTCTGCAACATCGACGCGACTCAACATTGCATCAGAAGGCCATGCAAGCGCTCCTGTGCTTCCAGAAGTCCACTGGCCTGTGTGAACGCCTGTGATCGGAACGCCTCTTCTGTTACCTATGCCCGGGTTATCGTCGCACTCTTTCCAACCCCTTTATTCCCCAACCCAGTGTAGGGTAGCAAACCGGAAACTCGCTTCTGGTTAAACTTCCTGCCTTTCCTCTCTCGCTTGCTCTCTCTCTCTCTTTACCTCAGAAGCCTGGGCACAGAACAGAGGAAGAGGTCAAAAAAGTTGGCAACCAAATACAAGGTAATTGAAAGAGTAAATAGACAACAGGAATCATCAAAAAGAAAGTCAGGGAAACAGACAGTAAACTGGATGCAAAGAATGAAACAAAAATACCATGGAGGTTTACAGGAATCGGAACAAATAAATTACAAGGGAAAATCTGTAAGATAACACGAATAGCAGTGGCTTGCTATTTGAGGCTTGAGCTGGTTGCCTGGGTACAAGAACATACCGGAGCAAATATTCGCGATGAGACATGTATCTTCTGTAGCGAAAATCTGGAGACAACTGAGCACAACCTAATGGAATGCGAAGGTATTCACCCAGTGAGATCCATAGGTAACGTATACCTTCCAGAAGCGCTTGGATTTAAAGTGGGTCATAGCATCACATGGTCAGCAGTCGAGATGAGCATGAGACGTTTAGCGTACTAGTGGAAAAGAGGGCAGGGAAGAGATTAATACGACCGGATCCGTTACAGGCATAAGTAGCGATACAAAGTAGATATAGAAGCTTTGAGGAAGAGAAAAAAGATTAAGGAGATTTATACAAAAATGGTGGAATGAAAGGCAGGTATTGCATGCCGGACTAACTCAAGCAGGGCAGGTGACTATTTATCGCCACCTCGTTTCAAAGGTCATGCCAATAAATGATCATCATCATCATTCGTTTCCTTTCTCCATGTCACTTTAATTCTTTAATACAACGTTTATTGCCATAGATGTTGTTTTTCTGTATTGATCGTCTAATGGTTCTTTATAAGGATGACTCAATTTAGCTGGATTCTATACAATAGTGTTTGACTCTACATACCAATCTTTAGAAACAAGAAGGCTAAACCTTTCAGCAAAGAAGAACTTCCAAAGCTTCTGAAACGGCCCAATAAATGAAGGCTCGCGCCCATCCAAAGAAAATGAAAGCCGAAAGATTTTCGGCAATATTTTTTTTCTTCCCAATTGAGGCCAAATTATGATTATGCTTTCTTTGCTTCTGAAACGAAATGGAGAAAGTCAGGTGGGGCTATCGTAAAGCCCCGGGACGGGCGGCCGAGCGAATGAGCACAAATAAAAAGGATCGAAGCAGTGGGAGCCCAAAGACAGCGTATCGACGACCGCGTGTCGCAGAATTTGCATCGCGATTTCGCCTGCATTGAAGAAAATTATGCACACAGAAGAGAAACGCCGACAGACGCAGTGATCGACATCATGGCGGTGGTACTGGGGCTGCGACCGCAAATTACACACTGCCGGCCAGCGATGCCTCGTCTGCTTCAGAGCGTCGACTGATGGCCGACGCATCCGGCAGAGTAATCAGATCGCTGGCAGTAAAGTGCGGACACGTGCGGGAAAATGGGAATGGTAGCTAAGCGCCCGAGTTTCCTGCCGAAATGATCTGCTGAAGTAGCGCGTTTATACGGCGACTGCGGTGTCGTGTTTATATTTTTATTTTTTATTCCTGCAGGCGCCGCTATCTTGGCCGCTACTTGCACTGGTAAGGCAGTATGCAGACCACATACTTAGCCACCGCACCGTGTTCACGCCTCAGAAGCTCGCTGAGCTGATATTGGGGCAAAGTGCTTTCTCAGCGAGCGATCTGGAACCTCCTGTCTATCGAATGCTAATTCGGATGAATTCGTTGTTTTCCATTATGTGAGGTAGTAATGCCGGAAGTTTGCTGGAAATAATAACAAATATGAGATGGAAGCAGCTAATGAAAGCTGTGAAGAAGCTCTGAAGCTGTGGAAGAAGAGTACGTGTACAGATGGTTGTTTTCCGGCTCAGGAGCACAGGTGATGTTTTAGATTATTAGCTAGCTTACGAAAAAGAAAGAAACAGACGGCAGTTACCTTATGCCAGTGGTCAAAGGCCTGTCTTCCTAATACACCTGCCTAGCTTGTTGGGCTGGTCAAATGGTAGAGGTAGCTGTTTGACTTAGCATTTCGATGTGGTCTGAGAGGGGGAAAATTGGTATCCATCTCAATGTATAATATAAAAAAGCTCACATAGCTTTCTCATTAAAAAAAAAGTTTGCAGTTGACATATAGTTCAGATCCGGGGATTAAACCCGGGACCGACACTTTTCCGGGGTGAAGGCTCTGCCATATGAGCTACACAAGTTTTAACGCGACAGCGTTAAGGGCCCCGTGTCGCAGAAAATCCGGCGTCGGCAACCAGCGTGTTGGTGTGCGATGTCGGCGGGTGGCGCAGAAAATCATCGCCAACCACGCAGGCTATCCGAATATATTTAGGTACATGTACATGCCACGCCTTCTTATATGAAATACGGTGTGTGCAGGCTATATTGCCACACCATTCTATCATTAATGTTGCTCATACCTTGTCTTGCATTCTTGGCAAAACTATTCCTCGGAAGTTTGAGAATGGCAATCCACAAACAAATGTCATGAAACAAAACACCCACAGCGCATGCCTTTTATGTTAAATCTTCTCAGACTGAAATATTAAAAGTACGAAACAAAAACGGAAACCTGAAAATTATGCAATTTTTTTGGCGCGGCTGTGCAATATCTCCGGGATCGTCCCACGCGAGAGAGAGAGAATAAACTTTATTAAAATATCATGGAGACCAGTTGTGCCTCGAAGGTGGGGCCCTTAGTCAGGGGCCCCATCGGTAGCAGCCACCGCCTCGGCATGGTCAACCAGCCATTGCTGTCCAGTCGCCGTCGCGTCGGTCAGCCGCTCCTCCCAGGAGGTGAGGGTGGGGTTTGGAATGGGATGCACAACGTCTTGGCAAAGCCAGACCATATGCAGTAGGGTGGGGCGGTCACCGCAGTGTAGGCACTGCGAGAGGCCGCGTTTCTACCAGAAAGCTCGCCTTCGTTCGCCGCCAGTGTTTCCCGGTGACCTATTGCGGTTGCTTAAGCTGCAGTTGTCGGGAAGCGTGAGAAGCAGTCAGGGATCTTTGAATGCTATCGCGCTCCACTCTTAAAAGCGAAACTTAGCGTCCTCCAATTTTTTTCGTTTGCTTTTTTTTTGCTTTATTGCATGGAAATATTAGTAATGTCGAGCGAACGTGAATTACATTACATTTGAACATACAAACGAATAACAAACGCTTATATGCTACACTTCCAATGAGAGTTCAAAAACTGGGCATACAAACACAAGCGCCCACTTTGCGAAAGCCACTCAGGAACGGCATCGAAGGTTCCAACCACACTACGCACTCGACCAGCCTCTTCTCGAAAAACAGACCTTGTCGAGCGAGGTGGCTTGGCATGTCGGCTCCTCCATGATAAATAAAGTTCTAATAACATGAGCAAATCATATGGGGTGGTACCGGTTGTCTTCTTGAACGGGATCAGCCGGATACCGCGTAAGACGTCATAGGTAGTTCATTTTTACAGCAAAGCTGTTAAGGGCTACTTCCCCCATGATTGTGTCCGCGTGTAGAAAAACACTATCATCATCAGCATTGGCTCGAGCGTCGTCGTCTTCTTCCGCAGCTGGCTCGTTCGCGCCCCTCGGTTTGCCCTCGTGCCATTGGATGACGCGTGCCGAGCACGAAGTGCGCGCTCGGCCCGCGCTCGTGCCACTGATCCCGCGTTCGTCGTCATCGTCTGCTTACACAGCTGGCTACGTTGCCGCTAATCATTGCAGCGCAGAATTTCGCTTCTCTTCTGTCGTCGTAATGGGGAAGCTGCGTTTAGAGGGGTATGAGTTGTATTCAGAAATCCTGAACTACCACAGAGGGAGTCGCTTGCGATATCCCCCACCCCATCGAATACTAAAGACGGAGCATGCCGCTGCCTGGCGTAGGCTCCAGACAGGCACACGAACCTACACATATTACATCGCATGCACCCCACAGCCTACAGGGACGAATGCCCGTGGTGTGGGGCTACACCAACCCTATACCACATTGCGTGGGAGTGCACGCTACACAACATAGAACACCATGACACGAACACCACGAGGGAGCAATGGGAGGCACTGCTGTCCAGCTCGGCCCTCAACGACCAGCTCAAGCTGATCCAGAGAGCAGAGAAGATGGCAAGAGCCAGCGGAGCCCTGGAATAGGGGCCCCGACCATTCGCGATGCCCCATTGGGGCAAGACAAAACTAACTTTGGATTAAAGTTTATCTATCTATCTATCTATCTATCTATCTATCTATCTATCTATCTATCTATCTATCTATCTATCTATCTATCTATCTATCTATCTATCTATCTATCTATCTATCTATCTATCTATCTATCTATCTATCTATCTATCTATCTATCATTGCTTCAGGGGGTATGAGCCATTCATTAGCAACTGACGACGTGTCCTAACGCGTTTGAGCAATGCCGCCGCGAACGCGCTCCGGAAAGGTCTCGTCGTCGACGTGCCGATTCTAAGGTGTGCCATGCCCTCCAGAAACCCGACAACGGTGGTGTACGCCTCGGCAATACTAGCGCCAACTTCCCCGGTGTGACGGCCAGGTTTCAACGCGAGTTTTTCAACCGGAACGTTCATGATAGACATGTTCGGTTGGGTGATACCCAACGACGATACCCCCATTCCCATCGTGGGGACAATATTCACTACAGCAGACCCACCATAGCCACAGCTTCACTGTCTTCCATCTTCACTGTAGTGCAAGGGCATTGAATTTTTTATAGTTCCTTGTAAAATGTCCCTCGCCCTTCCCAACACCCCCCCCCCCCCAAAAAAAAAAAAAAGACATCGGCACGACAATTAATAAAACAGTATTGTAGTAATAAACAGCGGAAAGGAATAGGCTCCGAATAATGAATACCTTCTTCAGGAAGCGCAGCAACAGGAAGTAGACCTGGAAAAGCTTTAATGGAGAAACAAGGAATGAAATAGATTTCATACTCTCTGCCGATACAAGCATCGTGCAGGATGTAGAAGTGTTAGGTAAGGTAAAGTGCAGTGACCATAGGTTAGTGAGGTCTCTCAATTTGAAGAGAGAAAGAGTGAAATTAGTCAAGAGGAAACAAGCCAACCTAGAGGCAGTAAGGGTAAAAGCAGACCAATTCAGGCTGGTGCTCGCAAACAAATATGCAGCTTTAGAAAAGGCAGATGAAGACAACATAGAGGTAATGAATCAAACCGTAACTAGGTTGATCACCGAAGCAGGAATTGAAGTGGGAGGTAAGGCACCAAGGCAATCAGTAGGTAAGCTCTCCCAGGAAACAAAGGACCTAATAAAGAAACGACAAAACATGAAAATGTCCAACTCAAGAGATGAGATAGAATTCGCTGAACTGTCGAAACTGATCAACAAGAAGAAGTAAGGGATATTCGAAATTATAAAGTGGGAAAGATTGAGGAAGCAGTAAAATATGGACGCAGCATGAAATCAGTAAGAAGAAAGCTTGGCATAGGACAAGGCAAGATGTATGCACTGAAAGATAAGCATGAAAATATCATCAGCAATTTCGATGAGATAGTAAAAGCAGTGGAAGAATTCTATACTGACCTGTACAGTTCCCAAAACAGCCAAGCTACTTTCATTCGAAATAGTGATGAACCGGATACAGAGGCTCCTTCTATAACTAGCGATGAAGTTAGAAGGGCCTTGAAAGACATGACCAGGAGAAAAGCTGCTGGAGAAGGTGGAATAACAGTAGATTTAATCAAAGATGGAGGAGATATCATGCTTGAAAAGCTTGCGGCCCTTTATACGCAATGCCTCACAACTTCAAGTGTACCAGAGAGCCGGAAGAATGCCAACATTATACTAATCCATAAGAAGGGAGACGTTAAAGAATTAAAGAATTATAGACCCATTAGCTTGCTTTCAGTATTGTATAAAATATTCACCAAGATAATTTCCAATAGAATCAGGGCAACACTTGACTTCAGCCAACAAAGAGAGCAGGCTGGCTTCAGGAAGGTATATTCTACGATGGATCATATCCCTGTCATCAATCAGGTAATCGAGAAATCAGCGGAGTACAATCAACCTCTCTATATGGCTTTCATAGATTATGAAAAGGCATTTGATTCAGTAGAGATACCAGCAGTCATAGAGGCATTGCGTAATCAAGGAGTACAGGAGGCATACGTGAATATCTTGGCAAATATCTACAAGGATTGCAGAGCAACCTTGGTTCTCCATAAGAAAAGTAGAAAGATACCTATCAAGAAAGGGGTCAGGCAAGGAGACACAATCTCTCCAATGCTATTCACTGCATGCTTAGAAGAAGTATTCAAGCTCTCAGACTGGGAAGGCTTAGGAGTGAGGATCAACGGCGAATATCTCAGCAACCTTCGGTTTGCAGATGACATTGTCCTATTCAGCAATAATGGAGACGAATTACAGCAAATGATTAAGGACCTTAATCGAGAAAGTGTAAGAATTGGGTTGAAGATGAATATGCAGAAGACAAAGATAATGTTCAATAGCCTGGCAAGGGAACAAGTATTCAAGATCGCCAGTGAGCCTCTAGAGTCTTTAAAGGAGTACGTTTACCTAGGTCAATTACTCACAGGGAACCCTGATCACGAGAAAGAAATTTACAGAAGAATAAAATTTGGTTGGAATGCATACGGCAGGCATTGCCAAATCCTGACTGGGAGCTTACCACTGTCGCTGAAAAGAAAAGTGTACAATCATTGCATTCTACCGGTGCTAACATATGGGGCAGAAACTTGGAGGTTAACAAAGAAGCTCGAGAACAAGTTAAGGACCGCGCAAAGAGCGATGGAACGAAAAATATTAGGACTAACGTTAGCAGACAGGAAGAGAGCGGTGTGGATCAGAGGACAAACGGGGATAGCCGATATTCTAGTTGACATTAAGCGCAAGAAATGGAGCTGGGCAGGCCATGTAATGCGTAGGATGGATAACCGGTGGATTATTAGGGTCACAGAATGGGCACCAAGAGGAGGGAAGCGCAGTCGAGGTCGGCAGAAAACCAGATGGGATGATGAAGTTAGGAAATTTGCAGGCGCACGTTGGAATACGCTAGCGCAAGACAGGGGTAATTGGAGATCGCACGGAGAGGCCTTCGTCCGGCAGTGGACATAAAATATAGGCTGATTATGATGATGATGATGATGATGATGATGATGATGATGATGATGATGATGATGATGATTGTATTGTCTCAGGTTGGTTGCAAAGTCTACAATTTGCATTCCAGGGCAGATATACTTTTTTTCATGGAGCATGCTGATCCAACGCATATGTCGGCATCCATGTGAAAGCGAAGCTCCAGTCAAGCGATGCCTATTAAACCCTATACACAACTAATGCCAATGCGTACGTTTGTGTTTGCTTCCATCCTGTTCAGCGTGCAACCACTTGCGATGTTTATGGTTATTCACCACAAGTGTCCCTACTTTAATCGCGTGCAATATGTTTATATTTCGGTAGTCGAGGTGTACTGATGTAGAGCCGGAAATTCTGGACACAATATAGTGGCGACGGCTGCTTGTTCACACGGGGCTGATTAACCTCATTGTCAGCGACCCCTGCTTATGAAATTTCACTCTCACTTCCCCTTAACCTTATTCAGCTCACACTTACGCTTAAAGCGGAGTTTTTTTTTCTTTTGCCCACCTCCCCCTACCCTATATATGCGTTGGAGTTGCATATTTTTTTTTTCTGCACAGCAGCACAAAAAGTGATAGCTACTTCTCTGCGTAGCGATGTTGGCGTTGTCAAGTTTCCTGTTTTGCAGAGCGTAAGAAACGCAAAGGGAGGGGAAGAGAGGGGACAAGCTGTCTAGAGGTGTTAACTCTGTTGCCTGATACCTTGGCGTGCTACTGAAGCTGACACGGATGAAGTTGAAATGAATGAATGAATACAACATTTATTGCAAAAATTATATGTTGTAGTGAAGTTAATGCTGGCTAGGGTCAGGCGGGCCCCTGTTCCGGGACTCCGTTGGACAGGACTGCCACCCGGGCCCGCTCTACTATAGGGCCGCGTGCAGACCAAGTAAACAGTCCTCTCGTTTGCGTGTTCCTGCACCCCTTAATTAAGGATGCGTGTTCTTTCAGCTTCATCCTTCTTGTAGACGCTACGGGTAAGGGCACAAATTAGGTGCCTCATCTGTAACGTCTACAAGAAGGGTGAAGATGGAAGAACACGCGTTCTTAATTAAGGAGCGCAGGAACATGCAAACGAGAGGCTGTGTACTTGGTCTGCACATGGCCCGGACTTCCCACGAAAACGGAAAACAGTTTTGTTGCACGTACGGCACGCATCTTGTTTCCTATCCTAATACCGTGCATAAAAATACGCTAGTTACAAATTACAATGTCTATTCCACCGAGCCTTTACTGAAGTGCTTGGCCCTGAGAGGCGCCTGCAAATAGATGTCGCGCTGACGGCGCATTTAATGCGATCTGAGAAACTTCACAAAGCTTTTCTTTCATACGAGAAAGTTTTTTGCCATTGGACGGCTGCCTTCAGTACTACATTGTATAAAGTCCCTGGAAAAAATTGGCCGCTTATCTGATTGTTTTGCTGCAAATGACGTCGAAAGACGATAGTCTTCTGCCGCCCCTGATACGTAACAACCTCTCTTCTCCCCCTTCCCACCCCTCACGCTATTCTCCTCCCCTCTCACTCCTCTCATGATGGATGCAAAGGAGGTTTTGCTGAATTCAATTCAAATTTCCCGCGTCCGCCCGGCTATCACGCCATCTGTTCAAATATTTTATTACTGTTGGCTTTTGTTTTTAACGCGCCGCGTCTCTTAGACACCATTTCTAACGCGTTTATTTTTTTCATGTACTAACATACATAATAACATAAAATCAGTCCAATGTGTATTCTTTATTAAATGAATGCTGCGGGTCACCGTTATGTACATATATTTTGCTTCAAATAGGCCTGAGGTTTCTTTTGCGCTGTATAATGTTGACATTATACAGCGCCACCAGTGCTAGTAGCTTGGTTGGTTTTGGCCGGGCGGTGGAATCGGCTTTGGCCAGCCGGTTGAACCGCGTGACAGACAGACATGCAAAGTTTTTCGCGTTTAGGTAGCCCAAGAAAGACTGTCGTCTTTAAAAAAGGTAGCGTAGCTTGCACTGGAGGCGCAGTGCTAAAGAGACAGCGGAGCTGATGGGCACCTAGCTAGTCCTGGTTTTTGGGCCAGGATAAGCACTACCAATTCATCCCCAGCATTTTCCAGAATTTGTAGAAATTACGGACGCGAGAGCCACGAGCCGGACGATACAGACCCGGGAGCTGCGTCTTCGGCGCCCATCGCTGCCTCGGCGAGCGTGCTGCGTTCCATCAAGTAAACAACGCCTAAGCGAGCAGACATTCCAGATGGCGCTTGCTCGTCCTTCTAAGTAGGCACCCTACTTCTAAGAACATAGTGCGTCACGTTTGAAACCGTGTGATTTCTCAGCGCCGCCGGCCTTACCAACAAATCATAGTGTCTAGGAGTGTTGACCTTACCCTGATGTCTATTTCCAGCGCAGTGGCGCTGCCTTAAGGAGCATCAACGCTGAGCGCGTCTGCATGCAAACGCACTCGCGTTCTGCCCCGCTTGCTTGCGTGGATGGTTCTTGCCAGTATAAGCGTTTAACTGACTTAAATCTTCTATAAACCACTTCCGTGACACGGTGTCCCCCTAAAATAGTGAACATATCATAACCGCACCATCGGCATAAACTTATCTGTGTGAAGACCTTTAATAAATAGGTTTCATTTCTCAGGGGATTTATGTCATGCATTTAAACACAGTGTGAGCACTTCTATATATTGACTGATTGAATACCGCATATTTTTTACACTATGAGACACTACACAAATCCCGCCCCTTGCTTCTACATACATTCCATTGTCGTCCTCAACGTTACCTTTTCAGATTTTAACGCGACAGCGTAAGGGCCCCATGTCGCAGAAAATCCGGCGTCAGCGTCGGCGTCCGTGGCAGAACAAATCATCCCAAACCACCCCGACCGCGCAGGCCCTCCGCGTGGCACAAGGTGTTAGCGAAGGAGAAAATCATACCAAACCACCCCCAACGCACAGGCCTTCCCCGTGGTGCAGGGTTTTGGTGAACAAAAATTGAATTTATCCCAGTGAAATCCGTAAGAAAAATGCTAAAGTACGACTTAACCACAACCAACAGACATGGGTGGCGTGGGATTGTAATTTGAATGTACGAGAAAACATAAATTCTGTTACGAGGAAACTCAAACACAAACCCCTTTTCCAGCATTTCCACCATACCAACACGACGCGCTCGGGTAATTTACTTGCGAAATATTATCCAGATGGCGCTCGCATCCTCGGCAGGTAAAACTGGGACTTCGCCTGCTTAATGCGTTTTGGACACGCGCACACGTCGGGGCAATACCAAAGAAATAATAAAATAATTAAAAATGTGCTAGGGCCTTCACATTTTAATATAAGACGACTTATATTGCCCCTGAAAAAAAAAACGTCTTCCCACCAATGCATGTCTGTTTAAAAGTGAAGCCGACTTTAAGTGCATCGGTTTTAAACTTGGTCTTTGCAAGCTGGCTTTCGCACGTCCTGTCTTGCGATGAAGCCCACCAAAACAAAAATGCGATGCGAACGGGGCCCGATAGCGCTATCGCGTTCCACTCTTGAAGGCGAAGCATACGCGTCCTCCAGTTTTTACCTACTATCGAACCTCTCCCACTGCACCACTCCGAACCGCACCGCCCTGGTGTGCCCTATCGGGATAATTGCACAAGCCCATCTTTCCGGCCAAGGGACATGCTCAAAGGGCTGCGCACCTCAACTAACTTGATTTACAATCTACAAAACGCACGAGAGAGGAGGCACCTGCACACTGACGCGAATGGCGCTACTTGAGTTTTTTTCCAGGGGGCTTTAGTATTGTGAGGTACTCAGCGCCTCCACTACTTGTGGGGAACTGCTCTTTATTCTAGGGGACCGCAGCCATATGACCTTAAGGATGAGTGTTCACCTCGGCTGCGGAAGGTCGTGGGTTGAAATGAATAGGAGTGGAGTTCAAATGTAGGGGAGGTAGAAAGCTAAGAAAATGGAGCGAGACAACCGCGCACCATATACATGCTCGTGAATTATTCCTTGCGGGCTCATAATTTTTAACAGCGGAGCTGTTTAAGCTGACCGTCAGTCCGTGTGTCGCGAACGAAAAATCCTCGCTGAACGATGATGTCACCTGCGTTGCCTAGCAGCCACTAGCCACAGCTGCGCCTCGCTTCTCCTAGCTCTAGCAACGCTCCTCCATCGCCGCGCCAGCGATGACGTTACTGCGCGTTGCATAGCGCAGCTTGCAACACCGACACCACGTTGCAATGCCGATACCGCGTTCCACTGCGTTGAAATGCCGACATCGCGTTCCAGTAGGCGACCGCTCCGTCAAGCGGTCGCCTAGCAATCACTTACCCAGATTCGCCCAGCCATGTCATTGCTTAGCGCCGCAATTCTTGCTTTGCGTAGTCATGACAACACTTTTTGAAGCTTGGCCATGACGCCACACTGATTATAAAGATAATGTCACCGCGACGGCGACACACACAACTCTCGTAGACTTCGCACTATGTAAATGTAACATGGGACGGCCGAAGAAGTACAAGACTCCAGAAGAAGAATGCCGCTCAGCTTGAAGCTCGTCGTGCCGCCAGCCGAGAACGAGTGCATGCGATTGTGTGCTCAAACGGAGTATCATCCGGAGCTTAGCAAAACTTAGCCGAACGTAGCAAAACTAGCCGACCCTAGCGAAACTGGAAGAAGCTAAGTAATCACCAGCTCCGCTGTTTCTCCAGCCTTGCACAACATATTGCAAGCTGCGCTAATGTTTTAAAGGTGATAATTAATGATTCAGATTTTGTCAACGTGACAGCTAATCCTTTTCACATAATACCGATAAAAAAAAGCCGGCAGATCCCACGCTCTGTGGATTCGATGTTATGCGAAGCAGTGTGTGTTGAGCCCACCAAGTTATAAATGACATGACCATGAGAGAACCAAGAAGCAGGCGGTTGTTTCATGACCTACATGACACGCATGTCATGATATTCATGTCATGAGTCTTCAGGAGTACCTTTCGCTACGCCTAAGAGACCTTAAGGCGAAAGCCTTTGTCATATTCATGATTACGACTACCACCATCCTTTAGTGCTTCCTTCACTTAGTACCCTAGTCCGAACCCATTTCAGTTATTTTTGAGTGTTAATATTTTTCAGTGAGTCATTGTCATTTTTGCTGAGTCATGCTGATGACTATGACCTTTACCACCATCCTTTAGCGTTTCGTTCACTTAGTGCCCACATCGGAACCCATTTCACTGGTTTTTGAGTGGCAATCTTTTTTCACTGAGTCATTGTCATTTCCGTTGAATTATGCTCATGATCCTGACTTCTACCATCATCCTTTAGTGTTTCCTTCACTTAGTGCCCACGTCCAAACCCATTTCAGTAGTTTTTGAGTGTTAATCTTCTTTCGCTGTGTCATTATCATTTTAGGCAGTTGTTTCATGACCTATCATTTATATTCGTCATACACTCCTGTGTATGACGAATATAAATCGAACAGCGAACATACTATGCCAATTTTGGTACTTACCAAGTTAACGAAATTGGGTACCGGTCCGGGACAGTGGTCTTGGTAAATTCGGCGGTAATGCAGTTCCACTCAACGTGAAAGCTTTGGAAGTGCGAAGCACTGATTCGCTGGTGTTTCCCTTGTGTTTTCCGTGTGTTTATCTTGTTTTATCCTGTGTTAATCTTGTGTTTAGCAATCCATCATCCGTTTTGACACCTGTGCTAAGACACAACTGGTGGGAAACCGCCACACACATGGAGCCAAACCACACGCTCACGGAGCCAAAGCTTTGCTGATGATAGAAGTGATTTTAACGAATCTCTATTAATTCGATTAATTCATGAGTATTACTATCTTTTAAATTCTTCTGAATCATGTTAGTTTACTTTGAATGGGATTTGATCAATTCTGACCTTGTTTTGACTCTGTTTTCAGAACTTCTTTTTGCGCGTGACCCCGACGACATGAGATCACATTACAAGATTTTGAGGAGTTTCACAAGTTTCTGCTAATTAATGTGCCTGATTCTTGCTTATGCTTATCTTTTGCAATATTCTGAATCACGTTAGTTTATTTTGAACCGGTTTTGATCCATTCTGCACTTGTTCTGACCCTGTTTTTGCACGGGACCACGACGACATGAGATCACATTACACGCCGACAGCCCGGGCCTAGATTTTCACGACTTTCACAAGTTTCTGCTAATTAATGCACCTAATGCTTGATTATGCCTATCTTTTACATAATTCTGAATCAGGTTAGTTTATTTTGAACCGGGTTTGATCAATTCTGCACTTGTTCTGACCTTGTTTTTGCCCGGAACCAGGACGACATGAGATCACATTACATGCCGACAGCCCGGGGGCCTAGATTTTCACGATTTTCACAAGTTTCTGCTAATTAATGCGCCTAATGCTTGATTATGCCTATCTTTTGCAATATTCTGAATCACGTTAGCTTATTTTGAACCAATTTGGATCAATTCTGCACTTGTTTTGGCCAGGTTTTTGCGCGTGACCAGGACGACATGAGATCACATTACACGCCGACAGCCCGGGCCTAGATTTTCACGATTTTCACAAGTTTCTGCTAATTAATGCGCCTAATGCTTGATTATGCCTATCTTTTGCAATATTATGAATCACGTTAGCTTATTTTGAACCGATTTGGATCAATTCTGCATTTGTTTTGGCCATGTTTTTGCGCGTGACCACGACGACACGAGATCACATTACACGCCGGCAGCCCGGGCCACTAAAGTGCTTCCTTCGCACTTGATAGGTTTGTTCGATTCAGAAAAGGTGAATGGCACCACAAACGAAAAGGTGCCGGAATGGCCGGTTCTTGTGCGCTGCGCTCCATCCACTCGCTGCAAGCTTCAAGGGTGCACTGCACCACGGAGGCATCTTGCCTTGCACCCCGCATTGTTGAGGACGAAGCTACCCACAGTGCCCCGCCGGACTTCGGAGATTCGAGGGCCTTGGTGGAGCGCATCGTGAATAATAAGCACAAGGTGCAAGGAAACATTGTTTGAATCGAATAGGCCTAATATTCCATGATTTAGTGTAACGAAGTCTTCGCCGGAAACTAGACAGGCCAAGGAAGGTGGCGGGACAAGATGAATGAAAGCGCACTTTTTGCTCCCCACCTTCCCTGTTTGCGCAAAAGTTTGAACTAAAGGCTACAACACGCAATTACATTGACATACGCACTGCCGCCTACGCAAGCTAAGTCTACTGACCACTTCACCTGTTTGAACAAGCATGTTGCCAAAAAGATGAAAAAAGAAAGGAAAATATGCACTGGCAATGGTTTTGTTGTTCGAGTAAGACATAATGTACATGCAATTTTACATGCGAAGAGCGCTGCCGGAGGCATTGAGGAAAGAGGAAGCGGTTTAAGCTTGATTGGCCTGAGGTGCAAATTAGTAATAATTATGCAGAATGAAAGAAAAAGGCTGACGAAAAATGAAGAAAAATGCAAACTGCTGTTTGCATTTCAGCATAGATTGTGAACGGCGTAGTGCATAAACATAAACTTTGCATGAGGCTACACGTTGCGTGGGGATGAAAATAAGGATAAATGTAAGCATCGCATTTACGTTTGCAGCATTTCATTACCCGCTTCGAGACAGCTTCGCTTCACATAGATTCCAACATGTGTGTTGAATATGCATACTTTTTGAGCTTGAAGAATGTTTCGATAGGTAAAATCAAATCTAAAACAATATTTCTCAACAATGTTGACATTTTAGCGTCATTGAAGGAACCTGTGAATCGTGAAACTGTCCTGTTTATATACTATATAGTGCCTGCACGATTGGAACTTATTTGTCTCGGCTGTTTGCCTCGGGGCAAATACTTCTGAGTCACCATCGACACCAGTCCTACTTTCCTGTGGAGAAGCAAGATAACAGAGCACCGGGAAATGCCCAAGAGCTGCTTCTATTGGGTCACGTCGCCCAAAAGGCCTTTCAGAGCGTTGCAGGGGCACGCGTGGTCTGGGATTCCGGAGTGCATGGTGCTCACGAACACTGTTTGCCTCCAACTACCTCAGAGATCGACGAACAACTGTAGCGAGACCTCATTTCTACGTCACGGTGAATCGACCACTTGCAATAGCCCTCTGGCGACGCACAAAACGTCTGCTGCAACATCCTTGTGTCGCCTAATCCCGTCTCATACCAATTACGCGAGGCATTTGCCCTTACCATAAATTGTTCTCGTGTCGATCGACTGAGAGAGAGAGTAAAAGAAGGGATTTGATGCGCAGTAAGGGTCCGACTCCTTGTCTGCAGCCTAGACCATTGACAAGCCTCCTCGAAACTGGCTTATCAGCAAGCTACACTAAGGGCTACCCTTGAAGCTAGCCTGGCCAAGAGCTTGGCTAAATGCTAGCCTGGAAGCTGGAGGCGACCGGCATTGAAGAAAATGTGGGGCAGATGAGATGTATCTGATTATTTCACGTCTACGAGCTTGAGAAAGGAAGAAAAAATTGAAGGAAATGAGGGTTGATGCAGTCAGGAGAGTTGTCTCAGGTTAGCGACATTCTGGGCGAGGAGCTTAAACCTAACGTTGTCTTCACGACGAAATGAATCATGGCGGAGTTCGTCAAATTCATTTCTGCTCTTTCGCTAACGTCAGCGCCACACGTCCGTGACGACACTCACCGCAGCTTGTCTGTATAAGCTGTCAATTTGAAGAATTGCAGCGACCCTGTCATTGTTTTCTTTGCATCAGTGATGAATACCTGCCTCCGTCCAAGAACCTTTGCCTGTGAAAACTGTCTCGAATCGAGCTGATTTGTTCCTGTTATACTGAGAGGGCGTGCGCTAAAACCAGCTCAGATCTGCGAGAGTACACGTTGGGCCGGGCAGTATGCTGTAGAGCGTGTCCTCGTACGTATCTCCTCTGATTCTACATCTACGATTGCCCCAAGTAATTTCCTTGCTGCCATTCGCCGAAAACACCCCCCCCCCCCCCCCCCCCCCCCTACCTCGTCAACGCCATTGCTGTTGATCTCGATAACTTCTCGCTCCATTTACGAGTCTCGTTTCTCTCGGTCGATTTCTACTGCGTCGTCCGCGCTTCTCCCTCGTCGCAGTAGTTCTCCTCTGACTCTATACTCTCGCCATCAACACCGAACGACCGGCGTGGAGATCTGGAAATCACCATGAGGTTGTAGCCTGGAGTCTTTGTCGATCAATGCCTTTTCAGTCTGCCGGCAAATGACACGAAAAAGGGTCGTACGTCTTCCGGAAATCGACGTGCTGATCGAGGTACAGGACATCAATTTATCACTGCATTGTGAGGTGCAATCCAACCTTGACTTTTTCTTATCCCGCTCTAGATACCCTATATTCAATATTTTTGATACATTCTGTTCTGATTCCGAGTAGTATAAAGGCAGTAACTGCTTCATTTGCTAACCCCTTCGATCTGGTACCAACTTCATACTGATAACCTAGTATCGCGATATGCCTATAATCAACGTAAATGTTCAGTGAGTGAACGTAACTGCCCCGGTGTAACCTGTGGTTTGTTATTCCGTAGCACGGAGGTTATAATGTGTTATCGTTATATATTCTTGAATTCATGAGAATGGCAACAAAGCATAGTAGAACTTGCTGTTGGGCTAGTTGGTAACTCGTCATGTTGAGGTAATTAGGCGCAATTTTGCACTCCCGCATTCACGCACACACCCACACACGCATAAATTCAAAAGCCAACCTCCCCCCCCCCCCCCCCCCCCCCACACACACACATACACACCACAGCGCTCACTACCAACTGTTTATTCAGCGAATGGAACCCATATTTATACAGACACACATGCACAGTGACCAACATCAAAGCCAAACAAATGAAAAAAAAAAAAAATAGCATCCCTTCCCCTGTCGAGAAAATGGGGGTAAGCGAAGCTTGTTGTGCGTATCTGAGCGTCGTCATGGTACCGTAACGTTAACCACATATCACGTTTAAAACATAAACGTTTTAAACATAAAGGAAGGGCTGGTGATTTTCTTTATTTCTTTCTTTCTCTCTCTCTCTGTGTGTATTTCTTTCTTTCTCTTTTTATCTCTTTCTTTCTGTCTTTCTCTCCTTTTCTTTCTTTCTCTCATTCTCTCCTTCTTTCTCTTTCTTTCTTTCTATCTTTCTCTCTCTCCTTCTCTCTTTCTTTTTGTCCCTGGTATGTGCCATTGAGCTTGGACCCTTTCTGCACTATCGCCAGGATCGGCCCACTTTTCAGCGTGACGCCACCACCACCGCCGAAACTTGTGAGCCTATAAAGCTTCGCTTAAAACAAGCAAGTTATACACTTTGAAGCCTTACATCAGGTAAACAAAATTCCGTCGGAAACAAAGATATGGATGGTTCGCTCACGCACTGATCCTTATTATTTCTCATGAAAAAAATTTACCGACGATTACGATAGTCCCTAATGCGAAATTTGAGCGCTGCTCTATACGTGTTTTCATTTCGAGGTATGGCGTGACTGCGAAGCGTGCGTGACTGGAGGCATGAAATGCTTTCAGCTCCCGTTGTCGGCGACCTTCACGTGAGCTAGAGCTAAAAGCCAAGAGCCGTTATCAGGGCACTCAAACGAGAACATCCGGGCATCATTAGGGGAACAAAACGAGTTCATCGGGCCAACGAGTCAAAACTTAAGAAAAAGCGGTGTCTGACTTCTAATACACCGAAGTTTTATTTGTCATTTCCAATAACGACGTTCAAAAGGCAGATAAATGGCATCATACACCTGATTGTCATATTTTAGCGCTGAGACAGGGTTGCCTGTGCTCTTTTCAACGCCAGCGGTCCATGAGTTCCACGGCGCGGGTTTTGTGCCACCTCCTTCGAGAGATGGCGCCATGCTGCGGGACCATGCTGGCAGCGTCCGGCGCGCCGCGGATGGTTGTTTGGCCGAGACGAAAGTTGCAATTAGGTTCAGTTCAAAACAGGTTCATTCCGGCTCAGTAAGCTTTCAGGCCTGCGTTGCGGCACCAATATGCTTTGCCGGCCGCCATTGCATGCTTACATCTACTCTCAATTACGGGAGAGCCAACATTTTTTTTCACCATCGATGCATACCAACGAGCTCGCTTTCCGACCTTTTGAAGTGACTGCCTCGCTAATCGAAAGACCGCGAGAGGCAACGCGTGGATGACGCGGGGGCGCGACTCACAGCAGCCGCCGCAGGCAGACCTTCGCTCATGCAGCGCTTTGTTTCCACATATGGTAATTGTGGACGCGCTCACCGCATGCCTTATCATTGGCGTCATCGGTGAACAGACGACGGTCTCTACTCTTGCGCCATCTCGTAGCCATCGTCGTCGCAGAGCCAGTCTTGCGCGGCTATACGCTTTTCTTCACGCTATCGCCATACCCTTCTCCTCTACTTTCCGCCTCATGGTTCCGCTGCACCCTCCTCCTCCGATTTCCTTCTCGCGCCCTCTTCGCCATCACCGTCTTTCATCCCCCGCTGTGCTCCGCGTTCGCTCTTTCATCATTCGCAGTGCTCGTTTGCTGGCTTACGAGGGACGCGCCGACGCTCACGGCAAGAACGGGCGGCTAAGAGCTGCGGTCTAAAAAATTGGACGCCATCCCGCCCTGCAAACGTGAATGTCCAGCGAAGCTGTATCAAACAACACACATGGTCGAGCATTGTATTCACGCTGTTCTTCTGGTGTCTTTAATTTCCGAGGTCTACCCATGGCAGTCTTAGAATGACCTGAATGAGTTGCTAGACGGGTCTCCTTTGTATATATGAAAGCATGGTGACCCGTCACCAAGTATCATCACCATCAGCCTATATTTATGTCCACTGCAGGACGAAGGCCTCTCCCTGTGATCTCCAATTACCCCTGTCTTGCGCTAGCTGATTCCAACTTGCGCCCGCAAATTTCCCAACTTCATCACCCCACCTAGTTTTCTGCCGTCCTCGACTTCGCTTCCCTTCTCTTGTTATCCATTCTGTAACTCTAATGGTCCACCGGTTATCCATCCTACGCACAACGTGGCCAGCCCAGGTCCATTTTGCCTCTTATATATATAGAGAGAAAAATGAGAAGCACAACTTCGCGGTTATCTTAGGTGTAGTTACCCAACAGTTTCGGTCGGTGGACCGACCTTTTCCAAGGGACCGACCTTGAAAATGGTCGGTCCACCGATCGAAACTGTTGAGTAAATAAACCGAAGACAACCCCGAAGTTCTGCTTCTCATTGTTTTAAATACCCTTGGCCCATTGAAAAATCCAGTTACCTTATATATATATATTGTAGTTAATTTTGTGCTTCAATGCATAAAGCGACGTTTTCTTAAGAAACTAACTGGAACGCCAATGCATTTCACCGCAAAGTTCACGAATTAATATCTCGAAACTGGTGTCATCCTGAGCATTATTTCCAAGTGGATCCGCCTTGCGAACTCCGCGGCTACAATATGAAAATTGCAATATGGGCCCTCAGGTAATTAGTTAAAAACTTAATTAGTGAATTTTTGTTAATTATTTGACTATACATTTCAATTTATTATGCAAGTAATGTCCGCCTCTTCGAGTAGACCAGCTCATGAACTAGAATTGTGCTATCTGCCACAGGCAACCTTAAATAAATTTTGAGTGTTCGCTGAAAGACCCTGTATATATATATATACATATATGCTGTATGCCTGATTGCAAAGCAAGATATGCCGTTTGCCTTCAATTGTTAACATGGCGTTTTGTGTTAACGCCACGAATTTTCCGCCCAACGAGAGGTATACAGCTTCGCTCTAAAGATTATGCGTGGCTCTGCTACCGCAAACACCAGAGACCAGCGGAAGCCTATTGAAGTAGTGGCAAACCACACACGTAGTTTCCTGGCGCCCAGGATTTCTTCGCGATGTTCTGCGTAGTATCGCGATGAATGCAACGGGCCACGTTCACAAGCCTCGGGATCTTCATTTAAATGCTCGGCTTCCCTCAATCTAAACTCGGGATGCTCTCTTCGGCGACGCCTGGTTTCAGCTTACCTAGCTGTCGCTTCAGTCTTTCGGAAGCAACTAGTGTCCAGTTGTCTGGTCGAAACCGGCCAAGCCGCCGCCAGAGGCATCGGCTGCAGTCACGGACACCAGGCGCGTTCGGCGCGAACGCGGGGAAACGCGATCGGCGTCGGCAACAGCTCTACGCGTCCCACTACCACATGCCTTCATTCCTCCTTTCCACCTTGCATACGCTATGCTGCGCGAGGCTATTTTTATACTCTCGTTTCACTCTCTCTCTCTCTCTCTCTCTCTCTCTCCATACACCATATCGCACAGCTGGTATGGGGAATGGAGTTTCGTGTTTACGCCACGAAATTTTCCGACCAATGAGAGGTATACCGCTTCGCCGTAAAAAGTTGTAATGCTACATGTGCCGTTAGTTTTGCGCTTTTCCCGAGACTCTGCGTATCAGAAAATCGTGGTTCGCACCTACATGATGCAATGTGCGCAACGAGGTGGCGATTCTTGTCCTCTTTTTTAAAAAAATATTTTTAGCCCGGGCTCCCCTAACCGGTCATTCGAACATGCCTCTGGTTGCGCGACGTACACTTTTCGACAGAACAATGTAATGGAGTATACTACTCCCATAAAGCACTTTACGAAGGCCTTTTCGTGTTTTTTTCTTTTTCTTTTTATTTTTTTTCTGGCATCCGCGCTTTCTGCCATTGCGTATGCGCGGGTACAGTTTCCAGAGTTTCTCGGGCGCCGAAAAAACCAGCGGCACTCCATGCCTCTCCGCGACGTTCTTTAGATTGTGGGAGAGATTGTGTATATAGGGCACAACTTGTGGCTTGATCTTTGAAGATTCCCAACCAGATCACTCCCTTTGTATCCCAGGTTTTAGCTTCTGCATAAGTGTCTCGGCCAGTAAGCTCAATCTATGGGATTATTGTAGACCCAACGTTGGCCAATTCAATGCCTGGATTCATGTACCTTCATTTGAATCTGATCCATGCTTTCTTATGTGCCAACGGCAGGTGTAACACTATAGAAGCTTTTTTTCATCGAAAAGAATAAGGATCAGTGCATTAGCGAATCATCCATATATTTGTTTCCGGCGGAATTTTCCTTTCATGATGCAAGGCTTTAAAGTGTGTCAATTGTTTGTTTTTGATATGCTTGGCTTTGATGTTGGTCACGGCATATGCGTGTTTCTGTTTAAATGTGGGTTCCATTCGCAGAATAAACAGCTGGTATTGAGCGCTGTGTGTGGGGGGTGTTCTTGAGTATTTGCGCGTGTTGGTGTGTGCGTGAATGCGGGAGTACAAAACTGCGCCTAATTACTTCACTACGGTAACAAAGCACGCGAGGTAAGAATCATAAAGCAAGTCAAATAAAGGCATGGCGTTGCATACCGTTCATAATGCTTAGTTCACAGTATTGTGCTGCTTCCCCTACATATACAACTGTACACGATGGGTTCGACAAATAACAGCGCACAGCTTGCTTCTGTAACTGCTTAGGATACACATCTCCTGTCTGAGCGAGAATAAGGGAAACCGAGGGGCTTGATTTTGACTCTCGCTTCGTTTTCTCAAGGGCCGCACACTTGGCGCAAAGCATACGGTATGGTGTGGGAATAACACAGAAAGTTTATTCATGGTGATGAGCGCGTTGTAGAAAACGACGGGACTGCGTCAATGAAGGCCGATGCATCTGGGATAGGCTGATGTACGCTTGGGGTTGAAAATATTCTTTACATCAACCGAAATGCTCGTGAGTCGCGCTGTTTAACACTATCATGGCTGTAGATCTAGTACACAAACACAACTGCCGAGAGAAGTGGACCGGATACTGCCACCGAACTACTTTAGTGGGGCCCTGAACCACCCCTCATGCTTGGTGAAATAACATAGTCCGCGGGTAGCATAGGCTGCTGTGAACATCTCAGCCAAGTTTTTCTGTCGTACGCGGTGCCGGGAGCTCGCAAGTCGAGTGCGAAGTCACCTTTCTCTCACGCTCTCTTTTCAACAGAAGCCATGATTTTCACCATTGTTAGGATGCGTTATTTCGTAACAAAGCGCACTCCCATACGCGGCTGCTATTGGTCGCTGCGGTCGGCTAAACCGCGGCCGCCGCGGGGTGCCGTCACGAGTCCACCGGCTAAGCGAACCGCGGCTCGTTGAGGACAACCGCGTTTGGATATATGTTTAGCGCGTCATAGGCACCAAAATCGGAAGTCGTGGCGTCTACGTTAACATCCAAAATGAAATTTGAACTGTGCGCCACGGTGACATTTCGAAGGCGGAGCGTTGTGGCTACGCCCCACGCCGCCGTAGCATTCGTAGTGCAAGGCATTGAAGAAGGAACAGGAGCACAAGTCGTGTTTGATTGCAAATAACTCCGCTTCTGCTGAACGCTTTGAAGTACTTTCTACGGCAAAGTATTTCTGAAATAGCCTTTTTTGACTTCAAATGGCTTTCTACACTTTGATAAAAAGTGGTTTAGGGCCAACTTAATGCTAAACCGCCACACGCGTAACGCGAAAAGTGTGGGTTTGGCTCCCACCTGCGATAAGTGCCTTTTCTTCCACTTTCATATTTTCCTTATTGTTTCTTCATTTCCGTTAAATCTAACAGTTAATTTCACCTATGCTTTCTCAAGTTTTATTGACTCTTTGTTTCCATGGTTATATTGACACCTGTACTTACATATCTTTCTACAGCGAAGCTGTATATGGCTAGGCGAAACCAAAATCTGTCCGTCCGATGTGCGCAGAAATGTGGGCCGATCCTGGTGATAGTGCAGAAAGGGTCCAAGCGCAATGGCACATACCCCTGTGGACTCCGGGTCGTGGGCTCCGGGACCTGTGACGCGCCCTTGAACTACCTTGTTACACGTAAAAGAGAAAAAGAGGTGCGCCGTTCGTTGCGCCGTCAGTGACGTCGTTGTCCTCGTCGCAGCCGAGCGCGCGTGCAGCCGTTCCTCTCCGACTTCAGCATGGGTAGGCCACGCATCGTACGAACTCCCGAATAGCTGACAGCTTACGAAGAACAGCGCCGACAGCAGCACCGTGAAAGAGCTCGTGTTCGCCGTGCCGGTGCTGCAGTCCGGGCACAAGAACAGGCCCGGGTGGCCGAGCGCAAGCAGCAACTGCGAGCCGAGGGTCCGGCAGCCTACTAAGCCGTCGTTTAATGAACCGTCAGGATTACCCCGGAGATAAACACCGGGGCCGCACCTTTCAGCTACGCTGGTTAACTATCTGTACGGAGTGCTTGGACGGTATAGTTTTCTGGGGACTGTATACTTCACCCGCTAACTTAAGGTTATCGCTCAGCGCAAGACGCCCCTGCATGATATGGAACTTGGTCGAATGTTATGGTTGATTCTATCTGTTGTGTGTGTTCTCGCTGAATTCTTTGCAAACAGATTGTATACGCGACACGAATTGTGTAGTACTTTGTGGAAGGCACGCGGGCACCAGTGATTGCGCTGGAACTTGGACGAGTCACGTACAGGGTGTTTCAGCGAACACTTCCAAAAATGTTTACAGGTTGCCTGTGGCAGATGGCACAATTCTAGTTCATGAGCTGATCTACTGGAAGAGGCGGATATTACTTGCAGAACAAATTGAAATGCCTATTCTAATAAATAACAAAATTCAGTAATTAAGTTTTAATTAATTACGTTATGTCCTATATTGCAATTTACAAATTGTAGCCATGGAGTTCGCGAGGCGGATCCACTTGGAACGAGTTCTCAGGATGACGGCAGTTTTGAGATATTAATTCCCGAACTTTCCGGAGAAATGCACTGGCGTTCCGTTTACTTCCTTAACAAAACGTCGTTTTATGCATTCAAGCACAAAAGTAACTGTAGGAGAAGTGCATTGGCGTTCCAGTTACCTTCTTAACAAAACGTCATTCTATTCATTGAAGCACAAAAGTACCTGTAACGTTCGTATTGCGTGACTGGTCAGCAAAACGCGTCCGCAAAAATGCGATCCTCGTCAATCACGCGAGTGCAAGTGCATGGTTCACTGTCCGAACCGTTGTGTGATCAAGCCCTGGAGGGCTACGCAGGAATGCTCGAGTTTGGCGAAGTTCGGTGTCTCCGCGAGCTCGGGCGACGCCCTCAGATGAATGAGCTAATGGTATTTAGCTAATTACGCTATAATTAAAATGGCTGTAAAACGTAATGCCGCAGATTCCTCGCACTATTCGTAATGTCACGCGAACGTTAATTGAAAATCCCACATTAGACTAATGGTCATTGTGACCCAGATCAATGTCACGTCCTTCGCACGAAGTGCAAGAAATTGCCGCATCGTGACTCTGCTAACTGGATATCGTCTGACGAGATTTCTCGGGTGCGTTGCAGGGTCAACTTAAATGCGTATGCCGAATAATGATTCGCAGCAGAAACGCGAAACCGCAACGCGCCATTCATTAGCGATTTCGTAAGCTGTCTTTCAGTTGCGAGTGTTTCGTAAAACGTTCTTCGTGGGAAAGTCGAGAAACGATCATGCGTGCATGAAGCTGATAAGCCGGGCACGCATTGTCTAGAGGATATTTCGTTTTCATATTGTAACGGTATTTCAACGAAGCACAAGCGCTCCTCAATTTGCACGTCCACATTCAGGCGGGTTTGCCGCATGTATCCATCGCTTTCCTTCGTAGTTTACCGTGCTACGGAATATGAGATTGTTTTGCGCAATGTATTGTGCAAAGACAGTCTTCGAAATATATCATCCGCACACTTAGGCCTATTGTTCTTCAATTACTTATCCAATGTGCTGAATAGACCAATAGAATACTGAAAAATCGAAAAGAAATAGGTCTATGAAATTTCGCAGCCAGTTCGTGTAATGCATGCCACGGAAAAATGCAGCGGATTAACGTTAGAGACTCAATGGCAGGAATACGTGTTTCGCTGCCATTTTTTATGCACCAACAGGGTTCGCCAAAGGAAGCTCGTAGAGATTACCCTGCGTATTCATATCTTATCATATTCTTACCAATGCGATTTTTTTTCTTTTTTAAGCAAGCCCTTATTTCTTAACTCCATAAAGGTCCATCTCAAGAACACACATTGACCTTGCCATAGCAAGTGCCAGAGACCAGTTTTGAACCATACGTGTACCTTTCACCACCTGGGGCGCTATAAAGTAAAATGATTCCAAACTGTTCGATTCCAAACTCCTGACGTCAAATTTACGTAACCACCGACGCAAGCATCGGGCGGTGACCCGCTGTTTTGTCTGAACAACCCAGTAAAACACTCTCCTCGTTTATAGGAGGTCACCTTTGTTCGCTTTCAAAACCAATAACATTGTCTACACTGAGAGGCGTTTGTTATCTAATTGGCTGACAACAGGCGAGGAGCATGCTCTAGTGGAGAGGGTTTCGATTTGGCCGAGCCAGCACACTGAAAATAGATCACCGCAGGAAGAGGGTGGTGCCGCCTTCTCTGATTGGTCCGCTTCGCTTTACTTAGCTTGCGGTGGCCGGTCGAAAATCGCGGCGGTGTGCAACGGAAGGATAAGAGTGCCACTAAAACGGATCCTCAACAAGGAAGAGTTGGCAGAGCGATGTCGTATACGTGCCGAAAGGGCTGGATAACGTTTTACTGCCATGCAGAAAGGTTCATCATGCGCAAATAAATACACGCTCACCGGCAGGTGCGAGTAGCGAGGGCCTGAGCGATCGGCTGGCAGCCATCTTCTATTCCTTTCGGAACGGGGCAGACTGTGGCTATTCAGAAAAATTTTCAGTTTTGTTCGACATATTACTGCATTTTTTTTTTTGCGCGTACACGTCACTTTGACGTGGTGAGTTTTCGCGGTTCTGTGAGGTCGCGTGATAGACAGGAGAAGTGGGCGTAGCCAGAAAACATTGGACCAATAGCAGAGGGCTAATGGTGAAAAGGCGTCGAATGAGGAATGATTGTTGTTCTTTTGTGCAGCTTAATCATGCATAATCACTGTGTACACGTTATATCAGATGGGGAGCTATCGCGGTTTTCGTGACGTCACGTGACAGACAGGCGAAGTTGGGAGTGGCCCGAAAATGCTTTGACCAATCGTGGAGGCTGGTTGCAGAAATTGGAATCAAACAGTTTGGAATCATTTTACATTATAGCGCCCCAGGGTCAACAATACTTTTGACCTACTGTATCTCGCTTATTTTTGAGAGAAACCGTTTAATATTTCTATTGACATTTACTTGAGCAAAGTAAAGAACTAAAGCAATAAAAGCATTCTAGGTCGTCTTTCTTATCTTGCTAGTTAAAGGGTTAAATTTATCCGATGCTGAGCGGAATCGAACCCACGTCACTAGTGGTTCTTCAAAGACATTAGTGCTGGAAGTTAATTCTGAGGTAAAGTATAGAATGAATCGTAAACCGGATAAACGCATGTTCTTATCAGCAGCAGCGGTGGAATAGCCGGTAAATTTTATCTGCATGATCGTCTTTATTGTGCTTTTAGTATTACCAGCTATAGAACAAGACAATAATACCTAGGCCCCTCTATAGAGACCATAAATTACCTCTGTCATGATCCCGCCCAACACAACCTACGCCTCCTAATTTCCCCACATCATGGCTCCCTTTCATGGCTTTTCACCGTCGAATGCGCTTGCCTTCGCTTGCCGTCTATTTTTTTTTACTATAATAAACAGTCGGCTGTGTGTTCCGCGCATCACATGACCTACACAGCCGCCTCTTCTTTTTATTATCTTTGTTCAAGAAGATGTTGGCGCTTGCATACAGCGCCGGCTGCTCCTCGTCTTTTAATTAACAAATGTTTACCAAAGTTTCAGAGAGAGAGAGAAAGAGAGAGAGAGAGAGGTGAGATGTGAAAGGTGGGGCAAAATTTTCAAGCAAGTAAAAAGAAAGGAATGTAGCCGTAGCTGTTTTGACGTTCAAACGTACACGCACGCACACTAACATGCACACACAGGCCGTGGCCGTGGCATTTAAGAATGTATAACAGAACGAAATCGCCAGCCCTTCCCCTGTCGAGAAAATGGGGGTAAGCGAAACTTGTCGTGTGTGTATCTGATCTTCGTCAGGGTAACGTAAAGTTCACATGTCACGGCAATAAAACATAAACGTTTTAAACATAAAGGAAGGGCTGGTGATTTTCTTTCTTTCTTTCTTTCACTCTCTCCATCTTTATTTCTCTCTCTCTCTCTCTGTCTTTCTTTATCTTTTTCTCTTCCTTTCTCTCTTTTTGTCTTTTTATTTCTCTCTTTAGCTCTTCCTCTCTTTCTTTCTTTCGTTCTTTCTCTCTCTCCTTTGTTTCTCTCTTTCTCTTTCACTCCCTCCCTCTTCCTCTCTTTCTTTTTCTCTCTCTTTCTCTCTCTTTTTCGATCTCTCTTTTTTTTTTTTTGTCCAAGGAATGTGCCATTGAGCTTGGACCCTTTCTGCACTATCGCCAGGATCGGCCCACTTTTCGGCGTGATACCACCAGCACCACCGAAACTTGTGAGCCCTATAAAGCTTAGCTTAAAGAAATATACTGATCCCACGCGCTGTGCGAATGAATGTTATGCGAAGCAGTTTGCAGATAGCCGGCTATCCGGCACTATTCGGTGTTCCACAAAGCGTTACCGGGTGGACTAACGTACGGCGAGCAGTTGAGTGTGAGGCGAGCGTGGGGTGTGCCACGACCGCTGCAACTTGACTACGGTGACGAAAATTGCATGATGGCGAGGGCGAGATTTCTGCTCTCGTTCGTTCGACGCAAGTTTACGACATGCCGATTGTTTGGTTCGACATAGGTACCGGACGAGGCGTAAGCGAGAAAAACACAGACTGCGACGCCAAAGGATGTAATGCAGAAGCTCTAAAAAAGCTCGGAGCACAGGCGCACAATATACTCAGGCAACTTGCCAGAGTTACAAGTAGAAAGGGGGGACTCAAGGAGGACAGCCTACTCAGGGTCTTTCAGGCCTTCTTCATCAGTCGAGTTACCTACAAGGCGCCTTTCCTCAAATGGAGCAAAGCAGAAAGGAACAAACTCAACGCGATCATTAGGTCCGGTATCAAAAGACTACTCGGCATCCCACAATGTGCTAGCACGGAGAAACTATTGGAGCTTGGTGTTCACAATATTATCGACGAATTAATCGAGGCACATCTCACTGCACAGATCTCCAGGCTTTCGTTAAGTAAGCCGGGTAACAAATTCCTTAACGAAGCAGGTATATCATCCATACAACCGCCGCTCGACAGATACCCCCTGTCCAAAGAGGCCAAGGAAGGTATAACGGTCGATCCCGTACCGAGAAACATTCATCCGGTATATAACGAGGGCCGAAGAATCGCACAGGCTAAAGCCATCCTTCAAAGAGTTAATCCTTATGGGGCAGACGTACTCTTCGTTGAGACGGCCAAATACGGCAACGAAAACAGGTTTGCAATCTCGGTCGTAGACGCGCGCGGAACGCTGATTAGCGCTGCGTCCGTTTGCACTAAGCACGCAAACGAGGCGGAGGAAACCGCGATAGCCTTAGCCCTGAACGCTGTCAAAGGCCCAACGACTGTTTTCTCCGACTCGCGCACTGCCTTCAGGGCCTTCTCGTCAGCCCTAGTGTCTAAGCACACAGCTAGCCTAGTCAACAAATCTCTTCAAAATACTGCGGACAACGAGACAGGAGATCACCACATCGCCTGGTTCCCGGCCCACGTTAAAGGACTAGTTAATAAAGCGGGTTGGAACCCCAACGAGCAGGCCCACTGCCTAGCGCGTGCATTCACGAACCACGCCCGAGCTAATGGCCCAGCTCTCATACAGAATTGCTCCACTAAAGACCCTCTTACCACCTTTAACGAGATCACATCGCACTACAGACTGAGCAGGAGGAAATCCCCCCCCCCCCCCTCACCCAAAATTAAACAGGGCTCATTCTGTCACGTTCAGGCTCTTGCAGACGAGATCGTACCTCACCCACAAAGCACTCAATCGGATAGATTCCATCTTCCCGCAATCGTGCTCCAAATGTGGGCACGAGTACTGCTCTTTCGATCATATGCTCTGGCTGTGCCCGTTCAACGCGGGCTCTGGTCTTCACGACAAGTCCAAGTGGGACGGCCTACTGCAAAGCGCGGACTTTACGCCGCAACGACAGGCCGTCCTGAGGGCCCGCGACGTCTCCGAGAGCCACCAGCTCCCGGTTCCGTCATGGGCGGAGCCACCAACTTGATTGGGGTGCCTTCGGCTCCCCCAATCTTTTTCCTCAGGACCATTCAATAAAGTTCTTGTCAACTGTCAACTGTGACGTTATTTGCTACTAAGTGTAATGCGATCATACATACTTATACCTGTATCATGTGGCGAAGGTTAGAACGACGGTGGCATTTATACTGCGGCGAAGAAGCGTGAAAAGTTATTCAAGCTGAGCAGATCATGAAGGCCGTATAGTGTCCCACAGCTTAATGTCAGTTGCTACGAGTAAAAGACTGGGGGCATGTGGGCCTATCTGGAACGTGGTGCTGTCTCAAAACGCTAGCTGTCAGGAGGAAAGAATACGTAAACGACGGAACGACTTACTCATGCATCCACCAAGATAATATGAAAATAAAGGGGAAGCGGAAGGCAGCACTATTGAAACATTAAGTATGAGGTGGTGCGTGTAATCTGGAAAGGAGTAATGGTGCCAGCGCTAACGTTCGCAACTGACATTTTATGCTTAAAATTTGACATCATGTCTGGGTTGGAAATTAACGAAATATAGGTAGGCCGATTATTTTCGGGAGCCCAAGGTAAAACCATCAATGGGGCAGTGCAGAGTGACATGGGTTGGGCCTGTTTTGAAGTCAGAGAAGCACTTAGCGGAATTACTTTTGAAGAAAGACTCAGGAAAATGGTTGAAAATAAATGGGCGGCTAAAGTGCACAAGTATCTGTACTTGAAAAGTGTGGACACGTAATGGAGGAAGAGGTCAAGAAAGTTGGCAACCAAATACAGGATAATATAAACTGTGAATAGACAACGTGGAGTCATCAGAAAGAAAGCGAGATAAACAGAGACAGTGTATTGGGTGCAAAGAATGGAAACAAAAAGGACCATGGATATTTACAAGAATGAGAAGAAAGAAATTAGAAGGGAAAATATCTACGATAGCACAAAGGGCAGTGTTACTCGAAACGATTGCCTAAGGACAAAAACATACCGGAGCAGATATTCGGAAATAAATGAGGCGCGTGTATGCTGCAGAAAAAATCCGGGAACCACTTAGCACATCCTAACGGAATGCGAAGGGATTCACCCAGCGAGACCAGTACGTAACACGCAACTTCCAGAAACGCTTCGATTTGAAGTAGACGGAAGTATCGACTGGTCAGCAGTCAAGATAAGCAAGAGACGTATACATTATTGGTGGAAAAAGAGCAGGGTAGAGGTTGATACGACCGGATCTCTTACATTCATAGGTAGCGCCACAAGGTAGATTTTGAAGGGAAAAAATATTAAGGAGATGTATACAAAAACGATAGATAAAAAACATGCAAGGCAAACCGGATTATATCAATCAGGTTAGGGGAAAATTTGTCACCGCCCCGTTTCAAAGCGGATGCCACTAAATCATTATCATCACCATCATCATTGCAGCAGTGGCTGCGCTGGCCGTGCGGGGGAAAGAAATAAAAGGGAATCAGAAAGCATGCTTTCGCGCACTCGCGGCAGCGGAGGCGCAATTGCATGAGCCTCTCTACGACGCCTGAATAAAACCTTCAGTGTCACTTTGCGCGGACATTCAATGAACACAACTCCTGTTTCTACTCTTTATGCGCTCACACAAACCTTCGCTGTATATAGATTCCTACTCGTTGTGTTTGCTTTACTCTTTTATTGTCTACGTTGGGTTTTTCCCCTTTTTTGTTTCTTTGTGTACCTAATTAAATGTATCTGATTGATAAGTATGAGGCCTGTACATGTCTCAATTTGTTCTTAAAAGAAAAATTCGCAGTTTCGCCCGAAACACGAAGCATCTATTGCAATAGCAAATTAGCAAACAGCTATACGAAGTAAGTATAGTAGTATTATCGGCCGTGTAAACTTGTGAAACATTTGCTTACTAGCTAAACGCATGGTGTCACGCGCGCAGAAGCAAACATGAACGCATCTCACTCGATGACCGCGGGAACTCGCTGTCAAAACGCTGGAGTGAGGAAGCGAGGCCGCAGCAGCGGTTGAATTGACCTTCGTGCTGCCTCTCGCTTCAACGCAAACTAAGCGGCGAAAGCACAGCGCACACGAAGCTATCAGCCCTCGGCGTTCTTTCTAAGAAACAAAACTAAAGGATAGATGAAACCACAAAGAAAACAGATTGTAAGTGAAATAAATGTCTGTGTAAATGGCTAGTAAACCTTACAAGATTAAAGAAGGAAGTGCCAGGATAAAGCAAGCAGTGAATGTGAGAACGACGACCTCACAGACTTCCCTAAAGTGGCCTGGGATCGCTCGTTCTTTCTCCTTTTTTTTAACTCGCGCTTGTTTGCAGTAGCTACGGAACAATGCAGGCGAGGAAACTGCCCGTGGCTCCCACCTTTGTAAAACGCCAGTGTAGTCAGATATACAGAGTGTTTCAGCGTACACTTCAAAAAATAATTAAAAAGTGCCTGTGGAAGATAGCACAATTCCAGTCCATGAGCTGGTCTACTCGGAGAGGCGGACATTGCTTGCACAAAATATTGAAATGCATAATCGGCTAATTAAAAATCAATAATTACGTTTTGAACTAATTACCTTATGGCACTTATTGCAATTTAGAAATTCTAGCGGGTGACACTGCAAGGCATATTCACTTGAAAAGCATTGTATGAATTAATGACACCATCTACGAGATATGTGCCTTGAAACTTCCGGTAAAAAGGCACTGTCGTTCCACTTACTTTCGTCGTAACAAAAACGTTGTTTTATGCATTGAAGCACGGAAGTAACTGGAACGCCAATGCCATTCTCTGCCAAGTTCGGGAATTGATAGGTTGAAACTGGTGTCATCCTAAGAATTCGTTCGAAGTGGATCCGCCCTGCGAACTCCTCGGCTAGAATTTGTAAATTGCCATATGTGCCATAAGCTAATTAGTTAAAAACTTAATCAGTGAATTTTTGTTAATTAGTTGATTACGCATTTCAATTATTTGCGCAAGTCATGTCCATCTCTTCGTGTAGACCAGCTCGTGCACTAGAATTGGGCTATCTGCCATTGGCAATTTCTAAAAATTTTGGGAGTATTCGCTGCAACACCTGTTATAGTTGCATTTAGAAGAAAGTGCTAGTCAAAAACGTATTTCAGAGCCATCGCCGTATTGAGCCCCTCATAGCCCAACGAGTGGACTTGAGACGAAACCCTACGTCAATTCTTCCCAGTGTCCTCTCCCAGTGTAGAGTGGCATATATACCGGGGGCCGAATTCATAAAGCTTTTCGTTGATAAGTGCACTTTCCTACTCTTCCGGTCTGAGTTATTTTCCTTTCTTCAGCCTTAGTATCTCAATATTTCAGCCATTAAAGAAACTGTAATGCTTTACTGCTCATCCGCTATTGTGAAACGGGAGAAGAGTGGGGTAGAGGCCGGGGAGAGTTTGTATTTTACATGCGTGTGTTGTGTATTACCGCTGTTTTTACTATTTTTTTTTTGTAATGTCGAGGAACATCATTACTGCTTCACCGTCTTCCTGCGTGTTCATCGCTTTAGAGCTTCGGTTCCGCTAATGAACATTTCAAAGTAGTCTATGGTTGCTACAATGTAAATCTATTGCAGTCATTTCTATGACATTTTCACCATTAGCGATACGTGATTAGTCACAAATTATAGGGCCCCACCCATTTCGCTTGTCTGTCCAGCCGAGTCACGAAAACCGCGAGAACGCTCCATCACAGAACGAGATGTTCACACTGTTTGTGCATAAATGTGGCGAACAAAAGAAAATAAACTATTTCCTATTGTACGTTTCGTGGTCATTAGCCTTCCGCTATTGGTCAAAAATTTTCGGGCCCCGTTCACTTTGCTTCTCTCTCACAAAACCTCGAGAACTTTCCAGGTGAAAATGACTGGAACTCAATGAAGATACATTAAGATGCCGAAAATACTCATTATTTTTGGGAATAGCCTTACACAGTCCCGTCCCAAAAGGAATTGAAGATGGCAGCCCGCCGATCACTCTGGCGCTGGCTGCTTGGAGCCACCGGCCTTATTTCTGTGTATGCTAAATATTAAGTTGTCAACGGAACATAAAGTGACGATTATGCATTGTGATTGAAACACCACGCACTTATTTAGCCTATTCACACGGGCAACAAAGTTACTTAAAACGTTGTTCACTGACTTCTTTCTGCTGTTCTGGTTTCTTTCAGTAGCACGCAATTGTTCATTAAAAGCTTAAACCAGATATACTCATCTGCAGTATGTATTTATTGACAATGCTTCAAGGGCCTTGTACACAGGGTTTCACCTGATGGGTGGGTGAATATTCTGCTTAATGGGCCGTGTATCGCTCAAATGAACCGGGTATACTAGAAAGAGTCCAAAGATATCTCGCTTAGGGCATTAAAATTTTTTGATGCTAAATGCATAAATGTGTTGTGTGAGGTTTTTGGAAAAGTAGAAACAGAGGTTTCCGTGTAGCAATCAATATATTCTTTCCTAGGTTTTTTATACTGAAAGTCTGACTGGAACCACGGCCGATGGCGCACACCTTGATGAGAGGGTCATTAACAAAGTGTTTCTTGAAGTAATCGCAAGCGCAGCACTAGAGGATGGTTGCTGACGTTGGGCTTCACGGTGTTAAGCGCGAAACGTTCTCATCTAGTCCAGTCCTTGCTGCAGTTGCGCACCCCTCTTGGTGGTAGAATGCTGTAGACTCTATTCAGTAACGTAGACGACGTCGCTATGCCAACTCTCCATCGGTGAGGAACCGTTCTGGATATGTCCTTAGAGCCACATTGCGCGCAGCCGCTTTCGTTGAAAAGCCACCGCAAGCTAAGCAAGGGGAAGCAGACAAATCGGAGACGCAGCAACACTGCTCACTTCTGCCTCTCTGTAGTTACGCCGTCATGACTTATAATAGCGCTACTCGGACCACTTGTAGACGCTGGCCCACCCCTCCTCCCCCTGTAAACCACCCTCGCTACACCAGCTGAGCCCTTCTAAAATACCCTCTCCACTTCGACGCGCTCTTCGCCTCTCCTAAGCGGCTGACGTAGGCAAAGCACGGCGGAGCAGACAATTCCATTCGCTTTATAGCCAAACAAAAGGGGCCGCCTGTAAACGACGGGAGCGTCAGATTGGGCGGTTAAGAAAACGTGGCGGGTTCCTGCCCCGGCTTGCGCCGGCGGTGGCACAAGTTTTACGCGAAAGATATTGGATCAAATCAAAATGGAATATCTATACGTTCTAGGGCCTCACGTTTCTCCGCATCTATGTAAACCAGCATTGCGCAGAACACGTTAATAGTATTTTTATGCGGCTACTATAAGAGTTGTCGGCGCTCTCTGATTCAGTTCTTAGGCTGAACGAGGACAGAAGCCCGCCTCACTCTGGTTTTCGTCATTAACCTGAGCTCTTGCCTAAGCGCTTGCCCCGTCGTAACCTCAGCGTGTGCAGATAGAAGGCGTTTGGGAGTGTGTGCGCTTAAAGTCACTGAAACCTGGAAAGTACCGCAGCCCTCTTCGCCGCTGCACCGCCGGTTGCTCAGTTGCCGTCACGTGATCACTTTCCGCCATAGATGGGCCACGCCACGCAGGAGCGAATAACCAGACAGAGGCATCGCTCGCACACGCCGCGCGTGTGAGCCATCGACGAGGTAGGATTTTACATTTCGTGTAATTTAGGCCAGATGTTACCTTCGTAGACTTAAAACAAAACAAAAGGAAATGCCCGGGTGCCTGCACTTTTGGGTGTAGCAACCGGCGGCAGTCCGGGAAAGCGCTTTTAGCGATACCAAGCGGAAAGAGCGTCAGCAATTGGGCGCAAGGCTAGCGGCAGCTGCACCGGATAAAAAGCGACAAATTCACTCCCACCAGGTGGATTTGATGATATCGCAAAGCTGAGAAGCTTCGCGGTATCATCGAATTGCCTAAATGCCATGTTGTGGTCAAAATGTTTCTTCTCGAGTTTTTTTTTTTTTTTTTTTTTTTTTTTTTTTTGCAGACTGCGGTTTGCCTAGCGTAAGAAGGCGAGGAGATGCTCAGACATATGCAGAACCGAACAAAATGTGCCTCGAAGAGCGTCGGAATGCGGGCGATGGTGCCAAAAATAACAATGTAGTGAGAAAACCACTGCAATACAGATCTATTGACCTGTCAATGTTGAAGAATAATATGCATTTTCTCGTGTGCTGTTTATTACTGCTTAAAACAACGCGATAGTGGCCCGGATAACTCTGTTTTAGCAACCCTTTCCTTGTACTGCGTCAGGACCCGTTTATCTTCGTAGAAGCCGATCTGTATCAATCGTTTCGAGCAGGTAATTCAGGAGCAACGTTATAAAGCGATTAGGCCCACGCTTGTAAACGATGCGTGGCAGCGCTTGATACCTCATCATCATCATCAGCCTATATTTACGTCTACTGCAGGACGAAGGCCTCTCCCTGCGATTTCCAATTACCCCTGTCTTGTACTAGCTGATGCCAACTGGCGCCTGCAAATTTCCGATTTTCATCACCCCACCTAGTTTTCGGCCGTCCTCGACTGCGCTTCCCTTCGGCTGCGCTTGATACCCAGTCAGCCTAAAAAAATGCTGTGTGACACATGAGCATCGGGTTTGTTTTGCAATTAGAACTGGTGACGCACAGTTGAATGCTTCACGTTCCGAGTACATGTAATTTATATCGTATCTAGCTAAGCAAAATACGGTTTTGCTTGTGGTTTTCACAAATCCCACTGCGACAAATATCGTGTCGTTCTTCACTGTAGCAAGCCTAGAAAACACGAGGAAGAGCTGCTCGCGTTTTTCGCAATGTGTCGAATATAGCTACGAGTTAGCTACGCGGGTAAAACAGTCAATGTTAACAAACCCAAGATTCACGTAGGCCTGCGACGTATTATAGGTTTAAATTTCGAGTAACACTGCTTAATTATGCACGTTGTTAAGTAATTTAGCATACTTCTTGGATAGCTTCCAAACGAGTACAGAACTTATTGGGAAGGAGAACAAACGAAAGGACGGCCGCTCGAGAGCCCACCCTGTCGCTGGTCTCGCCTCATGCAATTTGGCGCATGTAAAAATCTCCCGATCGTACTTACCTGCAGTGCCTTGTACGTATAATAAATGCACCATCTCCTCTTTTATCCAAAATACGTTGAAATGCGTCGATATGCGATATTATAAACCGCTGAAAGCGAAGCTACATAGCTGAGCTGCTGCCGCCCGAGAGACGCGTTGGACCAAATCTGGCAATAACAGCACAGTGTTGCGTGCGCGCGTTCCGGTGGTTGCGGTACTTTCCAGGTTCCAGTCACTTCATGTGCGCTCGCACAGCCGAGCTCCCTGTTCGCACAGTTAAGCAAGAGCCTATGGCAGTGTCATTCCTTTCTTGCTCATGAGAGATGAATAGCTCGGTTATTTCCTGACAAATTGCCCCAGGATGTTCGCAGATTACGAATCCGTGCGAGTTTCGCAATTATTTTGGTTCACATACTCTCTTTCAGGGCAGAAGGGATGTTTTACGGTTCACGAAACTCCCTAAGCCCGCATACAGGAGCATGCACGGAATCGCTCCAGCAATCGCGAATTCCATATCGAAGAAGAATGGTGCGGAATAAAGAACTCGCATGTGCGGTGCCCGCGGTTTAGGGTGGAGATTCTTCATTAAGTGAGCTGACCGGTTCCGTGTCGCCGTAGCATTTGCGATGAGGGTTGGACAGATTCCTCGCACAGGACCGAAGATGGTCGAGTGATTAATCACAGTCTAGGAGTACGCCCAGATCGAGAGCGCTCGATGTGGATGAGCGCGTATACGCGCTCAGCGGTTGGAGGCGGGCATCGGCATGCGGCGTGCCTTCGCCCTTGCGTGCTAGTCATTACCGCTGGCCTTTCACGTAGGCATGACCGGAATGACGCTGTTATAATGGGCGTGGGTGCACGGACCGCCTAGCTTGTTAGTGAAGTGGAACTCACGAACGCAAGAGTTGCACAGAACTGGCGGTTGCGGAAACGAGAGGGTGCAAGAAAAAGTGGGAGTCTATGTCCGCGTGTTTCGGGAGAAAGTCAGCGGCAATGACTAAGTTCTGTGCAGCAAACATGACACGATGACTTCTGCAATAGTCATAATGCGTCGGAAGCAAAGGTTTTGCAGCCTAATTTGACATTGACCAATAAATTGACATTTTAGTTCACACCTTTACGTTGCTTGATAACATTTCTGCATGTAAACTAGCTACCTTGTAGGGGTATGACAACATCAACTGTGTCATTTTTGTGGTCAGTGTCGTGTTATAAGTGCTACGATGACTTGACCTGATCATGCGGTATTCCGTCAAACCCTCTACTATACAAGCTGTTTTTAAAGACTGTTTCACATATAGCGACTGGAGCGAAAACTATCAGTGCGGTCGCACGCGTCACAATGCGAATTTTTGAGAGCTCAATTCACATGATTGCGATTTCAACAATGCGACTGATGCGACGGCCAGGGTTGCTTGCTCCCAGGTTTTGTCGCACACACCGCATAGTTATTTTATTGTAATGAAAAAGGCGTTCGCGTTATAGATAATTTACCTCTCTTTATTAGGACCAGATATTACGTGTGTTTTGTAATTTAAAAACGTTTCGAATTTTAAGTTTGTTTTGGAATGCGCAACGGCGGTTTCTCTGCATGACGTACGTAAACAGCTGTTCGCAGCTGGTTGTTCACCGCTGCGTGTTGTCTCATGTGCCTTCTATGTGTCGCTCTGCCTGAATAGGATTAAAGTCCGCAATATATTCAAGGTTGATTGGTTTCTGCGTAGGACAAAAAATTCTCCATCGGAGAAGATATAACGTAACGTGCATGGAGTATTCGAAAACAAATTGAGTCTGTTTATTCAAGCCACGGAGTTGAATATGCTGTCGTAGAAAATTCATTACGATAGCCTGCACGCTTGGCATGTCAAATTTAATGAGCAAGTGAGGCAAGATAACCTTTCAAGATGCATCGGGAAGTTTACGCGTGTGGGAAACCGACAGGAAAAGAATACATCTAAACGATCGCTCGTTCAGTGCAACGTTGAAACTTCGGGTACTTTGCTGCCTTGTCATTTGCCCTTGCAGAGGTTGCAATTATTTAAACTGCTCCGTTCGGGTGATTTTTGTATGCTACTCAACAAATTAAAATTGTAAGGACCCCAAGAGGCCATGTCGTCTCATGGGGATCGAACACCTCGTAGTATTGGGAACTCGCATAGGTGTGTCTACAGCATACGAAGCAAAGGTGAAAATGCACTTCGTTTGCTACGTAGCGCGTCAACGAACGCATATAAATGGGAGAATGGAATCTGTGGCACAAGTTTTTGATTCTGCCTTCGCGTACGTACCGGATTCAGCAATCCACCTCTGCGTGCATCGCACATGTTGAGCGAGACGCCATTTTCCAAAACAGACCCCGAAATAGCTCACGGCGCAATTTCGACGGAAAATCACAGCAATCGCTGCAACGTTGGGACGCTGGTTTGGTCGCAGCCGAAGATCCCAGAGTCAGCACTGCGACTGCGATTTTCGTCGCATGCGATGGAAATCGCATCATGTGAAACGGCCTTAACTTGGACCAAATCTGCAAATGCTACGTAGCTGGACAGAGCCAAGGTAATGTTGTTTGCAGTTTGGTTCAAGTGAAGTGAAACACCTTGTATACTTGATGATGATATCCTGAATGCGCCGACGAACAGTGACCTCCGCTACATAAAACCGTTTTCTGGTTACAATATTAGCTGTACTGACCTTGGAAGCTTATGAGTAGATGGGGAAGCTTATGAGTAGATGTGGCTTATGAGGAGTGGCTTTCCCGGCCCCTAGATACCTGCGGTCAAGGAGCAGACTCGGAAAGCTATTGCCCTAAATCATTGAAACTCAATTTAATTCCTTAAAGACTCTATTTCTGTTAATTTCACTGTAATGGGCTGTATATTCCAATAAATAAATGATGGTCCCAGTCCCGTTAACTGAATTCGCGCTGAAGACACCGCGCCGGATCCGTGACCTCAGTGTGACGTCATGGATTTCAAAGTATGTTTGCATATTTGGGTCGTTCGTGGCTCGGAGCAAGCTCTTGAAACTTGCTCAGCTTAATCCCTGGCACCCTTAGAGTACAGGGTAGTGCCATATTTAACCGTAAAAAATGACGTAGTTCCTAGCAGAAGCCGTCCAAACCTATGACGTCACGGCGAGGTTGTGCGGGAACTTCAAGGCAGCGTCACCGCCCGCCTTTCGCTTTTGCATTTTTGTCTGGCTTACCGAGCCTCTACTCGTGGCAAGAGTGACTTGCTTGGTATTGTACAAATGTAATTTACTAATACTACTAAAATTACTTTTCTCGTTCGTGTCCCTTTACGGACTTTTTAAGACCACTGGAGATCCCTGAACTTGTGCCCAAACAGACCTCTGAATAGAGATTTGCGCTTCTTCTCCGGTTTAATGATCATGGCATGCTCCTGCTACGTCTGTTTTGCGCGAGTTGATCATCTTAATGACATGGGCCACCACAACGCTGTTACACAAAGGACCAGTTGCACAGCTTGATAACACGGATCCGACTGTAGTAGCTTTGACGAAGTATCCCTACCCTGTATCGCCTACACATTTGTTCCGCTGTTACTCGCGCGGTATAATCGAAGCACCGCTGTCTATGACAGCGTGTGTCCTGTTCACTTCCTTCTAGTTTTGTTCTCACCGTGTCCCGCTGCCCACAAGAACTATAAAGGGTTGCTCCTCTTCGCTACCAAAGGCTCTGGGCCCTCTTTAGTTGCACAAAAGTCAAGCAAAAAAATATTTTGCAGATCACCACTGGTATTGTCTGCAGGATCCCCATTACGGCTGTGAATTAATTGGCTTGCTTCAGCTCTGCGGGCGTGAGGACTTCCGGAACAGCTGCGAACGCCTTCGTTTACGTAGTTTGGTTCCACGCAAGACAAAGGTTCACAGGTGCATTTGTCGCGTAAAAGTACGTGAGTCTGGCCAGAGCTGATATATGCGCAGTGTACAACATAAATCGTGACAAATGTTGAACAACATTTAGCCCGCAACAAAGGTCTCCCCCCTCCCCCTTCTCCTCAGCAAAAAGAAAAGAAATGAAAACAAAGGTACACGTAGCTGACGGCAAAGGACTCGAGTAGCACCGTGCCACCCAACATAGAAAAGGAGCGATTATTGTTTTGCAGCGCAGAGGCGAGTCCATGTCGAAAGTATATGACGTTTTAGTTTTTTCGCAGTGTTTAGTTCATAACACACATATACGGGGTGATCATTTTTAGGTTTACCCGAATTTTCATAAATGACCTGTGCCAGATAGCCTAATTCTTGTCCTTGAGCTGGATTACTCGAAGAAGCGGACATTACTAGCACGAGAAATCGAAACGCATATTCAACGAATTGACAAAAATGCACTCATTAACTTCTTAATAATTACTTTACAGTACATATTGCAATTTACAAATTGTAGCCGGTGATTTTGCAAAGCCTATCCACGTGAAACGAAGCTCCAGGATTACAGCAGTTTCGAGATATTATATTCCAATGCCTCAGACGAACTACATGGACGTTGCAGTTAATTTTGGGCTTCCTTGCATAAAATAGCGTTTTGTTAAAAAAAAGTAGGTGCAACAACAGCGCACTTTTAGGCAAGTTTGATTGCGCATATCTCCAAACTGGTGTCATTCTGGAAAGTCATTCCAAGCGGATACGCCTTGCAAGCTCACCGGCTACAATTCTTAAACTGCACGTATGTGCCGTAAAGTATTTCTTAAGAAGTTAATTCATGAATTTCTAAATTGAATATGGGTTTAGATTGCGGCGTGCGAGTGATGTCCGCCTCTCTAGATAATCCAGCTCAAGGACCATAACTATATGCAATCTGCAACAGGCGATTGTTCAAAGTTCCGGAAAGCTTAAAAATGATCACCCGGTAAATACTGTATATATATATATATATATATATATATATATATATATATATATATATATATATATATATATGGAAACCAGTTCTGTGCATCCCGGGCATGACAAATTTTTCCTCAACTGTGAGCGTTTTTTCTGAGAAACCCGATTTGATTTCCTTTCTAGTTTCGAGCTACATTCGGGGGGATGACCATTTTTATTTTCATGTATGCGTAATAAGTAGTGGACCCCTATGGTCCGTACTGCAACCATGCGCGAATGACCCACGCTTCTACATCTAAAAAAAAGAAGGAAAAAAAAAACACACACACACACAGCAGTTTTAGTTTCTGAGTTGTGTATGGCACCGGAATGGAAGTCCGATGTTTCACTGCCCAACTACAAAGGCCTTCCGCGTTGTTTGAAGGCCGTACAAGTTCTTGAATAAAATATTTACGATAAGCGCAATGATAGAATTCAGGCAAACGTGAAGACGACTGCCATTCCAGCGTAGGCACAGCTTGCACAGCATGTGAAAGGACTACGTTTGGACGACAGCCGACTACTCTTCGGGGCGTGAAAGCTTGCGACGCATATGAGTGCTTCTTCTGAGACTTCTGTCATCCTTCATATCTTGTTTTTCTGTCTTTTTTCTCCTCCAATGCATGTTTCCTCTGACATTCTTTCACTTCGAAATGTTTTTTTCCAGATGTTAAAAGGCAGGTGCCCATTTTTCATATGTGGAAAGGCGTCAGGCATCGAATCAAAACTGGAAGAAAAAGGGGCCGAGAATTCTGGCTCCGGTTATAAATAAAAGCGCCGGCTCTGTTGCATAGGACGCATACATTTCTTCTTTTCTTGCAACACCGGAAAACAAGGCGGCAGAGAAAATATCAAAAAAAAAAAAGATAAGAACACAAGGCACGGTCCTAGGCATAAGAACCTAGGCTTACAGTCCTGCGTTGCCGGCCGTTTTACATCAATCTGCCGTGCCTAGTCGTCATTGATGCTGTTGCTATTCATGCCAGAAAATGGAACAGAATTGTAGCGGATAGGCAAGAAATCGGGCGGAATTAGAAGCGGCAGGAAAGATGAATTCAAATGCCGAGGAGTCTGAACATACAAGAGATGAATAAGGGACTATGAAACTGGCGGTATAGCCTCGACATGGGGAGATCAAGAATGCGAAAGCTTTGAGGAAAATGGTACAAAGATGTGAGAAAGTGATTTTAGATATTTTGCAGGCATGTTTGATGAAAGGGAAAAAGACGGAATCCTTGGCATACCATTGATCTTCTTAGCATGCGCTACAGTATACAGGCTGTCCCAGCTATCATGCACCGAGCTTTAAGAAAAGACAGATCTTCTTACGCGAATGAAACCTAGTGCATGTTGCTCAGAGTCCATTTCAGAAACGCCAGTATCTTTTTTATTCGTTCACATCCAGTTAAGTGCATAAAAGTAATTATGAAACTTTTTATTTATTCACGATGGCTGAAATCCGCGCTAGTTTATTATTCATGATCGTCAAATACCAGGGCGTAAAGAAACAAGGGACAAGCTATAGAAAAGACATACACAGCGCGGACTTCCAAATGGTGTTTATTTCATACAGGGCGCACATTTATAGTCGACACATAAAAAAAAGAAAGGAAAACAGTTTACACCTGGCGCTCAAACCACTTTTATTTTTCGAGAATAAAAGTTGAAGGGGTGCTCATTCATTGCTCACCAAGTTTGTCAATCACGTCTGATTCAATAATTTATCTTCTCATCTGTTCTCTTTCTTTTTAGAGCGCAACTCTTAGGCGTCCGTTTCTGCATTGAGCGTTGGCGTCGGCGATCCTCGTAAAGGCTCGTTCACACTAGGCCGACACGACACCGATTTTGGTCTGCCGACTGTCGGCGTCGGCAGTTTAGAGGACGGAAACCGCTGTGGCCAACGGTTTAGAGGAAGGAAAACGCTCTCGCCAACAGTCCACAGACCAAAACCGGTGTCTTGTCGGCCTAGTGCGAACGAGCCTTAACAGAACGAACGAGCACAGCGAAGGATGAAATAACGAACGCGGCGCGCAGCGGGGGATGAAATGCGGCGATAGCGAAGAGAGCCCGAGGATGAAAACGGAGGAGTAGGGTGGAGCGGAACCATGAGGCGGAAAGCGGAGGAGGAGGGCATGGCGAAAGCGTGAGAAGAAAGGCGCACTACCGCGAAAGACGTGTTCTGCGGCGACGATCGCTATGAGGTGGCGCCAGTGTAGCGGGCGTCGTCTGTTCGCCGATGACACCATTAATTATGCATGCGGCGAGCGCGTCCACCGATGCTATAATATGGAAACAAAGCGCTGCATGAGCGGAGGTCTGTCTGCGGCTGCTGCTGTGAATCGCGCCCCCGCGTCACCCACGCGCTGCCTCTCGCGATCTCCCGATTAGCGATGCAGTCGCGCCACACTTCGCTCCGTTTGAAATGTGCCGCACGAGGCCACGAGGCAGATTGTCCGCGCCAGTCAATATATGGCGAAATGAAAACACGTATAGAGCTGTGCTCTAGTTTCGCATTGGTATCGTAATCGTCGGTGAATTTTCATTTTATTGCGATAGCAATTATATGGACACTTCAACCGGATTTATGCCGTCGGCGTCGCCGTCGCCGTCGCCGTCAGGTTCCCTATAGATAAAATCTTCGCCGCGCGCCGTATGCCCGAGCGGAAGTGTGCGGGGACGCGCGCTATCACGGAGAGCGAACGCACTCAATCTCCCACGCGCAAGCAAGGAAGCGGGAAGCCAGCGCCGGAGGGAGCTGGGGGGAGGGGGGGGGGGCGCACTTCTACTCTGCCAGCCACCGCGCTCGTCGCTCGCTCGCACCGTCGCTTATCTCCACACGGCTCTGACCTTTATGCGCCGTGCGTTCGCCGCTCAGTTTCCGTTGAAGCGATAGACCGCACGTACCTTCGCCCGCTGCTTGCTGCCAGCGCTTTGACAGTCGTTGTCTGCAGTCATTCAGTGTGATCTATTCATGTTTGTTCATGAACACCACGCTTGTTCATTCAGTTAGTAATAGTCGGGCCACATTTTCCAACGCACGCTACACATGCAATGCTGCCCGGATCGGCAGTGCAGCGCTACAGGTGTGTCCCTTCGCACGCGCTGCCCACGGGAAGCGCTTCTCATCAACACCACCGCTTCACAGGCGCCTTCTCGTGGTCATCGAGTCTCTCTTCATGTCGGTCTACTTACGCCGCAGCACACCTGCTTACTTAATCAGCTCATGTTTACTACAATTCATATTGCTACCAAAGCCGCTCACCTTACTTTGTATGACATTGCTGTGTTGCTATCGCATTCATTGCTTCGCCCTTAGGGCGAAACTGTGACATTTTTGGTTGTTGTTTCACCTATATGTGCTACGACCACTGTATTATAATACGGAGACCTGCGTTTCTCCCGGAACAACATAAAAAAATAAAAAATAAAAACTTAGTCAGGAATGCACTTCATATTTTTATGCTACTTTTATGTTAGACGTTAAAAGCATTTTGCAGAGTGCGGTAGGAATATAGTAGAATTTTTTTTCTTTGTGAGCTGGGAGAAAACGAGGGGGAGAAGTGTTGCTTGCTCGGTTGGTTTGTTTGGTACTTTTATGGCATAACTTCAACCGCGAAATAAAAAACTGGAATTGCAACACGACTACATGCCATCTCGCGTAGTTTACCCTTCTAAACAAACAAAGCAAAATAAAATTATGGCAGAACTCATTTCACGACGACTCTCGACGGTAGTGCGATTAGCATTCAAGCAGTGTAGGGACAAACAGCATTGCTAAAGTCACGATTATTTAAAATACGCTGTGGTCATTCTGAGGCCTCCGTGCCTTCGGCGATTGGCCACATACACCGTATCCGGTATCAGCTCACTTATCTATGGCACTCGCTTACCAAGATCGCCTATGAGTATGACGGCATGACGGCCACTATATGACGACGACGCAGTGTCAACAATGGAATGACGAAGAAAGAATGATGTCGACCACATGACGACAATGAGATGACGATTCTGAAATGATGACGATGTATAACGGACAACAGCGTGACAATGGCCACATAGGACAATGGGGTGACAACGAGTGTATACGACGATGGCGTGATGGCCGTGGTATGACAACTGGATTACGAAACTGGAATGACAACGATGGCACGACCACGACGGCACGACGACCACGGTATCGCGACGGATGCGTGACAGCCACTGTCTGATGACGACGAAATGACGATGGCATAATCACGTTGAATGACCACAACGTAATTACGATCAACGACGACGATGGCGTGTCAACGACGGTATGACCAGAGTCGCATGGCAAAGGTGGAGTGACGACGATGAAACGATCACGACTGGATCACGACTGCGGTATGACAACCAGTGCATTACGGCAGCATAACGACCATGACATGACGACGGGGGCATGACAAGGATCACATGGCAAAGCTGAAATGACGATCGACGATGCAACGACCACGACGGCATCAGGGATCCAAGTTATCAGACAACTTCAGTCACTCGGTCGGCGTTGAACGCTTGGCAACGACGGCATGCCGAGAGTCACATGACGGAACGGAAATGACGACGTTGACAGGACCATTATGGCATCACAACTACAAGCTCATACCTACTGGCCCTAGATGGTAGAGAACTTGATAGATAGATAGATTCAAAACGCCCGAAGTAAACAAAGAATGCTAAGCGCATTAAAAAAGAATATAACCGACAATTACGATACTCTGTAATGCGAAATTTGGGTGCAGCTCTATGGGTGTTTTGATTTCGCGATATATTAGCTGGCGCGGACAGTCGGTCTCGTGCGTGGGCACGCTGCAGACGGGATGAAGTGTGGCGCGACTGCCTTGCTAATCTGGAGATCGCGAGAGCCAGCGCGTGGGTGACGCGTAAGGGCGATACAGCAGCCGCCGCCGACAGACCTTCCAGACGACGCGCGCTACTCTGGCACCATGTCGTAGCCATCGTCGCCGAACCAGGTTTTTCTTCTCGCCCCCTTCGCCATATCCTCTTCCCCCGCTTTCCGCTCATGGTTCCACTGCACCCTCCTCCTCCACTTTCCACCTCGCGTCTTTCATCCCCCGCTGCGCCCGTTTGTTTTCATCTTTAATCTTTCGCTTTTATCTTTCACTGTTTCATCTCCTTACTGTATGTACGGATGTCATCTTCCTGTTTCACCACCTTTCCTCGCTGATCGTCACCGCATCTCCTTGCAGAGTGGCTGGTCAGGGCGCACTAGCTATATGGCCCACAGTTCTGTCTTTTCCATAATAAGTTCTCCATCTTACCTCGCCAGTTGGCTTCCGCGAAATTTAAGTTGTTCCTGGTGATTGTAAGAAAAGCCACTAAATTGTGCCTATGAAGTTGATGCTGGTGCTGATTGCTTTTCAACATGGCACATAAGCACGAGCGGGATTGGCCACACCTATGAGAAACTAAATTAGGGTAATTAAATTAGAAAATAAATGTAATTAAATCAAGTAATCTTTACTATGAGATCACAACATTGCTCTCCGTCTTCCTCCTGTCTCGTGAACAAACGCAATACTCTCGCGCTCCCTAATGCGCTGCAGTGATGGAAGACGAAGCTCCCAGGTCGCGCGCTCACGTTCTCGGGCTGACAGTTGGTACTGCTGAAGCTTCCTGGAAATATTGCGTCTACATAACTCGATATATTCTTATGATCCACGTTTACGCCATTCGCTTGGTAAAATAATTCTTGCGTCTTTGTGCGCTGAAGAAACTGTTAGGTTCCCAAAGTTTGTACGTTTCGATAGAGTGGCTGGGTAAGCCCGAGTTGCCTGTGGCACATCCGCAATACAAAGCACGTGTGCCAGCATGGGCTCCGCCTTTCGTGCATTGTCAGGGTGTGAAGAAGATTTTACCCCCCGGAAGCTTCAGTCCTGCTTCCGGGGTAAGGGCGCGTTGCGGGCCATGCCGGTCACGGCGCAAGCAGCTCTGTGACGTGGCTCCACAACGTGCCCTGCAGTACAACAAAAAACAGATTTGACTAAAGTTCGAGTTTGATAGATTATACCTAAACGTGCTCGCGAGCTATGCCTCTCTGAAGACCGGGCGAGAGGCTAAATCTACCTCCCATTGCATTGAGTGTGGCGCGACAACGGCATCATCTGGGCACGTGACACACATGCTTGAGCGAGTAATGGCTTCTTCTATACACAATGATACCAAATACGCATGGGTAGTACAGTTGCAAATATATAAGATGTATTAGTATTAAATGTTTTCATTACATAAGTCATGATTCACGTCACGTTACATGCGGTTTAAACGCGAGGAAGCCTGTCCGTCCGTCCGTGACGTGTGACCGAATCGCTTACAAAAAAAAAAAAAGATCACCGCCCAAGCACTCCGTACAGATGGTTAACCAGCGAAGCTGAAACATGTGGCCCCCGTGTTTTTCACTGGGTTAATCCCGATGGTTCATTCAAGTCTTTCTCAATTATTGGTTACGTCTTTGTGTTCCTTAATAAGGTTACTGACACGTACGGCTGCGACGGAGAGAACGACGTCACTAACGGAATAAGGATGCCTGCAGTCCACCGTTGTCGCATTGCCACTTGCGAGTCTTTGAAATTGAATTTCTTCAAAATTGAATCTGTCCGTCACGTACGACAATGAATGGCTCATACTCCCTTAAGCAATGGCTCACGCGGCCTCTCCATTACGACGACAAAAGAGAAGTGAAATTCTACGCTGGAATGATGAGCGGCAACGGGCGATATCGAAACCGTGTGCTCTGGCATTGCAGAAGAGACGGTCCCACTATCAGATGGAAACTGCCCCGTGGCGAAAAGCGCAACGAATTTCGAAAGTGAACATCGTGGCCAGTCGCGGCAGGTGCTGCTATGGCACGTATGGCCTGGCAAGCATTTGCCGTGACGTGCTATATCAGTATTTGCCACAGTAAGTCATCATCCAAACTTCGTTGCGCGCTTCGTCTAGGGCGTTTTTGTGCTTCGTTCTTTGCTACGACGATCGGCGGAGCAATAGCACACCGTGTAATTTCGTAGTACGTTGGGCAGATCGAGTCGCTGTCGGTGAACTAAGTCAGGCGCTGAAATATGTAACGAAGGACTCCGTATAAATTCCGACCTTGTGTGGTTCTTAAAGCTTGAATCTCAATACGGACCAATTCGCTGATTCCACCCAAAGAAGAAGAGGACGTCTCTCAGTGGCGTGCAATCACGCTGCGTGCAAGAGCTGTGCAGGTTAGCTGCTTATGGTTAGTTCGCAACATTCTCACCTATTTCAAAGTGAATTATTTCTGCACAATTTGCTCGGGCAAAATGTTTCTTTTGATGGGCCACGCTGCGCTCGTCGGCGATGTAAATCACCAATACGATTCGTCTAGGGAATCAAGTTTTAATGCGCACGTAAATTTAACTACATCAGCATTCCGGCGTTTCTGAAACTCTGAGGGTAAAATCAAACCGAGAACCAAAACTAACGAAAAAAAAAAGAGAAAGAACCGAAAGGAAAAGCAGTTGGCGAGAAGAATAGCCAACTCAGCGCTGAGTCTCCCGCATTCCTCGTCTTACTCAGAGCGAGAAATTCCAACCACGTAGGGCTAACTTAGGGAAACAGAGAGGAGATCTCGCGAAGCCGTCGACACGACCAAAATGAGATATAACCTGGCGGTTATATGACAAAAGTAATGGTGGCACTATCTTATACGGGTGACGAAGTCACAATACTGGTCATTCCTAGAAGCGTTTGCCTTTGGCTGACGTTGTTCCCTAACATTATACCTACGCTGTCTGGATTGGCCGCCTATACTATGCTTATACGAACAGCTTTGTGGATGCGAACCCGTATTGCCCCCGTATGTATAACACGTAACGCCACTGCTGTAACCCCTCCCCCAGTCCCCTCCTTGCCTTTTGTAAACTGTAAAGTACAAACCCGCAAGCTCTAACTAAAATGGCAGTTCCCCCTCCTGCCATTTCTCTACCCTGCAATCATTATGTACCGCAGCCTTTGAGAGATTAAGAGCGCAGTTCTTTTGAATACTTAAAGCATATTTGCCCCGGCCAATCACATACCCGTCTCGCGAGGCGTGAGAGCCTTTGCGAATATGGCTTTGACTTCAGCTGCATAGTTGCGCAATTCAGCTCGAATTTTGCGAGGTATAGGAATAGCTCCTTGCGCGTCATTTCTGATGAGCTTCTGATGATGTGCTGAGCTTCTGGTGATGTGAGTTCAGGAATACACATGCCGGATTCCAACGCAGGGAGACGGAATATACAGCGAAAGGGCACATGAAAAGAAAGAAAGAAAGAAAGAAGCGAGAAGGCAAACAGAGGCAAACAAAGAATGTGCCTCAGTATAGTGGCGTGGCAAGGCGACAGCGTACCAGCAAAGTGCGCTCTGCGTTAAGCAATCGTAGCACAGAACGCCGACGGCAGTTTGCTGCTCACAACAGAGTCTGGCGCGGCAGCTGCGCGGGAGGAGAACTTAAACCGCCAGTTGCGCGGCGCTGGTTGGCCGGATTGCGCACTTGTTCGTCTTTTTTCTGTTTCTTTTTTTTTTTTGCTTTTTTATTCGCTATTTACATTACCGAGCGAAGGGGAGCTGGAACTACTATTATTTTTTGGACAACACTGAAAACAAGAAGACAGTTGCACATACCGCTTTCTTTCCATCAAAGCAGCAGCTTTAGCCGCTCCCTGCCGAACTTATTTTTCTTCTCCCGCGCCTAAAGTCAACATTAGGCAATGCTGACTTGTCGTTTTCTACCAGGGCCAGTTCAACCATATCAAGGATCTTAAGTAATCTAACAAAACTGCAAAAGAGGTCAGGGACCACAAGTGGCCTCAAGTGCAGAGTTGCGGTTTGGCAAGTCCCGTGGAAAACGGAGCATGTAACTGTACTTTGCTGTTTGCACGCATCTCGTCGCAAGTTCGAGCCACGTGTGGCGCAACGTTCTAACTCTACTGCCTAATCAACCATTGAGCGCTTGCCACAAATCATTTGCGCTGACTCGTGTTTTATGAGCACTGTGAGCTGAATACGCCGCACCGAACTTAATGATATATTGTCACGTGGTTGGACGACAAGGTGAACAAGATGACAAGGTGGTGTTGCCCTGGCTCAAAACCGTCCAGTCGGATCCTCTACTTTCTCGTCTTCTCCGTGTGCTTTCTCCCCAAAACGCTAGGTGGCATTAGTCCACCCCCCCCTCTTCTGAAAGCATCGCCTCGATGCCACACCGGCAGAAGAGCTACTGTGTGAAGTACGGCTTAAGCCATACGACATGCACAATTTCGGGCCGAAGCGGTCGACTCGAAGACAAGGCGCCGTCCGGAAATGCCTCGTAAGTAACGTCACTGACACGTTTCACAACCTTGTACGGTCCGAAATAGCGGCTTCAAAGTTTTCAGACAAGCCGGGACGTCGAATAGGGGTCCACATCCAGACTCGGTCGGCGGGGCGGTAGGCAACGTCTTGACGGCGGAAGTTGTAACGTCGTGCATAGGGACCTTGTTGGTAACTGATGTTTACCGCGAGCCAGTTGGCAGGCTTCTTCGGCGTACTGAGTGTAGTGCTCGGTGTCTAGAGCAAGGGACGCGTGAAAGCGCGCGTCCCTCGCGCGCTTTCACTCGCACATGCGGCGCACGGCGACGATTTTATCGCCCTTGGACTTTATACGGAACCTCATGGCGACGGCGACGACGACGCCGACGGCAGAAATCCACTTCAAGTGTCCATATAATTGCTATCGAAATAAAATTCCAGGTTAACGCTGTTAGGACAGTTTAATTACGCAGGTTGCGTTAAGTCTGCAGTACCGAAGGCAACGCGCGCGCGCGCGCACGCTCGCACGCTCGCTCGCACGCACGCACGCACGCACGCACGCACGCACGCACGCACGCACGCACGCACGCACGCACGCACGCACACACACACACACACACACACACACACACACACACACACACACACACACACACACACACACACACACACACACACACACACACACACACACACACACACACACACACACACACACACACACACACACACACACACACACACATGCACACACACACACACACACCACACACGCACGCAGGCGCGCGCGCGCGTTTAGATGCGCATTGTATATGCGCAAATTGTAATGTTCTCTGTATAGTCAGTGACGCCTCCTTGCTGTCCAGTTTGTGTGTACACTGCCCCGAAGTGTACTCCGGTGCTGGAGTTTTCGCCACAGAATTTGAAGTCAATTCCCCGATCGAGGCACGACGTGAATTTGGGCATTGACTTCTTTCGGCAGTCGGGCGCGACCGTTGACGGCCGTATGGGGGAAGTTTTCTTCGATCGCCATGTTCCGTACGGACTCTTAGAGGAAAATGCAGTCAGAGAGAACATCGTGCCTGATGATACCATTGGGATGGCGTCGACCGCTTTGTGCGTCTAGTTGTTTGTCGCGGCAATGTTTCAGTCAGTTTCGATGTCTCTGCAGAGCCAATGCATCTCATTAAGCTCTGTGAAGAAGAACATTTTGGTTCCTCATTGTGCGGTATCAAACGGCAATGAGCGTGCTGGCATCTGGACGCCTAACTGTTCTGCAGAACCTGCCCTACTTCCAGATGGCTTGAAATTCACCTGCTTTAGAGAATATTGGTCTTCGTCTGTAGCCATACTAACAGATTCGCCTGAGCCTGTTCTACTTTTTCTCACAGACACCAAGTTTCTGTGGTAAACAAGTCGCTCAGCACGAATGAGCACCATGAGTGTGCGGATGTGCTTTCTAATCACCTGGCGGTGTTCGACTTTGCGCAGCTTGACAAAACGCTCCCGATCCCTGAGTATCGAACATGACATACAATCAATACGGGATTGACACGTCCGATAAGACAAAACTTTATCGCGTTTCTACTACGGAGCACAAAGTAATTGATCAACAAGTGAGCGAAATGGTTAAAAAGGGAGCTATACCAGAGTGCTCTAGTCCTTGGGCAGCTCCTGTCATACTCGTCAGAAAGAGTGGCGATAGCTTGAGATGCTGTGTCAATTGTCGCGAATTGAATGCCATGACACAGAAAGTTTATGCGCTGCCCCAAAGTGATGATGCAATTGACTCCCTTCATTCGGCATCTTATCTTTCTTCAGTGGATCTACAATGGGGCTAATGCCAAATCACGACGCAGCGGTGGTCAAGAAGAAAACAACCTTCATAACTGTGGATGGCTATTTCACAATTGAATGTGATGCCTTTTAGGTTTTGTAATTGTTACAGACCACCATTCTATATGCAGGCTTGCGAACCTCCGCGACCCATGTTGGCGCCTTGCGCGCTGGGCTCTCTCATTACAGCAAGACAACTTCATCGTTCCTTACAAGCTGGGTCAAAAACATGCTGACGCCGACTGTTTTAAATGCGAAGCGTTTATGGGCGTGCATTTGCTACTTTGACAGTATCTATCTATCTATCTATCTATCTATCTATCTATCTATCTATCTATCTATCTATCTATCTATCTATCTATCTATCTATCTATCTATCTATCTATCTATCTATCTATCTATCTATCTATCTATCTATCTATCTATCTATCTATCTATCTATCTATCTATCTATCTATCTATCTATGTACTCTCATGGTCGTTTCGTTAATTGGTAGGTACCAAAATTGGCATAGTATGACAGGAGTGTATGACGAACACTAGTGATAGGTCATGACATAAATGTTATGACATGCGTGTCATGTAGGTCATGTCAATGACCCAGCGAAAAAGATTAACACTCAAAAACCACTGAAAAGGGTTCGGGTGTGGGTACTAAGTGAAGAAAACGCTAAAGAATGCTGGTAGAAGTCATAGTCATGAGTATGACTCAGCAAAAATGACAATGACTCAGCGAAAAAAGAATAACACTCGAAAACCACTGAAATAGGTTCTGAAGTGGGTACTAAGTGAAGTAAACACTAAAGGATAATGGTAGAAGTCATAGTCAAGACCATGACTGAGCAAAAATGACAATGACTGAGCGAAAAAAAGATTAACACTCGAAAACGACTGGAATGGGTTCAGGACATGGGCATTAAGTGAAGGAAACATTAAAGGATGATGGTAGAATCATAATCATCATGCTGATGAGACATGCAATGTCATCACATGCGTGTCATGTAGGTCATGAAAGAGCCACGTACCTACGTCTTGGTGCTCTCATGGTCGCTTCGTTAACTTGGGCTCCCCGCACATTGCTTCGCATAACATCGATTCCCACAGGGCGTGGGATCTGCCGGCATTCTTCCCTAATGCCGCTTAGCACGACGGAATGCCACGCAGACGACGGCACCATGACCACCATTGACAGCCCTACGGTCGCCGATACCCTATGCCTCGCAGAAGGGGCTTGTCGGCTTGCGCGTCTGCGCTCTTTGGCCTTGGTAAGAAAACTCCAGAGCATCCAGCGACAGACAACATTGGCCTCGTATTTATTACCTTGGTAATCTAATTTCTCCTTAGCCTGCCACACGGAGGCGTTGCTTATACCAAAGGCTTCTGATAAACTACGACTGAACCGTAGATATGTGCATACCTACTAAGTCTAACAGTCCGGTCTTACCAGGTCTTACAGTCCGTTTCGTGGTTTTTATACCGCAAGTTTGCAACGTTCGGGAGGCAAAAGATGGCGTTATTCAGCTTCGTGGTAACATCCCATTGATTGTGCGTGCTCACCCTCTCGTACCACGTGAGCTAGTCCTCGACGTCATGGTCGTTGTCGTCTTTTATACTGAACACAGCCGGATCTCTTTGGCGAAGTGCGCCGGAGCAAAGGACGGCCGGTGGTATGGTTATGTCTGCTGGACCGCATCGGCTGGCATGATCGACTGTACCGTGCGGGATCGGAGTTCCAGAGTGCAGGCTTTGTGGAGACCCCAGCACTGACCACTGGAAAAGAGGTTTATTGAACGTGCGCCGTGAATCTAGAAAGGTTCGCAGCGAAGAGCAGTGGTTCAGGGCGAGCAATGTCTCGCGCACTGCATTGGCGATGCAGCTTGCCCCTGGACTGTCCTCCTCTTGTTATTACACATGTTACAGGTACTACACGTATACTCTACACGAAAGTTCTCGAATGTTGTGACCGATTTTATCACTAAAAAGTATTGTCTAATCAAAGTGCGCGTGCGACGCGAATACTGTTGTAAGATTATCGAAAGTACTACGCAGGCACCATCGATTACTCTGGAATGCACAATTAATAATACCTGTAGAAAAAAATTGCGAGCGGTCTTCACCCGCGAGCTTAGACTAGACGACAGACAACTGTGCTCGCTGCTATCGTCGGGATTTGAGTTTCCCTTGCCATCGTGAGCACAATTTCGACGTTTTCACATAAAAGTTTAAATTCTTAACTCACACTTTTGGCAGTGTTAATTCTTTATCGTCACTGCGACGTGAAAATGTAAGGGCGCTAAAATGTAAAGCGATTCCAAACTTTTCTATTCCATTTCTGGAATCAGCCCTTCACGACTGGTCAAAAATTGTTCAGGCCACCTCACTTCGCTTTCTGTCGCATGACGTCAGGAAAACTGTGAAGACTCCTTATCTGATACGAGGTGCACACTAATTATGCATAGTTAGATCGAACAAATAAAAAATAAATCGTTCTGAAGCTACGCCTTTTTCACCATCTGCCCTCCGCAATTAGTCAAAAGTTTCGGTCTGCCCCCACTTTTCCTTTCTGTCACACGATGTCACACTACCACGAAACTTTCCCCGTCAAAGTGACGTGTACGCATTAAACATGCAATAATATGCCGATCAAAACTGACTTTTTGCGGAATAGCCAGGGATTTCCCCGTTCCGAAATGAATACAAGATGGCTGCCCACCGATTGCTCTGGCACTGGCTACTCGGAGTTGCCGGTGAGAATGGATTTATTTGAGTATAATAATTTTTTTTTGTGCGTGGCAGCATAACGTTGTCGAGCCATTTCGGCACGTACTATCGCGATGAAAAGAAACGGGAACAGCGAAGAGCGTGGCTGAAGCATAACTGAAGGTATAGTGTGCCTCGTTCAGTCATCACCATTGACAGGCGCCGCGCACGTCCGGTTTCATCGCGCTGTGCGATGATGCACCCCCTATACTGCGATATTGAAAAGGAAAGCTTATCATCTGCCAGTCATGTCTGACACTCGGAACGCACACGCGGTGCGATAGCGCCAGCCGGAACAAGATTCTAGCGCTATGGTGACGCCGACTAAAAGCACAGATTCGCCTAGCGACAACCAAAGCATATCGGAGTTTCCAGGCACAAGCGTTTCCTTGCACTAACGGGCCGACGCTAGTCTGCACTGACTGTGCCAAAAGTCACGCTTTGCGCTGTTCGCGTTTGTTTTGATCGCGATAGTTTGCGCTGTCATCATTACTGCGCCGTAACTTTTTCTCGTTTTCAAATAAAAGAGAAGCAGAACAGAAACAGAAATATCGCAATATAGGGGGTACATCATCGCACAGCGCGATCAAACCGAACGTGTCCGCCCGTCAATGGTGATGACTCAACGGCGCGCACTGTACCTTCAGCTATGCTTCGGCCACGCGCTCCCCTGTTCGCGTTTTTTTTTTCATCGCGATAGTACAGGACATCATTTTGCCAAATTTTCTTTGCTGGAGATCCGTTTTAACGGCATTTTTACCCTTCCGTTGCTCGTCGCTGCGATTTTCTACCAGATATCGAAAGCTAAGCAAGGAGAAGCGAGCCAATCGCCGACGCCAGCACTACCTTCCTCATCAGGTTATCTACTTTTACTGCGCTAGCTAGGCCCCACCGAAACCCTCTCCACTTCTGCTTGCTCCTTGCCTCTTCTCAGCCAATTATATATAAGAAGCTTGCGTCGGCGGTTACGTAACTCTGACGTCAGGCAGAGTGGAATAAAAACAGAATGGAATAGTGTTACGCTACAGGGCCCTAGGTCTTGCGGGAAGAAATTACAAAAATAACGTGAACGCAAAATAAACTACATTGGGGAACGTATTTGCGCATGCACTTCATAGAAATATGTGTAGACCCATGCAATCTAAAGAGCCGTCTGTTTGAAAAAAAAAAAGGTAAGAAAACATGTTTGGTGATGTTGATAGTAATTTATTTTGCGTCGGGGACTGAACCGTAAAATTCGAAGTTTCTGCTATTTGTTTCCGTCCCACTGAAACTCTTGAAGACACGCGGGCAAAAATATGAAGACAATTAGATTGGCACAACTGTTTGTTATTCTTTGCCGCTCTGAGCAACAGTCTTTTAAACTGTAGGAGGACGTGACGGTGGCCGTACTGGCCGTGCCGTCGTTCCTACTCGGAAGGCGAAGGCGGCTAGCGGAGCGGCGGCTGTGACGACCAGCGTGGCTGGCTTCTGGAACGACCCTGCGCGTGCCGAGCTTGCGCTTCGAGCTCGCGCTGCGCTTATTTATTTTCTCTTCTGTTTTCTGCCGGCACCAAGGCGCCGGCTGAGAGCGCCGACCAGAGCGCTTCCCACTGCGGCGTCGGTGGGTGCTACAAAATGTTACTGTTGGATAGTAAGCCGGGACTGTTAATATTGAAGGGTACTAGTTTGGCCTAGTTGGTAACAATTCATGATAAATGTTATTTGCGCACCACTTGAAACGAGGACTAGTTTGCGAAAGACGCATGATCTGTCGTTTCTTAGTCACCGTTTCAAGTGGTGCGCAAATAACATTTATCATGTTAATATTTCCTTCATAAAAAATTCACCTTAATGCAACTAGTCATTATTTCTTTCTTCGTCGGCACTGGATGAAAAGGGCTGCACCACGAAATCTTCATGATGTCGTGCTCTGAAGCTTGTAGCTACGTACGGTTTCCGTGTGCAGACGTGTTGTGCTAGCTCATACCCAAATCTCGGAGGCTTATGTCAGATTATTTGGTTACAACCTCTAGTGACGTCCGAAGAGCTTCTTTAAGGCGCAATCGCAAAATTCAGAAGCAGATAAGAGCCGCCGCATACGGGAAACAAAATTACTCCTAAGGTTACAAAAACAAACTCAGGCACTCGCACCAGCTGATATATTCATGAGGTCTCTCCTACATGCCAAGCTTAAACCATTAAGGCCAAAGAAGAATCTACCAGTTACACTTTGTTGATGTTTGGTGTCAGATGATGTTTTCACAGTGTAAATACAATGCGAGAGTTCAATGAGTGACGCATTGTTCTTTGAAACGCTACGATAGTGTATTTTACAAAGTACGCTGTGATTTTGTGGCAGCAACACCTGATGTAAGTCCCCAAATATGTATGCTATATTTTGGAGCTTTGAAGAACAAAATACCTTGCAGCGAAGAGTCAAACGAAACTTTGCGCAAGCCCGCATAGCCTTCTGGTAGCAGAATTAGCATTTTATTGGGAAACATTCTTTGCTGGGGGGTGTTTTTACCGCTGAATGCGTAGCATGACTTTATCAAGTAACGGGGATGGATTTTAATGTTGCTTTCAGAGGCGTGCGTGATGAAAATATAATATTGATGCAGATCTAGACGTGATATCTTACGAAGAATGCAGGCATTCAGCATTTGATTCAGTGGTAGTGGAAACATTCAACAAACTCGTGGCATCACCTCCAGTGACAGCCGGTCCTTGCATTACAATTCTGTTGTATGATTTGCTCGGCGATATTTTCGTTAGAAGTTTCTCACCTTTCAATACACGGGGTCTACGTCTGGTTCTCAATATGGGTTGCCATACTTTCATTGCATAACTCATCTCGATTGGCAAATGCATATAGATCGTTTTTGTTGTTTTCTGTTTCTTCCCATATATTTTTAAATTTGTAATAAAATTCCGCATGAAGTATCTGTCTTTTTAAATAATGTTCATATCACATTTAATGGCTTTTTATTTATATAGATCTACTGTAACTGCTTGCTCTTTTATTGACTGAGAAGAGCGTCGTCATCTTTGTCGGCAGAGAGAAAGGAACCACGAGGAATTATAGCAATGTTGATGCAAACCTTAATATACTTTCTACATGCAACGGTCTCGGAAGTTCTTGTAGTCAGCCAAAATATTTTGTCGTAATACAGGGAAAAAAACCCATCGTGTATGCTTCGACAACAAGCACACCTTTCTTGCACACACGTAGGCCCAGTGTACTTTACAAAGTACACCGGCATTCATTTTCTTGCGATGCTATAAATATGTTTAGTATACGGAATGTCATTCACTCACAGTTTACGCCATTCTTTTCTAAACGGTCCCCACAATGTTCAGCTTCGAGAAGCATATGCTATGATTGACAAAAAATAAAGAACGTGCATGTACAGCCGCACCTGCTATTGACGATGAGTAGATCAAATACATCATGCAGCTGACAAAAAACTGCAATATGGTCGTCTTGGCAGGACCCTTCTTAGCAAAATGGCGTACTAAGGAACGCATTATTTTTCCGATTTAAATATTTACAAATTAAAATGGTACTCCACCTTTAAAAGTTCGCTGGGCCTTAATGGGTTTGTTGACCATTAAGCTAACACTGTGCAATGTTTGGACATAATTGATGAAGCTGTTCGTACATGTAAGTATATGCTCTGTTCAAAGCAGGTCTTACGTTCTGCGGCCAATCATCATTGCGAACGAGGTGGTAAAGTCGTTGCACAGCCGACGAGGAGTAATTATCAAAAATAAGACAAGTTTTACTTAGACATTTTAAGGGCAAGTTTTACCTCGGAAGCTCCTATTTAAACACACACATGGGAACGTTGCAAACGTAATGCTCTGCTACCGCTGTACCGAAATTGCCTGAGGTTTGCAGCATTCAAAATAAAGAAAAGCAAGAATGATCTGAGCGCGGCGACTAGTTTTCTTTTTATTTAGACTTCATTACAGCGAGCGATCCGGGTGAAAGCGCATCGAAGCAAGCCCTAACCGTATCTGCAATATTTTGCAGGTGTGTAATAATTTCTTTTTTTTTCTTCTCTTTATTCTATTTGAAGAACTCGGATCGCTCGCTGTCCAAATGAGTGAGAAGCAGCCATGCACTATCAAAGAGCTGTTAAAGCACTTCACTGACATGAATGTGAACTTAAAAAAAGAACTTGATGATGTGAAACAGAGTGTCACGTATATGAATGAAACCTTCGAAGAACTTTTCGAAGGTGACTAATCAAGCATTGGATGATTTAAAGCGAGAGCAGGCTACTTTGAACGCAGAAAAGAAACGATTGGCACAGTCACTGGCCAGCACACAGAAAGAACTTACTGAACTAAAGCAATACACAAGGAAAAATAATGTGGAGATCAAGGGAATCCCACAGAACCAGAACGAATCGCTGGAAGAAGTGGTTAGAAAAATTGGAGACAAAGTAGAGGTCAGTATTGTGTCGTCAGACATCGACGTCGTTCATCGTGTGCCAACAAAAGAAAAAAACAAAAACAAAAGCAACGTCATCGTGAGGTTCATATCGCGAACAAAGCGTGACACCCTGTTATTCGCCGCAAAAAAGAAGCGTTTCGTGGCCAATGAAATAGGATTCTCTGAAAGTGATGCAGTGTTCATCAACGAGCACCTTTGTCCCGAAAAAAAAAAGCTCTGCTAGGTATGGCCATTGCAAAAAAGAAAGAGAAGAACTGAAATTCGTGTGGGTCGCTCAGTCCAAAATTCTTGCAAGGAAGACAGAAAATTCGAGAGCTATTCACATTGCAACAAGGGAAGACCTTGCAAGAATTGTGTGACTGAATTAAACGCGCGGCATCGGACGTTGCAATCACTATGTGTATTTCGCCCCACAAACAAGCCAGTTTGAGTTCACACCAGCTTCATATCCTGCATTGTAACATCAGAAGCTTGCACAAAAATCATGATTCATTATTGTCCTTACTGGCGCGGCTTAAATGTCGCTACAACATCGTAGCTCTATCAGAAACTTGGTTAAAAGAATGCGAATTTATAAACATTCCTAATTACAACTTTCTGTCTCTCCCAAGAGTGGCCGACTCTAGAGGTGGTGGTGTGGCACTGTACCTGTCATCGGAAATAAAATATAAGATACTGGATGTCACGGAAACGAAAACTGGTGAATACGAGATGCTTTTTGTAGAACTCGAACACAAACTTGTAATTGGCGCGATATACAGGCCACCAGACTCAAAACTTCGGTCATACTTGGATAAACTTGACAGAACCATAGCAAAGTTCGCAAACACAAGTAACAAGGTGATCTTATGCGGAGGTTTCAATATAAACGTTGCCGATCAGAGCAATATTGAATATCAAAATCTCATATCGTGCTATGGCTTTTATAACCACATTACTAACCCTACAAGAGTCACAGCAACCACATCATCTATAATTGATCATATACTTTCTAACTATGATATGAATAGCGTTAATTCGGGAGTCATTCTTGAAAACATAACAGACCATTTACCGATATATATATCCACGTACTCTTACATGACTCTAATATCAAAATTCAAACAACTAGCTTAGCAGAAAGGTGGGACTACCTGAAAACTAGGAAACGTTTAGAAGAACTGAACTTCGCTGAAATTTTTCACGTTGATGTCAACCAAACATATGAAAAATTCTCTCACCTATTACTATCCAGCTGTGTTAAACAAAATGCAAGCTCACGCAGAGCCAGGTACTTCTCGAAATTCCTATCTGCCCCTGGATGACGGACGCAATACTCATAGTAAACAAACAAAAAGAACATTGGCATAATAAACTGAAACAAAACAGAGACAGTGATTATTACCGTGCTCGATATAAGACAGCGCGCAATCTCTCTCTTTCAGTAATGCGTAAGCGTAAAAAAGAATATTACAATACATTAATAATAAAAGCAAAAGGAAATTCCAAAGAAATTTGGCGAATAGTGAATTCTGTCATAAAGCCAACAGAACAGTGCAGTATACTTCCTGATAGCAACGCGTTAGGCACTACTGAAGCAGATCTTGCCGAATCATTTAATGACTACTTTGTAAATATGGGAACCACTACACAATACAACCAGGGTGCGCATGACACAGAGTTTGTTTCATTTTTACCTCCTCCTCAAATAAACACATTTGTTTTCTCTGAAGTAACAACAGCGGAAATCATAGATACTGTCAAAATTATGCCATCAAATAAGGCCACGGGTCACGATAATCTGCCTGTAAGCTTACTCAAAAACAAGATTGACATCTTGAGTCCAGTGCTTGCAAACTTGTTCAATGAATCCGTACTATCGGGTACATATCCTGACCAGCTCAAGATCGGAAGAGTGGTAGCAATATACAAAGCAGGTAATCCAAATGACTTAGCGAATTATCGTCCAAAAACTATTTTATCATGTATTAACACGCTCTTCGAAAAACTGATCGCAAAGCGCGTCACAAGCTATCTTGAAAAATACCGCATACTTTCAAACGAACAACACGGTTTTCAAACCGGTAACTCTGTTACAGCTGCCGTAAGCTCACTAACAGAAATAATAAACCAAGCACTTAACAAGAACTACTTCGCACTTGGCGTGTTCTTGGATATTAGAAAAGCGTTTGACTCGGTAGATCACAGTATACTACTACGAAAATTAGAACATTATGGTTTTAGAGGACAAGTACTTGGCTTTTTTCGCAGCTATTTAACAAATCGTAAGCAATACGTAGATGTTAGAGGCAAAGAATCTTCACTAAAGACAGTAAAAACGGGCGTTCCGCAAGGGTCGGTGCTGGGTCCAATACTCTTTTCTCTCTTCATAAACGATTATCCTAGATCACTCAGATTTTCTAATTATATCTTATACGCGGATGATGCAGCTATAATAATTCCACGACAGTCACTACAGGAAGCAGAAGAAATCGCTCAAAGTGAGCTGCAGAATACTTTACCATGGTTTGAAACTAACAAACCAATCTTAAACTCCAAAAAGACCAAGTATGTAGTATTTGCTTCTAACCGAAAAACTATTCCCACTAAGTGCAACTTGTACCTCGGAAACACACAAATTCAACAAATTAGTAGTTATAAATATCTAGGAATAACTCTCGAATCGTCGCTGCACTGGGCTCCACATATTGAACAAGTAACTAAAAAAAAATTGCTTTTGGCTGTTATACTATATTAAAGGCGCGGTAACACTTCCACCCCCAAACATTACGGCTCATTTATTTCAGCATTTTCACTGCCATTTAACATACTGCATAGAATCTTGGGGTTTCACCTACGCCTCGTACATTGATCCTTTAATCACAATTCAGAAACGTGCGGTCAGAATAATTGCATCGGCCACTAAGGACGCGCCCTCTGCACAACTTTTTGCAGAGTTAAGTATTATGCCACTCATCCAAGCTCGGCACTATAACACAGCTATACTAATATACAAAATACTAACCACGAACAAGCCAGATCTCTCATCAATATTTATCAGGCCTGCAAGGGACACAAGACAAGCTGAGCATAATAAATTCAACTTGCCGAAAGCTCATAGTGTATACGGTCAACGTTCCCTATCATTTGTCGGTGCAAAAATATGGAATGAAATACCCAGCTTAATAAGAAAACTTCCAAATGCTATTCCATCATTAAAACATCACTTCAAAGCAGTGTATATAGGATTACCTACTTTTGCTTTTTGCTTTGGATTACAATTTATGCTGACGTTTATGGTATGGATCCAAAACTAGCCACATAGGCTAAGGATCCAGATGATACTGTCAACCATCTTGTAGTACATTATGCTTGAATAAAGATTTTTTCTTCTTCTTGTTTCTTCTTCAATAGAACAAAAACATTGTTAAAATCGCTAACTTTAAGAAATCTGAAGCATGAAGTTTACAACTCTGTAACTCAGAAATAAGAAACCTATTGTAATTCTGTAATCTGCGCCTGCTGAGGCCTATAAGGAGAGCAACATTTATGTATTATGCACAGCTCTGTAATGTACCACTGATTTGTGAGTAGGACTTCTGCTATATTCTCAGAAGTACTGCAGAAGTTTTAGATCAGATGTAAACTCATAAATTAAGTTTGTCCGCTTAAGATAGATGCAGTTTACGGAACTGCGATATCTAATTTGGGTGTGCACGAGTTACGAATTTGTAAACTTCATGCACCATTTTTTACAGCGAAGCTGCTTAAAGCTAGGGTTCCGTGGATTTTTTCTGTACTTAAGCAATACCTCAGGTCCCGTGCGAACGCGCTCGTGCCACTGCTCGCGTGTTCGTCATCTTCCACAGCTGGCTCGTCGGCGTCCCTCGGATATGCATTTTTGAGTAGATTAGTTATCAATAGACACCATTTTCAAGATCAGTAGACTCCCAGGTAGATAATAAAGGTTTCTCAAAGATTTGCCACTGTGCGACCCGCGTCGGCCATGTCTACGTTTGCACCAACCTCTCTTTGTCGGCGTTCCGAGCGCTTGCGTAGTCTAGTTTGCTTTCCTTCCGATCTCCCTTGGTGGCGGTATATAAGCAAACCAGAAAGACAATTTGCCGTTCTCCATCTTGAAAATCACTTCTCTTCTGTCGGCGTAATGGGGAGGCCGTGTAAACTCCGGATTCCCGATCAGCAACGCACCTGTGAAGAGCGACGGCGAGAACAGATGCGAGTGTGCAATCGGCGCCGGTGGGCCGCAAACACCAATTGACCACCGATCAAGACAATAAATGTGTGTGCGTATCTTCCTCACGATGACCACCGATCAAGAGAATGGTTGTGTTCGTACCTGTGTTGAAAATTCTGTGTCATGTCTGTGTCGTGTGCTAAACAGCTTCGCTGGTCATTTACCTTCGCAGAGGGGAATGGCTCATGATTTTTAAGTTAATAACTTTTGTCAGCTTTCATGAAAAAATTGTTGAATCCCTGGAGATATCTATGTGAATCAATGTAAATTAAATTAAAATAAATTAAAATTCAAATTAAAGATTAGGCTGTAAATCAAACTTTTCCTGACTAAGGTATATAGACTTCAGCTTTTCCTCTAAAGTGCAACAAATTTCATTCAAATCGGTTCAGTCGTTGTCCACTGAGAGTATTTGCTGCGCATCTTCACGTGTGCCTGCAAATAGGCTCTTTCTCTCGCCTTCTTTCCCTTTTTTTCGTCTCGCATCGCCTTCCCCTAGTGTAGGCTAGCAAACTGGACGTGCTTCCGGTGAACCACGCTACCTTTCCTCTCTGCTATCTGTGTCTCTCTCTTCTCTGTCTTACCTGTTACTTGAATAGTTAAATTAAAGTTTACCACCAGGTAAAGTTTTATTGGAATAGCAATTATATGCACACTCCAAGCGGATTTCTGCCATGGCCGTCGCCGTGAGGTTCCGTATAAAGTCCAAGGGCGATAAAATCGTCACCGCGTGCCGTATGCTGTATGAGCGAGGGACGCACATACAGCGCGAAAGGGACGCGCGCTTTCACGGAGAGCGAACGCACGGCGGAGAGCAAACGCGATGTCTTCGTCGCGCGAAAGGCCATGGGGGGATGGAAGCGAGGGAAGGGGGCCCCGTTTTGCTCCAGAACCAACTGCGCATTTAGCCACCCGGCGCATGGGGATCTGGCGATTCAATCTCGCGTGCGAAAGGAGGAAAGTGGGAAATCAACGCGGGAGGGAGGGGGTGCGGCTTCTACTCTGCCAGCAACTGCGCAATTGTACTTTGCGCTGCTGCGAGTGGTCGCGCGAACCTAATCATGAAAGCGATCTGCATCAGCTCCTACCTTTGTATGCGCTGTCCTTTCGACGCTCAGTTTTCGTTGAAGCGATAGACCGCACAAACCTTTGCTCGCTGCTGCCGGCGCGCTTGCTCACACCAGCGTTTTGACAGCGGTTGTCTGCGGTCATCGAGGGTGATCTATTCATGTTTGCTTGTGCGCGCTCACACCATGCTCGTTAATTCAGTTATAAGCGAATTTGTCCAAGTTTATACAGCCTATAAAACAACTATCCTTACTACGTATAGCTCTCTACTAATTTGGTATAGCAAATTAGCAATTGATGCTCCGCCTTTAGGGTGAAGCTGCGTCTTTTCTTAAATTCAATTATAGTGAATATCCAGCTTTCTGTCGCGGTGCAGACTATGCGCTCGCCGTCTATTACGTCAATGAAGAGTCGTTGCTTCTGGTGGTCTCGCGATGCGAAGCCTGTGGCGCGGGCCTCATGACCTCAGAGATATCACAGGCGCGGGTGACTATATACAGGTGTGGAATCTCCGTCTCCTCTCTAGATTCATCGTGCATGGGCTGCCTCGGTACGAGAGGCTGTTTTCAGTGTTCGCTTCACTTTTGGGCAATCCACCGCGTGTGCCTTCTGCTGGGATATACTCATCCGTAAACGTAGCATGACACTCTCGGCGGAAACACGAAACAACTTGCGGCGTCGGTTGTCTTCGTGCCCGCAGATGGCTTACTCTATTGAGAAGCTGACGATATGGGCACTCCTTGCGGTCAATATAGGCACCGTATTCCTGCATGAAGTCAACCCCGAGAATGAGGCTGAGGAAGAACTCGCGTGAGAGGAAACAGCTTGCTGTGCTAACGTATATTCTCGAATTCAGGATATAAAGTCGTGACCCTGGCCAACTGAGTGACGACGTGACCATCAAGCGTTCGAATCTCCACGTCATGCCACCGTATAATTACCTTCTTTAGAGGCGTCACTGTATTTGCGATAAGCGCTGAATGTGCAATAGTCCACTCCGCTAATCACCAATGCGCTAATCACGTAACCCTAGATTTGTTTTGTTCTGTTATGCATGAGTTGCCGTATAGAGATTGAAATATGGAGTACCTAGGCTACTCCACTTCTCTGCGTTCTGCAGAAATAAATAAATTAATAAATACGAATGAAACTAATAATGAAAGTAACAGTGCATGCCGCAACGGAGAGTTCCCTCGACATTTATCTTCTGTCCATGCCGGGAACCGAATGATTTACTGCACGTAATAAATTAGCAATAGGCCCAAACACACACCTAAGTTTAAGTTCAACTTCAGTCCACAGTGCAGATCATAAGGGCGCCACTTCACACATAATGGTACATTACTAATTAACATAAACGCTGATCTAACTCTGTCTCAACTAAAATAAATTTTACGAATATTTTCGCATTTTGCTGCAAATGTCTAATTATACGCTGCGCATGTAACTTTTGCATTGTGATGGGGTATTTGTCTCCTATTCTTACTGTTTTCGTTAACGTCCTTCTTTTTACGGCGTATTTGGTGCTCTCGAGAAAGATGTGGTAGACGCTCTCGATTTTATTACCACAGCAACGCCCAGCCGAAGTGAAGCGACGTATCCGGTACAGAAAACCATTTGTATATGCCATTTCCAGTAGATGCTTGTGAATTATTATCTCAGTGTGTCGCGAAAGATCCGCTGCTATGTTGAATTTCCTATGTGAGTCAATGTCATATAACAATGAATGTATCGCGGTATCACCTGCGAGTCACTTCTCCATAAAACAGTGGGAAAACACTTGCGTTTTAATGTTCTGGATATCCAACGTAGACAAAGCGCACAAGAGTTTCGTTTGTTCAGGGCGTTCTTGGCGAATCCATCGGCCTCCTCACTGCCCTATAATCTATTGTGGTGGGGCACCCACCTAAATATCCAACGTCGTGTCCCAGCAATGATATATCTTCCACGGCTTCTTCAATGCACTGAACCATTCCTCCGTGAATTGAATTCTTGATAATTCGGATTCCTGATTTGTCGTCAGCACAAACAACCCATAGTCTTGCTTCTGCTTTTCTGCAGATAAAGTTTACCGCTTCACTCATGGAACGTACCGGGGGTGATCTACGGTACCAATACGTCGAGAAATATCTGGTCCCTCCACCCTCCCCCCGCTCTGTTGCAGCGGACGTCAATTCTGTGCCCTTCATTGTTCGCGCAGACTGGTGGCCTTCAGCGCGTAGAAGTCCCGCAATGAGCGTTGGAACCGTTAATGCACACTGAGCCGCATTACAGAAAGCTTTCATAATTTCTTTTTGTTTTTTTTGCGTTGTTTTGAGAATCTGTAATGGATGGATTTTCAATAGATCCCGATGTTTAAATCTTATATGCGTACAACTTCCCATCGAAAGCTTTACCGGGGCTCTGTCATAATATTCGCTGGGCTGTAGGGAGCACGCGTGAGCAGTTGCTCCTCAAACGCAGCACGTAGTGCTTTCAGTGTCTGCCTTTGGCAGTCCGAAAACCCTCGTTCTGGCTCTCAGTGCAATGAGTGGAACGGCACGTGGACAGCTGCGCACTGGAGAACGAAACACGAAAAAAAATATCACCGATGATTACGATACTCCCTAATGCGAAATTTGAGCGCAGCTATATACGTGTTTTCATTTGGCGATATATTGAGGCAAAGAATTTGAGAGAGACCGGTAGCACAGTCGGCAATCGTCGAAAATATGTTCTGCGGGTCAAGTGAGTCGGCTTTTATACATTACTCGTCGAAGGTTCCACTATAATCGCTGGTGCCACTTGGCTTCCAGAAAGTACTACACAATTCGCGCCGCGCATACAATCAGATTACCAAACAATCGCAGAACATGACAATCGAAACAAGCACGAACGAGACCAAATCCAACAAACCAAACAAGCGAGAACTGACGCGAGCAGACGATAGTACGAAAGGAGTGGTCCGGCTGAGACCAGATACGAGTACGCATCGAGCGGTCGGGCGGGTTCGCATGAAACCAGTTTCCCGCGCGCACGTCACTGAAGGGGCCTCTCTCATTGGTCTCCACCGTTTGCGGCTCGCGTCTTGCTCTTTCATCTTTCGCAGTTGTGCTCGTTCACTCGGTTACGCCGTCGCCGACGTTCGCTGCAGGAACGGGCCAATAAGAGCAGCGCTCTAAAAAGTACTTAACCACTTTGATGTATCATTAGCAGTTGCTTTATTGTTGCTTTATTACTTGCGGTGGTTTGTAATTTTCTTTTGCTTGCGTTTTCTTGAAATTGTTCGCCGCCGCCATCAGTCAACAGCTTGAAAACATTTTCGCGAAGTGAATCTATTTCTCATAAAACTTGATGCAACATTCGTAAAACCATAGATATATCTTAGAACTAGCCAAAGTTAGTAAACATTACAGAACATTTAGGAGAATTGGCGGGTATGTATGTGGCAGTAGTTGGCTAAACAATCACCTCAACCAAATGGAAAAGTGAAAGGGAAGCGGCGAACTGTATCACCGCCGAATGCAGGCCTAAGCACATCTAACTTCGGGAAAGTTTCCGGCGAGTCCGCGAAAACACATTGTATTCATTCGAACTGACAGCAGGGGCATTTTTAGCAGCACACAAAACGTTCCTTTTCTCTACCAGAGCATACGTTCGCAAGTTACAGGAAGTGCATTGTTCGTTAACGAGCTGCCTCTGTGGTCCCATTGGTTTCCAAAGTTCATTAACTGAAAGTGCACAAAAAGCGTGTAAGAGCCGCGGAAACAAAGAGAGCCAGTAGTCTTGCCTCCGAACCGCGTTAAAGGCAGATCAACAACAGCTACAAAAGAGTCCACAAGCAGCGAAGCACCGCAAGACAACTGCGCGCTCGCACCACGCGTAATGAGCACCTGTAATATGACAATGACGATTTCGCGATGGTCAATTTACCGATCTTGTCATCCGTACGAGCCACAAATAGCTCACCATGGCTGCAAGGACCGCACGCAGAAAAAAAGGTAACGCATGTTCGTTAGCGTGCAACGCCATGGTT